>NC_056750.1:230747314-231119814 GCF_019279795.1 Protopterus annectens
AGCAACACACATGCTTGAAGTTTTATCATGCATACTTAGCATGTAGGTGCTAAAAAATGTAGCAAAAACTTTAATTTAAAACTTCCATTGTAAGGCACATTGTTTACAGTTTTATCAGGCACAAAATAAAATAATGTATGGGTGCTTAAATATGCCAGGTGGCAATACTGGCAATTGTAAATGCTAGCTATAAAGTAAATAGAGTTCAAGCATGGTGTGGAGGTCAGTAAAACAGAAGGTTACTAGTGTCAAGATAAAGAAAAAAGCAGTACATACATTTTCTTCATGTAACGTAAAAGTATAGAACTATGAAAATAGCATCCTTAATATCAGTAGTAACCAAAGGAGTGTTGAGCTCATGGTGAAGAAACCAATAGAAAGCCATTCTTTTTACATAGGTAAAACTTACCATAAATTGTCAGACAGGATTAAGGAGCATAATGCATCCATTCATTCAAGGACGCGGCTAATGCTTTGGGTAAACACAGTCTTTCATGTTCTGATTTCTCTTCATTCAAATTTATTGTGCTGCAACAAGTTGATTTCTTCTTTGGAGACTAACACTTTACTTGGGGCGGCTATGGTAGTACAGCAGTTAGCGTTGTCACTTCACAGTAAGAGATCCTTTGGTTCAATCCTTGGCTGGGGTGCCTTCTGTGCGGAGTTTGCATGTCCTTCCTGTGTTCCCGTGGGTTTCCTCCAGGTGCTCTGGTTTCCTCCCAAAGACATGCTGTAGGTGGATTGAACACTCTAAATTGGCCCTAGGTGTGAGAGTGTGTGTGCCTTCTGTGGAAGGTTGGGTGCCGGGCTGGCAACTTGACACTGTAAAACTCTACTGCCAATCATGAGTGGACAGGTGGTCCACTGTGGTGACCCCTAACCAAGAAAAGCCAGAAGACTAACACTTAAGGAACTTCGATGGCTTTTATTTACTGCCGAAACACCTCCTGGCATTAATAAGAATTTGAATTTAAGATGTGCATTGAGATGGCTTAATTGAACCCTCTGATCGATATGTATTCAGCATTACATGTAACAAACTTTAAGGAGAACTTTTGCTTTACTGTTCTACTGTATTCAATATCTGGCTTGTATTTTGGTAAAGGATTTATTGATTACGCTGCATTACATATTTTTCCATAATTATTCACAGGTAATATTTTTACTGACTACTCTAATGGGCATGTTGGTGAAGTGAACAGAGGGGATGAGGAAGTGATGTGTAGGTATGGTGTTAAGGAAAGGAATGCGGAAGGTCAGATGATTGTGGATTTTGCGAAAAGGATGGACATGGCTGTGGTGAATACATATTTTAAGAAGAGGGAGGAGCATAGGGTGACATACAAGAGTGGAAGAAGATGCACTCAGGTGGATTATATTCTATGTAGGAGGGTCAGTCTGAAGGAGATTGGAGACTATAAAGTGGTGACAGGGGAAAGTGTAGTTAAGCAGCATAGATTGGTGGTCTGTAGGATGACGTTGGCCATCAAGAAGAGGAGGAGAAGTGTGAAAGCAATGCCAAGGATTAAATGGTGGAAGTTAAAAAAGGGTGATTGTGAGGTGGAGTTCAGGGAAGAGTTAAGACAGGCACTGGGAGGCAGTGAAGAGTTACCGAATAGCTGGGAAACTACAGCAGAGCTATTAAGGGAGACTGCTAGAAAGGTGCTTGGTGTGACATCTGGACAGAGGAAGGAGGACAAGGAGAGCTGGTGGTGGAATGAGGAAGTACAGGAGAGTATACAGAGGAAGAGGCTGGCGAAGAAGAAGTGGGATTGCCAAAGAGATGAAGAAAGTAGACATGAGTATAAGGAGATGAGATGCATGGCAAAGAGAGAGGTAGCGAAGGCTAAGGATAAGGCATATGGAGAGTTGTATGAGAGATTGGACACTAAAGAGGGAGAAAAGGACCTATACTGATTGGCTAGACAGAGGGACAGGAAAAGATGTGCAGCAGGTAAGGGTGATAAAGGATAGTGAGGGAAATGTACTCACAAGTGAGGAGAGTGTGTTGAGTAGATGGAAAGAGTACTTTGAAGGGCTGATGAATGAAGAGAATGAGAGAGAAAGAAGGTTGGATGATGTGGGGATAGTGAATCAGGAAGTGAAACAGATTAGCAAGGAGGAAGTAAGGTCAGCTATGAAGAGGATGAAGAATGGAAAGGCTGCTGGCCCAGATGACGTACCAGTGAAAGCATGGAGGTGCTTAGGGGAAATGGCAGTGGAATTTTTAACCAGATTATTTAATGAAATTCTGGAAAGTCAGAGGATGCCTGAGGAGTGGAGAAAAAGTGTTTTGGTACCTATCTGTAAGAATAATAGTGATGTACAGACATGCAGTAACTACAGAGGGATAAAATTGATCAGTCACAGCTTGAAGTTATGGGAAAGAGTAGTGAAAGCTAGGTTAAGAAGGGAAGTGATGATTAGTGATCAGCAGTATGGTTTCATGCCAGGAAAGTGAGAGTGTTGTTGGAGAAATACAGAGAAGGTCAGAAGGAGTTGCATTGTGTCTCTGTAGACGTAGAGAAAGCATATGCCAGGGTGCCTAGAGAGGAGTTTTGGAATTGTATGAGGAAGTCGGGATTGGCAGAGAAGTATGTAAGAGTGGTACAGGATATGTACGAGGGTAGTGTGACATTGGTGAGGACTGCGGTGGTAGTGACAGATATGTTTAAGGTGGAGGTGGGATTACATCAAGGATCAGCTCTGAGCCCTTTCTTATTTGCAGTAGTGATGGACAGGTTGACAGATGAGATCAGACAGGAGGCCCCGTGGACTATGATGTTTGCAGATGACATTGTGATATGTAGTGAGAGTAGGGACCAGGTTGAGGAGACCCTGGAGAGGTGGAGATATGCTTTAGAGAGGAGAGGAATGAAGGTCAGCAGGGCTAAAACAGAATATATGTGTGTAAATGTGAGGGAGGGTAGAGGAATGGTGAGGATGCAGGGAGTAGAGCTGGTAAAGGTGGATGAGTTTAAGTACTTGGGATCAACAGTTCAGAGTAATGGTGAGTGTGGAAGAGAGGAGAAGAACAGAGTACAGGCAGGGTGGAATGGGTGGAGAAGAGTGTCAGGAGTGATTTGTGACAGATGGGTAACAGTAAGAGTGAAAGGGAAGGTCTACAAGAGGGTCGTGAGACCAGCTATGTTATATGGATTGGAGACGGTGGCATGTGGCAGAGTTAAAGATGTTAAGATTTGTACTGGGTGTGACTAGGATGGACAGGATTAGGAATCGGTATATTAGAGGGTCAGCTCAGGTTGGACAGTTTGGAGACAAAGCAAGAGAGGCGAGATTGCATTGGTTTGGACATGTGCTGAGGAGGGATGCTGGGTATATTGGGAAAAGGATGCTAAGGATGGAGCTGCCAGGTAAGAGGAAAAGTGGAAGGCCTAAGATAAGGTTTATGGATGTGGTGAGAGAGGACATGCAGGCAGTTGGTGTGAAAGAGCATGATGCAGAGGACAGGAGGAAATGGAAACAGAAGATCCACTGTGGTGACCCCTAACGGGAACAGCCGAAAGAAGATGATGATGAGATGATGACTCTACTTGATTCTAGTGTTTCCATTTGTTCATACATTCTATGCAACCACTGGTTCCTTTTTTTAAGGACAGCACTGCATTGGTCTTTTATTATTATCTTCCTATTGGTTTCTTCACCATGAGCTCAGCACTCCTTTGGTTACTACTGATATTAAGGATGTTATTTTCATAGTTCTATACTTTTATGTTACACAAACAATTTTTTTTGGTGCTTCTACAAACTATTAGTTTAAGGATGTGCACACTTATGCAACCAGCTTATTGTATGTTTTTTATTTTTTATATTTTTCCCCTAACAGACTTGTTGGTTTTTCAATTGAATTGTACAGGTTATAGGTCACATTAAAGGTGGGTAAAGTTTTGAAATGATTTATTGTGACCTAATTTTTTTATATCACAAAAATCTGGCATTTTAACAGGGGAACATGCACTTTTTATATCGACTGTGTGTGTGTGTGTGTGTGTGTGTGTGTGTGTGTGTGTGTGTGTGTGTGTGTGTGTATATATATATATATATATATATATATATATATATATATATATATATATATATATATATTTGGCCAGAAAGATACTCAGAAAACCACAAGGAGTAACTTTTTTGATAATGTATATCAATCACAGGCTCTAAGTGACAAAACTCAATCTCTTCTTCTCGATAACTGAATCAACCTCTGTCTCATTGTCTTCCCAATGTCACAGTTTCATCAGTCTCTCTCCTCATCTATTCATAAGTAGTACTCTTATAATAGTCCAAGTAGCCCCAAACATACTCACTTTCCTAATTAGTTTGCTTCTCAATCTTAAATGTAACAATAAGTTCATAGTTGCTCTACTACTAACATATCAGACTATATTTCATTATCAACCACATTCCCCATTTATAATATTTCCATAGTTATTTTAATTGTTAGAAATCACAAATTATGTTACATTATCTTTTGCAGTTTTATATCTCTCTTTGCTATATACAAGCACGTGTCTATGTCTAATGAATTTTTAACACTGTGTTATATGGGTTGGAGACAGTAGCAATGACAAAAAGGCAGGAGTCAGAGCTGGACGTGGCAGAGTTAAAGATGTTAAGATTTGTACTGGGTGTGACGAGGGTAGACAGGCTTAGGAATAAGTATATGAGCGGGTCACCCAGGTTGGACGGTTTGGAGACAAAGCCAGAGAGGCGAGATTGCATTGGTTTGGACATGTCCTGAGGATGGATGCTGGGTATATTGGGAAAAGGATGCTAAGGATGAAGCTGCCAGGTAACAGGAAAAGAGGAAGGCCTAAGATAAGGTTTATGGATGTGGTGAGAGAGGACATGCAGGTGGTTGGTGTGACAGAGCAATATGCAGAGGACAGGAAGAAATGGAAACAGATGAGCCACCGTGGTGACCCCTAATGGGAATAGCCGAAAGAAAAAGAAGATAAACCTATACAAGCTATGTACAGGCTCTGTTTCTAAATGGTTTATGTATGCTGTTGTAAAGCTTTTTTTCACATTTATGTACACATGCCTACATTTTGTATTCCTTCTGGTATCATGCAACTATATTTTATATATTTGTCAATACTGGTGTTAAATGTGGAACTTTTCTTGCCAGGCCTCCACTGAAAAAGGGTTTTATCCCTGCCACACTTTTCTGGTAAACAAATTAGTAAAAAGCATAATTTTCTTCCCAAACAACAGACACTGATATGTTTGTGAACAGCCTGGTGATAAACAGAATGGCAGAGATCACAGTTTAGGACAGTCAAAAATCCAAAACAACTTGTCAGCAAACATTACAGGGCAGTAGTTATGTTATGTATTAAAATGGTTGGTGCAGTGACAGTGTCAGGCAACATTCTGAGTGTAGGAAACAAAACCCTTGAGGCTTTAAGGTAAGGCATAGTGTGCCCGTCACTTTTACTCTACAGACAGATATGCAGTAAACGTGGTATAAGTGCATGTCTGTCATTTAAATTCTCTAAATGACCACATGTACTTGTATGGTTCCTTTAAAAGGTGTTATTTATTGCTTACTAGTTTTCATCATGTATTTAAATTTATGTAACATCTCAGAATGTGTATTTAATGCTAATATTTTTAAAGATTCTTTATTCCATATGTAATGATGTTTATAAAGGAGTGCTTCTGAAATGGAATGGTACTGTGGTAGGCATGCTGAGAGTCATGCTTAGTATCACTTGTGCCTTTATTTCACTTGGCTTATCTCTTATATTAAGTCAAAGAGCTCTTTTTGTTTTTGACAGCTTTGATGATCATTCAGGGCTGATTAGTTCCTAAATAAAAAGTATATTTCCACCAATACTGCAAAAAAATAGACATAACAATGTAGTGTAGTGAAAAAATGTATTGTGGCCCTTAAGGTGCCCTAAGGGCCACCTATATGCCCTTCACTGTATTTGTATTATCTATACCTGCATTAAGTAGGAGAATTCGGACACAGAGCTTCTAGTCAGTAATGAAAGGAATTAGCCTTTTAATTTTCTGTCCTTGGGGAGAACAATATCACTTGGACTGTGAGCAAATTTAAAACAATTTCCTTCTCCCGTACAGCACATATACACACAGCCCTAGCTTATATGTATATAGATAGACATTCCTTTAGTAAAACGTTTAGTGTTCACTGTGAAATCAGATGCAAAATTCTGAACTGTCATTCCTATGTGTATAACGCTTCTGTGATATAAAATCAGAATAAGAATGCTTGTTAAATAGTTAAATACTTTGCCATATATTCTGCCAAAAAGTAGCATTTGCATTTTAATGTAAATTGTAAGACTGAACTGTTGCTTGTTTTTTGTATTTTATGAGCACACACATAGGTTCATAGGATCATAAGCAAATACTATACTAACTGTTAAATAAAATAAGATTTCAACACACAGGAGGTTCAGGTTAAAAAGTTTACTAGTGTACACCAGGAGGCAAAAAACATATAAGTACAGAATTTTGTCTGACATGAAACAGGAAGCACACAATTTTATATAGGTTTAACATTTAAGCTATGCCCACCTTACTGACGTGATATGTCACAGGGCATCTTCATCACTTTAGCTTACAGTCCTTTATTCATAAAGCTGTTGATGCTGTATATTTCAAAAAAATCTTTTCCTCTAGATACAATACGGCCTTGCTATCCAGCTGGTCAGACATAATGTCTTTCTGTAAAGTTACTTCTTCAAGGTTTCATATCAGTTCGAATACAATAGCAGCTTCAGTCTTTTAATACACGTCTTTGTTCTCTGTTACACTTTCTCACACAGCTGCGTGCTATCTCAGTAACACATATACAAGGCCAAATCATTCCAACAGGAAAGAGCAGAAGATTTCATTATTTCACACATTTAATTTCCTGACCCAGCAGATAATCACTTGTGAAAAGCATAAACATTAAAACTTGCTAAGCTAGCATTCTGCCAGGGTCAAAGATCAGCTTTGCTTCAAGCCACACTGCAGTTTCAAAACTACTTACATTTACACATGAATTAATCTGTACTGTTATATGATTAATAGAATAAAATGCATTATATACTACTTTGCTTTTAAACTAGCATTTCTCATATATTCAAATACACATTTTTCTAACGTTTTCCCCTAATACTTTTTATTCTATTTTGAAGTATGCATAGTGTCATTTCATCTCCTAGCCTTTTCCACTTAGGATTTTCAGCTAGGTGAGTCATTCAATCTATACTTCAGAAAAAATGTCATCTGAGATCAATCTTTCAATCTCAATATCTTGGTACAAAGTTTCAGTAACAGATACATCAATAAAATCTTTGATTAATCTTTTCATGCAGGGAATTCCACAGCAAACACATGCTCCTATTAGGAGTATACCCACACAAATGGCAATCAGAATATTCATTAGGATGGAACCCCACCCCCCAAATAGATTCTGGAAAAAGTCCGTAAGTGGGTTTGAGCCTGGTTCAGTCATAGCTGACACTTGCTGAATTACCTCTAGGTGGTTATTGATCTCATGACGATTGTCAGGAATATAAGCACAGCATTCTTCTTTGATAAGCGTGCACGTACCACCTCTCACCGCTAGGGTGAAGTCAAGAGCCATTTGATTTTGTAGCACAACAGTTCTCATTGCATTCAGTTCATCAGTCACAAGTTCTAGGGCGGAAAAAGTTGCATTACTCATTACTTTGAGAAGTTTCGACAACTTCCTCAGCTCCCAGATCGATTTGACTGCTCCATAGGCTGGGAATATTCCTGCCCAAGATATAACACTGTCACTCAAGTCCATATGGGTCAATTTGCTTTTGTCTTTTACTGAATTGTGGTCTTTCCAGCCAGCTTCGATCTTTCCAACTGGATTCACAGGTTTTTCAACTGGACCTTCAGGCTTTCGAGCTGCTTCTCTCACATTTCGTATCTTACCCAAAGGTAATTCTGCAGTATGTCTTATTGCCGGAACCAAATAACCCAAAAAACAACTGCGGACCAATTCTCAGGTAACCATTTATATGCCTTTTTCCCACAAATAAAATAACAGTTTTCTACTTTAGTACTAATACGCATCAGCCCTGCATGAAACATTTTCTGATCTATAACTGACAATTGTTTAAACAAAACTGGATTTTTTTGAATGTCATTCATAGTTGTTTTCAATGAGTTCAAATACGAGTCATAATTAGTATTGCAAAAAGTATTGCCATTACTATTCTTAATATAACATCGGTAAGATATGGTTATATTACAATTGCTCCAGCCCACCTGGAGGGTATCATTTTTATAAAAAACATACAATTCCTTTTTGTGTGACAGGTAAAAATAAAGCTATTTTGTCCTGTGATCTCACAGTTCCTGTATCGAAAAGTAAATTCTCCCAAGTCTCATTTATCCCCAAAGGGACAGCGGACATTACCAGTCCTCCATATGCTGTTGGTATAGCTGTACAAACCCAGCAATTTGAAATGTTCATAGTCTCTGCATATACACGTTTCATGGCCAGGTATGTGTTAAAATTTGGATGCCAGTCTATAGACGTTTCATCACGCCTTCCCACTTTGACTTGTGTGGTTGTGTGTAGGATAAACCACAACAAGAGGAAAATTGTCACAATTACAGCCAATAAATGTACACTCAACAAAATGATTATGCAACATCTCTGGGGTTGTTCTAAATTTCTATTCGCTTTGTTTTTAGCCATCTCGGTCTGGTTGTTTATCAGTCACAAAGTTTTTATCAAGTTGAAAGTTCTTTACCGGTTTACAATGTGTCAAATGAACCCAGGACGTCCTCTCGGCCACTCTGACTGCAGTAGGCGTTGCCAACAGAACCTGGTATGGTCCCTCCCACTTTGGACTCGCCCAATTCTTCCTTTTCGTCACTTTCAGCCAAACCCACAACCCTGGGGCCAAGAATGCTTCCACCGGTCTGGTCTGTTCCTTATCTGAAAAAGAGTTAAACTGCAAAACAGATTTATTTGTTAACAGTTTCCTCATATAACTAGCTAATGAACTGTCAGCCTCTTGCTCTGCAGGCATGAGAGCTTTCCACTGAGGCACATAATATGCTCTCCCAAAAACCATTTCAAAGGGAGTCAAACCCTTTACATTTGGAACCATTTTCATACTCAGCAGTGCTAAAGGCAGACAGTATATCCAATTCTTTTGGGTTTCCTCTACTAGCTTCCTAAGTTTACTTTTTAGGGTACCATTGTACCTTTCCACCAGTCCTGCTGACTGTGGGCGGTAGGCACAATGGTTCTTTAAGGAGATACCAAAAAATCTCCCAAGTTGGTGGATTGTCTGGTTTACAAAATGTGTGCCGTTGTCACTATAAATCCTTTCCGGAATGCCAAATCTAGGGATTACTTCTTTTATCAGGGCTTTCGCCACTGTTGCTGCATCTGGGTTTTTGGTTGGAAAAGCTTCTACCCATTTGGAAAACATGTCTACAATAACTAAACAAAACTTTTTCCCTTCACATTTATTCAATTCTATGAAATCCATACAAATAGTATGGAACGGGTATGGTGGTATGGGAAAACTTCCTTGCTCGGTTTT
Source organism: Protopterus annectens (assembly GCF_019279795.1). NCBI lineage: Eukaryota > Metazoa > Chordata > Ceratodontiformes > Protopteridae > Protopterus > Protopterus annectens. Next base: position 230,756,893 of record NC_056750.1, read on the forward strand.
AAATGCTCCTTGTGCATGGTGCTTGTTACAAGTATGACAAGCTGCACAAAATTTTTTTGTGTAGTTTGTGTATCCATATGTTTGGAATATTCGGTTTACTAACTGTACCATCCCCCCTGTTGAGACATGGCACTGCCCATGGCTCAACAAAACTGCATATCTAAATAAATTAGACGGCAATATCGGTTTTCTTTCTTTGGAAATGTACAGTCCATTCTCAAGAATTGCACCTCGTTTTACCCATTTTTGTTTCTCTGCTTTTGTAGTAAGTGTCTGCATTGTTTTGAACATGTCTAAATCTAAAATGTCAGAGGGTTGTAATTCCTCATTTAAAAGTAAAGTTTCTGAGTCTGAGGCTGCTTGCTTTGCAGCTGCATCAGCTCGCATTGCCTTTTGAAATCTTATCCTGCTGTTTTGTATGAGCTACACATTTACAAATAGCTACTTTGGTAGGTAACTGAATAGATTCTAATAACTCCAAAATAAATTGCGCATGATTAATAGGTTTTCCACTAGATGTTATCATTCCTCTATTTTCCATTGTTGTGCAAATACATGTACTGTAGAAAAGCATACTGACTATCAGTATATATGTTCACACACTTGTTTTTTGCTAAAGTACATGCCCTCGTCAAAGCTATCAATTCTGCTGCTTGTGCAGATAAGTTGTGTGTTAAGGATTGAGCTTCTAAAATTTCAGTGTCTGTAACTACTGCATACCCTACCAGATTCTTCCCTGTAGGACCCCTTCTGCATGAGCCGTCCACGTAATATGTCACCTCGGCATTATCCGAGGGCATATCTGTGAGATCTTGTCTAGGTAAAGCTAACTGTTCAATTTCCTGCAGGCAGCTGTGTGGTGTGCCCTCCGCAGGAGTTGGAAGTAATGTTGATGGATTCAATGTCGTACATCGTTCAATTGTCATATGAGGTTGGCTCAGCAGTATAGTCATACATGAAAGATGTCTAGCAGGAGAAAGGTATGCCACTTTCTCTTGCAGTAAAATTATTGCAACTGCATGAGGCACTCTCAATGTGAGAGGGTGGAATAACACCACTGAGGCCGAAGTCTGTACTGCCATTGCAGCTGCAACTACTGCTTGTACACAGTGAGGCAAAGATCATGCCACTGGGTCTAACTGTGATGAATAATAGGCTATGGGGCGTTCCTTATCCCCATGTTGTTGCGTCAATACTGACGTCATATATCCTTGCTTACAATCTATGGTCTGAAAAAAACGTTTGTGATAATTTGGAAGTCCTAAAACTAATGAAGAAGCTATCAACTGCTTCAACCTGCAGAAAGCCGTTTCTGCTTCGGGTGTCCATTGTAAGATATCTTGTGCTGCCATTGGTGTCTTATATATCAAGTCAGTCAGTGGAGCAGATTCCAAAGCATAATTTGGTATCCAGCTCCGACAAAAATTAGTTGTACCTAAGAAAGACATCATTTCCTTCTTGGTTGCTGGTTTAGGTGCTTGCAAAATTGCTGTTTTTCTTTCCTCATCTAGTATTCTACCTTCATTAGATATTACATATCCCAAGTATCTAACTTGTTTTCTCCAAAGTTGTAACTTACTTTTGTTTACTTTGTGTCCTTGTGTTGCTAAAAATTTCAATAATGCTACAGTATCCTCCTCCACTGTTGCTGGGTGGGGACTGCTAGCAAGATGTCATCTACGTAAAGTAGAATTTGACTACCTCCCGGTGGGGTAAACCCTGCCAGGTTGCTAGCCATTTCTTGTGCAAATATTGTTGGACTCTCACAATATCCCTGTGGTAGTCGAGTATATGCATACCTTTTACCCTGAAATGTAAATGCAAACCAATATTGACTATCAGGATGTATAGGTATTGAAAAGAATGCATTGCTAATATCTACCACAGAGAAATATTTCTGTTGTGGTTCTAAATCGTTTAACAAAGTATGTGGGTCTGGCACCGTAGGTGCTCTAGGTATTACTGCATTATTTACAGCTTGTAAATCTTGTACCAATCGCCACCGTTTGCTTTTTTAACAGGAAATAGGGGTGTATTACATGGTGAATCAGGAGATTCTACCAGTACTCCTTCTTTGAGTAATGCTGCTATTATAGGCTTAATTCCTATTTCTGCATCCTTTCTCAAAGGGTATCGACTTTTCTGTGGTCTAAAAGCTGACTTTGGGGTAATTGTAACTGGTCCTGCTGTTCGAATAAGTCCTACATCTGACTTGCCTGTTGACCAAAGAGCTGTTGGAATTTCACATAAGGCCTTTTCTTCTTCTTCTAATAAAAATGCTAATCAGCTGTCCTCGCTAGATTGCAAGTGTACAGCTGGATGTGTCTGTGTCAACCAATTCAGTTTTTGTTTTTGTATCCCTTGTTCTGATAGTTCTAAATCAGTCTGTTTCTCCCATCTTGTTACTTTTTCTCCTAAGTCTGCCCATTTGACACTTTTGTTCTTTGTCAAGCTGACATGTGGTAACCAATTTGATCTATACAATGCAAGGAATTCTTGAGGTAACGAACAGCTAACTACACTGTTCCCCTCAGTATCCCAGTACAAAGTATACTAGTCTAGTTGCTCGATTTCAAAACAATTCTTGCTCATACTCTCTATCAGGTCCTGGTGTAGTAAAGTAGTATAGAGTACAGTGTAACAAATGCTGTCGATCAGTGTCAAGGGAGGGGGCTTTACTGATGGCTACATTCATCAGTTCCTCGGTTACTGCCCCTGGACCAGTCGTGACTAGGTCCTGGCTGTACCAGTAAAAAGTTTCACCCTCCGATCGCACTACAAAGGTATCCATTTGTCTCTGTGCCTCCATACCTTGTACAGTTGGAACTACTGCTATGCCAAATATCTGCATAAGGTCCCTGCCCAATAGGTTTACGGGACACTTTGCAGACACAACAATTTTACTTCTCTGGGTCATACCTGAATCAGGGTCAGTTATTGCTATATCATGGGAAAGTGCTTCCCTGTATAGCTGTCCATTTGTGGCTTTTACTAGTATATAATCAGGTAATTCGGAATGTTCTGGTAACTTGGAGGAATTTGACTTCTCTTCTCTCCACCAGAAGTGTAACTTCCGGTTTCGTATCTGCTAAGTAGAGCTCTAAACTCAATAATGCTAAGTCCAAAATTTCACTTTCTTCATTCTCCATATCTACTTGCACTTCCTCTACTCCTTCTATCACATTTACATTTGTTTTTTGTTTATTAGCTTTTCCTGATGATTTCTGACTTTCACATGATGTATCTTCACTATCATATAGTCAGTCCTCATCTCCCTTATCTTCTGTAATTACCTTTTTGTTTTGCCTACAATCCCTTGCTAGATGTCCCTTTTTCCCGCACTTGAAGCATTCACCTCTCTTTTTTCTCTCTTCAAAATCTTCTGATCGTTTGTCAGACTGTTTGTTTCCCTGGGCATTCTTCTTGCCCTTTTTACCTGACTGTAATACAAATACTTCAGCTCCATCTTCAGCAGTGAAGACTTGCGCCTTCTTTTTATTTTTACTATTAAAATGTCTTTCAGCATGTCTAGCGTATTCAAGTAAGGCTTGTAGCCTCCCTGTTCGATGGTCTATCATATGCTTCATAATGAAGCTACTAATAGGTGCAATGCAACCTTTCAAAAATGCATTTTTTAATTGTTGTTCATACGGGGAATCATTTGTTTGGTTCTCAGGAACCGACATACCGCTATAATTATTAAAACATTCTAATAATCTAGCATAGTACCCATCTATTGCCTCATTTTCCTGTTGTATGCATTGATTAATGCAAGTCCAGTCTGCTCTAGGTTTCCATTTCTCAGAGATTTGGTCTGTTAGACCTTTCACTCTGTTGTCTAACTCTGCGTCACTATGTGGGAGTGGTCTAAGCTCTGCATTACGAGGATTCCAGGTGCCACAAATCATGTGCCAATCTGGACCTATAATTTGTCTTACTACTTTTTCTACTTCTTCCCCATTCAAGTGGTAACTCAACCTCATGCCTTGTAAATCTTCTAAAAATTTCGTAAAATTAACTTTTGGATGGGGGATTCCCTCAGTAGCCTTCTGGATATCTTCCGGTGTCCATGGTCTATATACTAAGAGTGTTGGGTCCTGCCCTTCCTGTCCTGCCTGAGGATTTGGAACTTCTATAAGTGGGCATATTTCTTCCTAACTCTCATCCTGTAGATTTCTCTCTATTTGGTATGATTCTGTGTCCCTATGTGTTTTACGTGTTCGGGACCTAGTTTCAATAGGATCTCTAACAAATGGTTGTGGTCTTGCTGAAACTTCAGGATAACGCGGAGGCGGATCAGCCTGTCCACTCGCTTCATATCCTGAAAAGGGTAAGGGAGGGGGTAAGGGAGGAGGAGGAGGAGCTGTTGCTATTACCAAGTTATTATCCTCTTTGTCTAGAAATAATGTTTTTGAATTTTTCAGCTTCTGCTCTCTACGATTTGCTTCCTCAATCCACCTGTGTGCCTGAGGAATGCCTAATTGGCGTTGCTTTTTTGCCTGACCTTCCACATCAGATTTAAGCTGTTTAAGGAGTTTAACTAGTGAAGTTTTATCTAGTTTACCATCAAATTCATATTTATTAACCCATTTCATATAATACCTAACGTTATCAGAACGTTGTAATTGCATGTATTTTGCGTCTTCGGTTAGGGGCGGATCTCACGATGTTTTAGTGCACTGATTACCCATGTCAAAGAAAATGTTACGTAACCCTTTTTTATCACATGATAAAAAAGTTCTCAGTTCCTGTTCACAGTTTATCTAGAATAACTGCCTACCTTATTCTGTTACCCTGATCTATGACCAAATATACAGTACTTCCTTTTGTCCCTGATCTGCAAAACAAATCTTGACAACAATATACTGTAACCTAGTCCCTGATCTAAAACAGAAAAAAGGCAAATTCTTCCTACCTGAGCCTCCGGTATTGAGAAAGTCCAAGTTCCGCCACAGATCAGAAAGTGGCCAGCCTCTTTACATGACAATTCAGTCGGAGGTCTTTTCACTCAAGAAGAACCATTTCGGTAACTTCTCCTGCACAGTATTCGACCACCGATACTCTGTGATCTGTGGCTTACCAAGGGAAATCTGGCTCGAAGGACCAAACTGTTAAATAAAATAAGATTTCAATACACAGGAGGTTCAGGTTAAAAAGTTTACTAGTGTACACCAGGAGGCAAAAAACGTACAAGTACAGAATTTTGTCTGACATGAAACAGGAAGCACACAATTTTATATAGGTTTAACATTTAAGCTATGCTCACCTTACTGACGTGATATGTCACAGGGCATCTACATCACTTTAGCTTACAGTCCTTTATTCATAAAGCTGTTGATGCTGTATATTTAAAAAAACTTTTCCTCTAGATACAATACGGCCTTGCTATCCAGCTGGTCAGACATAATGTCTTTCTGTAAAGTTACTTCTTCAAGGTTTCATATCAGTTCGAATACAATAGCAGCTTCAGTCTTTTAATACACATCTTTGTTCTCTGTTACACTTTCTCACACAGCTGCGTGCTATCTCAGTAACACATATACAAGGCCAAATCATTCCAACAGGAAAGAGCAGAAGATTTCATTATTTCACACATTTAATTTCCTGACCCAGCAGATAATCACTTGTGAAAAGCATAAACATTAAAACTTGCTAAGCTAGCATTCTGCCAGGGTCAAAGATCAGCTTTGCTTCAAGCCACACTGCAGTTTCAAAACTACTTACATTTACACATGAATTAATCTGTACTGTTATATGATTAATAGAATAAAATGCATTATATACTACTTTGCTTTTAAACTAGCATTTCTCATATATTCAAATACACATTTTTCTAACACTAACAGTCCTAGGAAGCCTTTTTAAGCCTAGCCATATTTTCCATTTGTAAATGACATGTTAAATTACCCTAGGGGTAAATAGTTTAAGCCTAACAATATTTTCCCATTTATAAATGACAGGATACATTATCCATGGATGTATAGTTGTATTAAGGGGCAGTGCATTTACAAACTGGCTTCTGCCTTAGTCCAGGAAGGACATAGGTCCCAGCCCAGGGGTAGATGTCTGATTCCCCATAGATTCATAGGTTCATAGATAGGTACTAGGCTATTGACCCTAGGGCCTATACAAGCCCAGCCAAAAAGGTACCTTGGCATTTGCCACCCAAGAAAATTATTTTCCTCTGCCACTGTCGAGCAACGCCACAGAAGTGATCCCCGGGGTGAATTTCATATTTCCCATCCAATCATCAAGATTTTTCTTGAAAAGTGCTAATCAGGAGCTTTGTTTGATATAGATAGGTAGTTTATTCCAGAGTATGGGAAGTCTCTGGTACAGGAATCTATCCCACCGGCATGTTCTGTTTATTGTGGTGACAAGGTTTAGGTCCCTAGAGTGTGTAGCTTGGAGGGACAGGGGTTTCTTTAGGTGGAGCATGTCCAACAGCTCTGGGTTTGACATAGCTTTGTATGTTAGGAAGAGATCACCTCTGAGTAGGCGATATGCGACGGAGTAAAGCTGGAGTTTTTTGAGACAGTCTGCGTAGTGCATCTGTTTGAGGCTGGTAATCCTCTTTGTGAGGTATTTCTGCGGCCTTTCCAGTTGTTGTTGTAGATGTCTTGTGAGGTACATACCAAAAGGGGCGTTGTACTCTATAATGGGTCTAATGAGTGATGAGTAGAGGGGAACAATGACCTCTTTTTTTCTGGATGAGAAACCTTTTCTGATGAGGTGTGCCACGTAGAAGGATTTCCTGACTAGTGTGGTGATATGATTATCAAAGGAGAGACTACTGTCCACCTGTGTCCCAAGGTCTCTTTTCACACTTTCGGTGTTAAGTATACTACCGCCTATGTTGTAGTTCATGGGTACAGAGTTTTCACCAAAGGGGATGACAATGCACTTTTTGGCATTGAGCTTGAGGCCATGGCTTTTACACCAGGCATCTGTCTCAGTGAGGCCCTTTTGTAGGATGTCCACATCGTTAGGAGTTTTGATTATGGCTCCTAGTTTGTAGTCATCTGTGAACTTCATTAACCAAAGACCTTCTGTGTTAGCCTGTACTTCAGAGAAGTAGATATCAAACAGGAGAGGACCCAGGACTGAACCCTGTGGTACTCCACTTGTTATTGGTCTGAAGTCGGATTTGGAGTCTGCTACTTTCACAGTGTGAGTTCTGTCAGTGAGCCAGTTGGCAACCCATCTTGTGACATTGGTATTTATATCTAGTTTAGTGAGGTTTATCTATAATTCCAGAGTGGGGGATGGTGTTGAAAGCCTTGGTAAGATCTAGATAGGCTGTGTGAACCACCTTACCCTTGTCTACGGCTTTGGTGACTGCTTCAAAGAAGTCTATCAGGTTTAGGAGACATGATCTGCCTTTTACAAACCCAAACTGGGTGGGGTCCAGAGTTTGGAGATTACCAATGTCTTTGTTTATAAGTTCTATGACGATATGTTCCATGGCCTTGCAGAGCAGGCTCATCCAGCTAATGGGGTGGTAGTTCCCAGGGTCCATGGTGGCTCCCCTTGTGGAGTGGGATAACCGTCGCTGTGCACCATTCAGTGGGCACAAATCCTGAGGTGAGGCTATGATTGAACATGGTACTTAGGTGGGGTGCCAGTTCATTCTGTAGTTCATGTAGAATGCAGCCTGGGATGTTGTCTGATCCCATGGATGCTGTGTTCTTGGCTTTGGAGAGTGTGGTTTTTACCTGTGCAGCTGTGATTACAGGAACTTTGCATTCTTCCGGTATAGAGATGGGCTCTTTAGGGGTGAGAGGGGGGTAAGGTTAGCACTGAACCTATCTGCCAGGATGTTGGCAATATCAGTTGGGTCTGTATATTTAGTGCCATTGTGCTGTAACTCAGAGCAGATCTGATTGTTGCCATTGAGATTCTTGACATAGCTATAGAATGCTTTATGGTTGTCTTTATATCAGTGGCAATTTTGTTTTCGTAACTAGCTTTGGAGGATTTTATCAGGGATTGCAGCTTCTTACTGAGACTGACCAGGGAGCTCCTCCACTCATGGGATTTTACTCTCTTTTGCAACAGTTTCTTCCTTCTGTTGTACAGTTTGTTTATGGCAGGGGACCACCAGATAGGCTTCCTTTTTTTGGAGGATAGCGTCTTGGTTCTGTTTGGGATAGCATGATCCATGCACTCGTATAAGTGCTTATAAAGTGCAATTGTGTAGGATTCTGTAGTCCTAACTGTATTGTCCATCTGCATGGGTGTCATGAAGTTCACCACTTCTGCCTTAAGAAGCATGAAGTTGGCTTTGGAGACATTTTTTACCATGGTTTCCTTAATGGGGTGTGGGGGCAGGATGCGGATATCTAGGGCAATTAGCTTATGGTCGGATAAGACCAATGAGGCGTTGCCTTCAGGTATGGAACACTGGTCACTCATGTTGGTAATGACTAGATCTAGGATATTGTTGCCCCTGGTGGGGGTGTGGATAAGTTGATCCAGGGTATTGGAGTTTATGAATTCCAGAAAGCGTTGAGCGAAGGTGTTGGTACATGAGTAGTTTTCCCAGTTAATGGTGGAGTAGTTGAAATCGCCCATTATTAGGGTGTTTAGTTGAACCCTAATATTTTCCAGTACATCAAGAAAAGAGGAGTGGGAATCCTGGGGCATGGTGGGGGATCTGTAGCAAGCTACAATTTGGATTGCAGTTTTGCCCAGAGTTAGTTGCACTTGGATAACCTCGGCTGCATTATGCTGAGCAGCTAGCCTGGAGGTGTGGATATCCTTAATGAATATGGACACACCTCCGCCTTTGGTGTTCCGGTCCAGGTTACATGGCCAAAAAGTGTGGTATGAGTTATAGCCTGGTAGTGCAGGGGTACTCTCTGGAGCCTTGAACCAGGTCTCAATCACTGCACAGATATTGATGATCTCCATTTTAAGGAGTGCCTCGAGTGAGTGCATTTTGAGATTTAGACTTCTAGCATTGAGTAGCATCACCCTCAGTTTTTGCTTGCCTGTTCCTGTTACGGTGGTGAATTTGTCATTTGAACCTTGCCTAAAAAAGGCACTATAGGGGTGGCAAGAACCTTAGCCAGTATCCGGAATCCCAGGGGTGACAGGTGTAGGCCATCTCTGGCAAAGCATCGTGGTCTGTCGACCATGTCATCCCAGGCAGACAGATACTGGATCCGTTTAGAATGACACCAGAACTTAGCCAATTGTTGAAGTCAATCATTTTGTCCTTGTACTGCGGTATCATTCTGGGTGATGGCAGAATGCTACTCAGGGCTAGGGTCATACCTGCCGGGGCTACAAGATCGGAAAGCTCTTCCGTGTCTCTTTTCATGTAGTCCAGGGAGGTACATATCAGGTCGTTCACACCAACATGGACAATGACAGAGTCATATTTGTACTTGTTGTGGAGTGACCTGAGTGCGTGGGTTATGTGGTGGATCCTGGCACCCGACAGGCAGCTAACAGTAACCTTCTCCTTGTTTAGCCTGGTGAGTGGGTCATCAGTGTGCCTGTCTATAGATTCACCTATGACAAGTGTGTTGGGTACGTTGTTTTGCCTTATTGGCTGTGGTTGAGTGGCACACTGAGTCTGTGGGCTATGTGTCATTTGGGTTGTGTTGGGGGGTGGAGGTTGCTTGTATTTCTTCTTTGGAGATCTCTGTTGTTTGAGCAGATTATTATTGAGAGCCTCCGTGAATGTTTTTGTTTCTATGTGTGGATTTTGGTGGTGTAGATTTAGTGAGACTATGTGATGAGTGTGGTGTGGTGCAAGTGTTTACCTTCTCCTCTTGACTGTCAAGTTCAGTCTTGGTTGGAGAGAGCTTTACCTCCAGTTTGGCTAGATAAGTGCATGTCTCACAGGTTGTAGTGTTGAGTGGTAGGAGCAGAGGGTTGTCTGTGTACATGAGGCAATTTCTACATTGCACCAAGATGCCCAGATTCATCAGATAGACAGGACAGAACACTGGGAGCTGCCCCTGGACATGCCTGAATAAAAAACTATTTTCCTCTAGATAAGTGAGGAAAGTGAGTACAAGAGCTGTTTTTCTCTAAGGAAGTGAGAAAAGTAGGTACCAAAACTGTTTTCCTCTAGGTAATGAGGAAGGTTGAGTGATGTAGTAATTAGTAGGTTATTTAGTGCTTACAACAAGTTCTGAACAAGTGCTGATCACGAATAAGCAAATCCAAGTGCTAAAACTACGATTCTGTATCTGGACTAAACTAGTTACAGGAAAGGGGGGAAACAAGTACAAATGCGGGTTTTTAAATCAGAAAGTTGAGAGATGGAAAAACTGCCCAAACGGCCAATAACTACAATTTCTGGGCCAGAACCACTCCTTATGTGGTAGATAGGTTACCTAGTGCTTACCACTCCCACTGATAAGCTAGAAGGCTTCCCTCCAACACAGAAAGCTTGGGCAGCTCAGAAGCTTACATACAGTCCTGGATACACCAAATCTGAATCTGGACTACACTAGCTACAGGAAAGGTAGGAAACAGGCTTAGATTTTTTTTATACCGAAAAGTAGTTAAAACAGCAGTAAAAACAATTCAAATGCAGTGCAAGCTAGCACACATGAGTCTGTAGCAATGTTAGACCAAACAGTTTAAAAAAATGCAATTAAATTAAAAATGACTAAAAACAATGCAGAAGGAGTCTATTAGGTAGAATGAGGTAAAGAGATGGGACTGGGGGAGTGTCCCAGATCAAATCTACAGTGGGGGCGGGCAACTGCAAAAACCCCCAAATTTAAACAACAACACAGGAATAGGGAGAGTGGGTAGGGGAAAACCAAACACCTTCAGCAGAGATCTGAAAAACTATACAGTGAAGCAAAAATAACAGTGCACAACTCTGAAGTCAGCCAGCAATGATATATAAAATTAGTCAAACAACAATTACCATTACACAACTCTAAAGTGCCAGAAAAATATACTCAGCTCTGTATATCTCCAGATAGTTTGAAGAGCACTCTGTCAGGACACAGGAAATCTCCAGCAATGATATGCAGGCTGTTACTAAGAGGGTCTAATTTTATGTAAGTAATCCTTGAGATAGTCAGATAACACACAGGATGTAAAAACAGTTATACCAACTTAAGACACAGCAGAAATAGGGGGAGGTGGGGAAAAACACCTTCAGGAGAGATCTGAAAAAATATACCGTGAAGCAGAAATAACAGTGCACAGCTCTGAAGTCAGCCAGCAATGATATAAAATTAGTCAAGCAAAAATTAACAGTACACAACTCTGAAGTGCCAGAAAAAATATACTTAGCTCTGTATATCTCCAGATAGTTTGAAGAGCACTCAGTCAGGACACAGGAAAGCTCCAGCGATGATATGCAGGTTGTTACTAAGAGGGTTAGTCAGTTAAGGTTGCATTTGAATAGGGTCAGGGACAAGCTCTGTTTCACATGGTTGGGAAGCCTGTCCCAGAGTCGAGGCAGTTTCTGAGACACATACCTGTCCCTCAAACATATTCAGTTTATGTTGCAGACTAGGTTTAGGTTCTTCATTTGGGTGTTTCTAACCCTGTTATACTTGTGGGTGTGTCCATCAGTACAGGATAAAATGCTGTCTTGTAAGCCAGTCACAGATAACCTATAAGTAGTCTGTAGGAGACTGAGTAAAAGGGTAAGGTTTTGAGGCAGTCTCCATATTTAATGTGGTTTACACCTTTATCCATTTTGAGAGGAACATCTATGGGCATTCCAGTTGTTGCATATGGTAAGAGGGATCTACTTCACTTATCCGAACACCCACATCTCCGACTTTCACTTTACCGAGATGAATACACCGACAAACCAGAAGACTGACATCTGAAACATCGACTTCCGACTTGAGGTAAGTAACCGCTTGGCCATCCCGAAGAAAAAAAAACAAAAAACAAAAGTAAACCCACCCTTGTTGGGGGGATTCACCCCCCACACCTCTATGTGGGGGCTTTGCCCCCACACCCCCCTATGTGGGGGGTTTTGCCCCCACACCCCCCTAACTAAATACATCACCTCTGAGATCGCACTACTGTGTTGGTAAGGGGCAAAGTTCAACAGGATGGCCAAGTGGTTACTTACCTCGAGGGGAATGTCGGTGTTCCAGATGTTGGTCTTCTGGTTTGTTGGTATATTCGTCTTGGTAAAGTGAAAGTCAGTGATGTGGGCATTCGGGTAAGTGAAGTAGACCCAGTAAGAGAAGTACCAAAAAGAATACTGCTCTCAATGACCAGTCTAATGAGTGTTGAGTCTATAGGGACAATGGCATCTCTGGACTTGAATACCATATCCATGCTTATAAGTTGCATAATACAGAATGATTTCTTTACAACAGTAGACCCATGATGGTCAAAGACCATGTCACTGTCTACATAAGTTCCCAAGTCCCTAACTACTGAGTCTGCTCTTGCCGGTGTTTCCTCTATGTGCTAATTCCTTGAGGTGGCAGACTTTCTAAAGGTTACTAACATATATTTTTTGGCATTTAATTTTAGACCATGGCTCTTGCATCAATTATTAGTTTTCAGCAGGCCCTCCTGGATGATTTTAACATTCTAGGTGGATTCTGTAATTGTGATGAGCTTGCAGTCATCTGCATACTTGGTTACCAGAGATCTTTAGCATTAGCTTGTACTTCTGAAAAGCAGATGCCAAAAAGGAATGGCCTTAGCACCAATCCATATGAGACTCCACTGGTGAGTGGCCTTTTTGTGGCGGTAGAATCTCATATCCTGACATTCTTTGTCCTATTTGTGAGCCAGTTAGCTATCCAGCAGGTGACATAGGAGTTTAGTCCTAGTTTCATGAGGTTTGTCAATGATGCCTGAATGGGGTATAATGTTGAATGCTTTAGCCAGGTCAAGGTAGGCTGTATGTACTCCCTAGTCCTTAGCTTTGGTGACTTTCTCAGAAAGGTCAACCAGGTTGAGCAGGCACAATGTGCCCTTGACAAAGCCAAACTACATTGGATCTGACTTCTGAAGATCTCCTGTGTCTTTATTTATAATACCTATAATGACTCTTTCCATGGCCTTACAAATGAGAATAGTTAGACTTCAGCGTCTGTAGTTTTCTGTGTCGGTAGATGGACAACCTTTGTGCACAAGAATAACTGTTGCAGTCCTCCCTTGTTAGACATGAAACCATTTTGTAGACTAATGTTGAATACTGATCCTAGAAGGCTGGACAGGTCATGTTTCATGCTATTAAGGACATATCCCAGGATATTATCACAAACCATCAATGTGGTATTTTTTCTCTTGGAGAACACACTCAGGACGTTTTCATTAATGATAGGCAGGGGAGTTTAGTCAAGGGTCTATCATGGGATGGTGACTTGGGGGAAGCAGGGTGAAATTGGAGCTAAATTTATAAGTTTATAGGTTTGCTATATGTTCTAGTTCAATAAAGCTGGTTCTGTTTACAATTGCAAAAACCTTCAGAATATTTACTCACGTGTTTTTATTGACTCGACCTGGTGAAACACCTTACATATAGTATTCTTCAGTCACTCCCTTCCTTCTTAACAATGTAATGAGCAATACTTTAAAATGAAGTATGAATCATCTGACCTACACCAAAAACTCATGTTAATGAATACAAATAAAGGAATCAATAAATAAATCAATAGAAATATTGATCACAGGCATCATTTTACATCATCTAGACTCACTTCCATAAACAATAAAACAAACATCTCTGTTTTTGACCTATAAAGATTTGTGTTTAGAATCTGGCAATGAGAAACGAGGTTGAGGTGTATATTGGGAGCTTGTGTAATATGTCAATGTGATTTAGAGATGTGTAAAGTAAAATGGTGCTTGGGAGTTAAACTGAAGCATTTTCATAATGTTTATGAATGGCATAAGTTGTATAACTTATTAATAATGAATGGCTCTACTAAATTATTCATGAAGAAACCAGCAGAACTGATAATGCAAATAATTACAATATAATTTGATAAATCATTGCCTGTATTATTCTCTCTTTTCAATTGATGCATTTTTATTCTATAATGTGAAAAAATGCCTGTTTTTGTGACTGCACTATTTCATCCTTAAATATGTATTCCATTTATTAACACACACACTTTTCCTTCTCTTCTTCAGTACAAATTTGACAAGTAATAATGCCATCTCACAATGATCCAAGAAATTATATCTCCTTGTAAAGATTCTGTATACCATGGTATAGCTCAGGATGCTATAAAATGTCAGGTGGAGAAAACCATCTGCAAGTTGAAAGGGAATATCAGTAAAAAACAACTTTTTAATGCACTAGAAATTTACTTTTTTTTTATATGCCCTGAGAAATATTGAATCACTTTTTTTCTTATATATTTTTTTTTGTCCGGGCTGATGAAATTGTTTCAGAAGAAAATTATGTTTTCTACTAAAAGCTGTTTCCCAGCAACTTCAATATCATATTTTTTTGTATTGTAAATTTTTATAGCACATAATAAAATGAATTGTTATGATTAAGTCTATGGATAATAATTGGTACAGTGCTGCCACACTTATTATAATAATGGCCTTCAAAATGTAAGCTGTCTGTCAATGTTCTGACTATGAGTCAGATAGTCTCTGTTTATTTAGTGGCCCAGTTGCTGAAAGAGGTAGCCAGGAGAGACAAATGTGAGTGTTTCGCACTAGATTGACCTTCTTGGGGAGGGAAGGAAGCTTCTAACCCGTTACTGCACTGAGGACTAGCAGAGGAAGGGGAATCTGAATCTCCAGTAAGGCTCACAGCATCTACCTTTTCACAGTGTGTGCTTGGACACACTAAGCAGTGTTTAGGTACTGTATGTGCATTGCAATACACGTTTAGGAGTGTGCAAGGTTACTTGGGCCAGCATTGCATGCTTTGCCTTGGTGACAGTATTCCACAAAGGCTAGAGGCTGGATGTTAGACTTGCAAATAATGGTCCATGCCTTATGACTGCCTCTCTAATGGCACCTCCTCCTGATGGCACATACTGCTAAAATTGGCCACATAAAATATAGCTGCTGGCAGGTATTAGTCTGTGCAGGAAATTAGGGATGTGGCCATGATTTGATGTGCTGTACATTAGATGGTGAATAGGGAAAAAATGAGTGATGTCCAGCAGGAAGAAATGGGTGGTTATCAGGTATTGGGGTGGAAGCACAAATAAAACATTATCACCTTTAAACTTACTGAAAATGTTTTGCATCACTATATTGAAAGTGCTAAAAAAGGATCATAGCAAGTACTTAAAATATCTCTTAACAGCATTCTGGATGACCAATGATTGATGTAATGTTTCAGACAGTAATCCCAAAGGTAATAAGCAAGAAGTAAGAATTTTACAGCATTCCAGTGATTTCTGGATCCTAGTGGAGAAGCACAGAGTAAAACCGCCAAAAATACATTAGGAATACATTTTCCACATGCATGAGGATGCAGAGTGCAGTTCTGCATTCCTGTTATATGCATTAAAGGTTTCTGTGCAGTGTTAGTACAGATGTTAGTTACTGTGTCACTGAATGCACAGTAGTAAACTGCCGAGTCAGAGAGCTGTACTTTGGAGATGCTTAGCACTGAAGAACTCTTGGAAATGTTATATACTGATGTGAAACGTCCTTGTGTTGCATTAATTTGATATGAATCTGTATAAAGTCCCAGGTACTTGACAGGACCCTCCGGTTTCTTCTGGTACCAGTGTAAGTAAACAAAGCTGCTGGTTGTCGTAAAATTACAGGTCAGGAAAACATCTTCTCCTTCAGCTGCAGTTTTGCTTGAGTCTAACTGGGTTATTTTATCTCCATTTATGATACCTAAAAAATAAATGCAAAACATATTCAAACTGTTCTGTTTTTTGAATCTATCAAACTAACACATATTGTTAAAAGAAATAGAATTCAGTTAATATCTGATCATTAAACTGCAAGAAAAATAGTGCACCTTGTTTATTTTCTAACACAAATGCTGTTATAGCATTAAATAGTATTAATTCAATTGATAAGCACTGCATAAAACAACAATATATTTCTACAGAACTCACCTATTAGAAGAAAACTGAGGTAGGTGATATATCTGAAGGTTACAGCTGTGAAGAAGCTATGTGTTAAATAAAAACAAATGATAACAACACAGGAGGCTCAGATGCAAAAGTTTACTAGTGTACACCAGGAGGCAAAAAACCATACAAGTACAGAGTTTTGTCTGACATGATGCAGGAAATACACAATTTTATATAGTCTTACATTTAGGCTGTGCCCACCTTACTGACGTGGTTAGTCACAGGGCACCTACATCACTATAGTCTACAATATTCTATTCATAAGAAAAAGCTGATGTTATACATTTTAAAAGTTTTCCCATGGGAATAATACAGCCTTGCAAAGCACCTGGTTCGTTATAATGTCTTTCTGTAAATGTTACTCTTCCAAGGTCTCAGGCTAGCTCGAATACAATGGTCGGTTCACTCTGGCAATACACTTCTTTGTTCTTCTTGCAACTTTTACTTTTAGCAGCTGTGTCTTATCTCTGATACATTCACAAGGTCAATTATCTCAGAGGAAGGAATAAGAATATTCAATGCTTTATACATTCAGTTTTCCTGACCCAGCAGATAATCATTAGTGAAAAACATAAGCTTGCTGAGCTAGCTACTGCCAGGGTCAGAGTTCAAATACACTGCAGCTCCAAAGCTTCAAGCAATTACATGTAAAATCATTCTTATTGCCATATTGTAAATAGAATAAAATGCATTATATACTATTTGCTTTTAAACTAGCACTTTATACATGTTCAAATACATATTTTTCTAACATTTCCCTCCTTTTAATACTTTTTATTCTATTCAGAAACATAAACAAAGTTATATCGTCTCCTAGCCTTCTCCCTTAAGGACTTTTAACTAGGCAAGTCATTTAGTTTATATTTCGGAACAAGTTTCATCTGGAATCAATAGTTTCAATTCAATGTCTTGGTACAAAGTTTCAGTTACAGATATATCAACAAAATCTTTGACTAATCTTTTCATACAGGGGATACCACAACAGACACATGCTCCTAATAGGAGCAGACCAACACAAATAGCAATCAAAATATTCATTAGGATAGAACCCCACCCACCAAATAGATTCTGGAAAAAGTTCTTCAGTGGGTTTGGGCCTGGTTCAGTCATGGCCGATACCTGCTGTATTACCTCTAGGTGGTCATTAATCTCGTGTCGATTGTCTGGTATGTACGCACAGCATTCTTCTTTGATAAGCACACAAGTACCACCTCTCGCTAGGGTGAAGTCGAGAGCCATTCGATTTTGTAGCACAACAGTTCTCATTGCATTCAGTTCGTCAGTCACTAGTTCGAGAGCAGAAAAAGTTGCGTTACTCATTACTTCGAGAAGCTTTGACAGTTTTCTCAACTCCCAGATCGATTTGACTGCTCCATATGCTGGAAATATCCCAGCCCAGGATATGACACTGTCACTCAAGTCCATATGAGTCAATTTTTCTTTATCTTTCACGGAATGATGGTTCTTCCAACCAGCTTCGATTTTTCCCATTGGATTTACAGGTTTTCGAAGAATCTTCAGGTTTTCGGCTACATCTCTTACATTTCGTATCTTACCTAGAGGTAATTCTGCAGTATGCCTTATAGCTGGAACCAGATAACCCAAAAACAACTGCCGGACCAATTCTCAGGTAGCCATTTGTATGCTTTTTCCCACAAATAAAATAACAGTTTTCTACTTTGGTACTGATGCGGGTTAGTTCTGAATGAAACATTTTCTTGTCTATAACAGACAATTGTTTATGCAAGACAGGATTTCTCTGCACTTCACTTAATGTTGTTTTCATTAAGCTCAAATATGAATCATAATTTGCGTTACAAATAGTGCTTTTATCTTTAGTTTTAATATAGCATTTATAAGATACAGTTATGTTACAGTTACTCCAACCCACTTGGAGTGTGTCATTTTTATAAAAACATACAATTCCCCTCTGTGTAATAGGCAAATACAATGCAATTTTATCCTGTGATTTTACAGAACCTGTATCAAAAAGTAAATTTTCCCAAGTCTCATTTATCCCCAAGGGGACAGCGGACATCAACAGTCCTCCATATGCTGTTGGTATGGCAGTACAAACCCAGCAATTTGAAATGTTCATAGTCTCTACATATACACGCTTCATAGCTAGGTATGTGTTAAAGTTTGGATGCCAGTCTACAGACAGCTCATCACGTTTCTCTACTTTCACTTGTGTGGTTATATGTAGGAAGAACCACAACAAAAGGAAAGTCAACACAATCATAGTCAATAAATGCATAGTTAGCCAGATGATTAAACAATATCTTCGGGGTTGATCTGTGTTTTTACTCATTTCGCTCTTGGCCATCCTGCCTTTGTTGTGTGTCAGTCACAAAATGTTTATCAAGCTGAAAATTCTTTACCGGTTTACAGTGCGTCAGGTGGACCCAGGACGACCTTTCAGCAACTTTGACTGCAGTAGGCATCGCCAACAGTACCTGGTACGGTCCTTCCCACTTTGGACTCGCCCAATTCTTCCTCTTCGTGACCTTCAACCAAACCCAGGACCCCGGGTCAGCACTGCTTCCAACGGTCTGGTCTGTCTTTTATCTGAAAAAGAGTTCAACTGCAAAACAGTTTTATTAGTTAACATTCTTTTTACGTAACTAGCTAATGAGCTGTCAGCCTCTAATTCTGCAGGCATGAGAGCTTTCCACTGTGGCACATAATATGCCCTTCCAAATATCACTTCAAAGGGGGTCAAACCCTTTACATTTGGAACTGTTCTCATGCTCAGCAGTGCCAAAGGCAAACAGCAAATCCAATTCTTCTGTGTATCGTCTACCAATTTCCTCAATTTGTTTTTTAAAATTCCATTGTACCTTTCCACCAGTCCTGCAGACTGTGGGTGGTAGGCACAATGATTTTTCAAGGAGATCCAAAGAATCTCCCAAGTTGGTGAATCGTCTGATTCACAAAATGTGTCCCATTGTCACTATAGATTCTTTCCGGTATGCCAAATCTAGGAATTATTTCTTTTATTAGGGCCTTTGCCACTGTTGCTGCATCCGGATTTTTAGTTGGAAAAGCTTCTACCCATTTGGAAAACATGTCTATAATTACTAAACAGTATTTTTTCCCTTCACATTTGTTCAGTTCTATGAAATCCATACAGATAGTATGGAACGGATATGGTGGTATAGGAAAACTCCCTTGCTTGGGTTTGAATGCTCCTTGTGCATGATGTTTATTACAGACATGGCATGCTGCACAAAATTTTTGTGTGTAGTTTGTAAATCCGTATGTTTGGAATATTCGATTTACTAACTGTACCATCCCCCCTGTTGAGACATGGCACTGCCCATGGCTCAACAAAGCTGCATATCTAAATAAATTAGACGGCAATATTGTTTTTTTCTCTTTGGAGATATACAGTCCATTTTCGAGGATTGCACCTCGTTTCTCCCATTTTTGTTTCTCAGCTTTTGTAGTTAATGTCTGCATCGTTTTTAACATTTCTAAATCTAAAATCTCAGAGGGTTGTAATTCCTCGGTTAAAAGTAAAATTTCTGAGTCTGAGGCTGCTTGCTTTGCAGCTGCATCAGCTTTTGCATTTCCTTTTGAAATTGCATCCTGTTGTTTTGTATGAGCTAAACATTTACAAATAGCTACCTTAGTAGGTAACTGAATGGAATCTAACAAGTTCAAAATAAGTTGTGCATGATTAATCGGTTTGCCAGTAGATGTTATCATTCTCCTATTTTTCCATTGTTGTGCAAAACATGCACTGTAGAGAAAGCATACTGACTGTCAGTATATATGTTCACACATTTATCTTTCGCTAGAGTACAAGCCCGTGTTAAGGCTATCAGTTCTGCTGCTTGAGCAGACAGGTTATGCTGTAAGGGTTGGGCTTCTAAAATCTCTGTATCTGTGACTACCGATACCCTACTAGATTTTTCCCTGTAGGACCCTTTCTGCATGAACCGTCCACATAAAATGTCACCTCGGCATCATCCAAGGGCATATCAGTAAGGTCTTGTCTGGGTAAAGTTATTTGCTCAATTTCCTGCAGGCAACTGTGTGGTGTGCCATCCACAGGAGTTGGAAGTAACGTTGATGGATTTAATGTTGTACAACGTTCAATTACCATATGAGGTTGGCTCAGCAGTATGGTCATACATGAAAGATGTCTAGCAGGAGATAGATATGCTATTTTCTCTTGCAGTAAAATTATTGCGACTGCATGAGGCACTCTCAATGTGAGAGGGTGGAACAACACTACTGAGGCCGAAGCCTGTACTGCCATTGCAGCTGCGACTACTGCTTGCACACAGTGAGGCAATGATCGTGCCACTGGATCTAACTGTGATGAATAGTAAGCTATGGGGCGTTGCTTATCCCCATGCTGTTGTGTCAAAACTGACGTCATGTATCCCTCCTTACAATCTACGGTCTGAAAAAATCTTTTGTGGTAATTTGGAAGTCCTAAAACTAGTGATGAAGCTATCAATTGTTTTAGTCTGCAGAAAGCTGCTTCTGCTTCAGGTGTCCATTGTAATACATCTTGTGCTGCCATTGGTGTTTTATATATTAAATCAGCCAGTGGAGCAGATTCTAAAGCATAGTTTGATATCCAGCTCGACAAAATTAGTCGCTCCCAAGAAGGACATCATTTCCTTCTTGGTTGCTGGTTTGGGTACCTGTAAAATCGCTGTTTTTCTGTCTTCGTCTAATATTCTACCTTCATTGGATATTACATATCCTAGGTATCTAACCTGTTTTCTCCAAAGTTGTAACTTACTTTTGTTTACTTTGTGTCCTTGTGCTGCTAAAAATTTTAATAATGCTATCGTATCTTCCCTGCATTGATGCTGGGTAGGGGCTGCTAGCAAGATGTCATCTACATAAAGTAGAATCTGACTACCTCCTGGTGGAGTAAACCCTGCCAGGTTGCTTGCCATTTCTTGTGCAAATATCGTTGGACTTTCACAATATCCCTGCGGTAGCCGAGTATAGGTATAGCTTTTACCCTGAAATGTAAATGCAAACCAGTACTGGCTATCAGGATGTATAGGTATTGAAAAGAAAGCATTGCTTATATCTACCACAGTAAAATATTTTTGTTGTGGTTTTAAATCATTCAACAAAGTGTGTGGGTCTGGCACCGTAGGTGCTCTGTGTATTATTGCATCGTTTACAGCTTGTAAATCCTGTACCATCCGCCATTCCCCGTTTGCTTTTTTAACAGGAAATAGAGGGGTGTTACATGGTGAATCAAGAGATTCTACCAGTACTCCTTCCTTGAGTAATGCTGCTATTATAGGCTATTATAGGCTTGATTCCTTGCTCTGCATCTTTCCTCAAGGGGTATTGTCTTTTTTGTGGTCTAAATGCTGATTTTGGTGTAATAGTTACTGGTCCTGCTGTTTGAATAAGTCCTACATCTGATTTACCTGTTGACCAAAGAATGTTTGGTATATCACACAAGGCTTTTTCTTCTTCTTCTAATAAGAATGCTAATCAGCTGTCTTCACTAGTTTGTAAGTGTACAGCTGGATGTGTCTGTGTTAGCCAATTCAATTTCTGTTTTTGTATTCCCTGTTCTGATAATTCTAAATCAGTTTGTTTTTCCCATCTTGTTACTTTTTCTCCTAAGTCTGCCCATCTCACATCCTTATTCTTTGTCAAGCTGACATGTGGTAGTCTATTAGATTTGTACAGTGTCATGAATTCCTGCGGTAGTGAACAGCTTACCACACTGTTTCCCTCAGTATCCCAATACAAGGTTCGTAATACTAATCTGTTAGCAGGATTTTTGAACAACTCTTGCTCATATTCTTTATCAGGTCCTGGCATGCTACAGTAGTATAGAGTACAATGTAACAAATGCTGTTGGTCAGTGTCAAGGGAGGGGGCCTTACTGATGGCTACATTCATCAGTTCTCCGGTTACTGCCCCTGGACCAGTAGTAACTAGGTCCTGGCTGTACCAGTAAAAGGTTTCACCCTCCGGTCGCACCACAAAAGTATCCATTTGTCTTTGTGCTTCCATACCCTGTATAGTGGGGACTACCGCTATGCCAAATATCTGCATAAGATCTCTTCCCAGTAAGTTTACTGGACATTTTGCAGAAACTACATTTTTACTTTTCTGAGTCATGCCTGAAACAGGGTCAGTTATTGCTATATCATGGGAGAGTGGCTCCCTATATAGCTGTCCATTTGCTGCTTTCACTAATATATAGTCAGGTGATTCAGAATATTCTGGTAACTTTGAAGGGTGTATCAAAGTTCATGATGCTCCTGAGTCACACAAGAATTTCACTTCCCTTCCTTCCACCAGAAGTGTAACTTCTGGTTTTGTGTCTGCCAAATAGAGCTCCAAGCTCAGTAATGCCAAATCTAAAATTTCACTTTCTTCATCCTCTACATCTGTTTGCACTTCCTCTGTTCCTTCCACTACATTTACGTTTGCCCTTTGTTTGTTTTTCTTCCCTGATGATTTTTGATTTTCATCACTATCATATAGTCAGTCCTCATCATCTTTATTTTCTGTAGTCACCTTTTATTTAGCCTGCAATCCCTTGCTAAATGTCCTTTCTTGCCGCACTTAAAGCACTCACCTTTCTTTTTCTCTCTTCAAAATCTTCTGACCTTTTGTCAGATTGTCTATTTCCTGGGTATTTTTCTTACCCTTTTACCTGACTGTACTACAAAGACCTCTGCTCCGTCTTCAGCTGTGAAGACCTGTGTCTTCTTTTCTTTTACTATTAAAGTGTCTTTCAGCATGTCTGGCATATTCAAGTAAGGCTTGTAGCCTACTTGTTCGATGATCTATCATATGCTTTGTAATAAAGCTACTGATAGGTGCAATGCAACCTTTCAAAACGCATTTTCAGTTGCTGTTCATATGAGGTATCATGTGTCTGATTTTCAGGAATAGCCATACCACTATGGTTATTGAAACATTCCAATAATCTACCATAGTACCCATCTACAGTTTCATTCTCTTGCTGTATGCATTGATTAATGCAAGTCCAATCTGCTCTAGGTTTCCATTTTTCAGAAATTCAGTCAGTAAGACCTTTGACTCTGTTGTCTAATTCTGCGTCACTATGTGGGAGTGGTTTAAGCTCTGCATTACGAGGATTCCAGGTGCCACAAATCATGTGCCAGTCTGGACCCACAATCTGTCTAACTACCTTTTCTACTTCTTCCCCATTTAAGTGGTAACTTAGTCTCATACCTTGTAAATCTTGTAAAAACTTTGTGTAATTAACTTTTGGATGAGGGATTCCCTCTGTAGCTTTCCGAATATCTTCCGGTGTCCATGGTCTATATACTAGGAGAGTTGGGTCCTGCCCTTCCTGTCCTGCCTGAGGATTTGGTACCTCGATCAGTGGACAGATTTCTTCCTCACTCTCTTCTAGTGTATTTTTCCCTATTTGATATAAGTCTGTGCCCCCTAGTGTTTTACGTGTCCAGGACCTAGTTTCAATAGGATCTCTAACAAATGGTTTTAGTACTCTTGTAACTTCAGGATAACGTGGAGGTGGACCAGCTTGTCCTCCTGCTTCATATCCTGGAAAAGGCATTGGAGGGGCGGAGGGGAGGGCCGTCGCTATTACTGTATTATTATCCTCTTTGTCTAAAAATAATGTTTTTGCATTTTTAGTTTTCTGTTCCCTTCGTTTACTTCCTCAATCCACCTGTGTGCTTGAGGAATGCCTAATTGCTGTTGTTTTTGCCTGACCTTCTCGTCAGATTTAAGCTGTTTTAAAAGTTTAACTAATGAAATCTTGTTTAATTTACCATCAAATCCGTATTTATTAACCCATTTTGTATAATACCTTACATTATCAGTCCGTTGTAATTGCATATATTTTGCGTCATCAGTTAGTGGATCTCGCAATTTTTAGTGCACTGATTTCCCATTCTAAAAAATGTTACGTAACCCTTTTCACCACGTGGTATTTCAGTTCCTTACACAGTTTATCTAGAATAACTGTCTACCTTATTCTGTTTCCCTGATCTCTGACAAAATATACAGTAATTTCCTTTTGTCCCTGATCTGTATAACAAATCTCTGACAATGACATTTACTGTAACCTAGTCCCTGATCTAAAACAGAAAAAAGGCAAATATTTTCCTACCTGAGCCTCCTGGGTCGACCAGTTCGAGACCGCTCTTCGGCCGCAGATCAGAAAGTGGCCAGCCTCTCAAGACGACAATTCAGTCGGAGGTCTTTGTGCTTCAAGAAGAACCGTTTTGGTAACTTCTCCTGCGCAGTATTCGACCACCGATACACTCTGACCTGCAGCTTACCAAGGGAATTCCGGTTCAAGAAGGACCAAACTGTTAAATAAAAACAAATGATAACAACACAGGAGGCTCAGATGCAAAAGTTTACTAGTGTACACCAGGAGGCAAAAAACCATACAAGTACAGAGTTTTGTCTGACATGATGCAGGAAATACACAATTTTATATAGTCTTACATTTAGGCTGTGCCCACCTTACTGACGTGGTTAGTCACAGGGCACCTACTGTACATCACTATAGTCTACAATATTCTATTCATAAGAAAAAGCTGATGTTATACATTTTAAAAGTTTTCCCATGGGAATAATACAGCCTTGCAAAGCACCTGGTTCGTTATAATGTCTTTCTGTAAATGTTACTCTTCCAAGGTCTCAGGCTAGCTCGAATACAATGGTCGGTTCACTCTGGCAATACACTTCTTTGTTCTTCTTGCAACTTTTACTTTTAGCAGCTGTGTCTTATCTCTGATACATTCACAAGGTCAATTATCTCAGAGGAAGGAATAAGAATATTCAATGCTTTATACATTCAGTTTTCCTGACCCAGCAGATAATCATTAGTGAAAAACATAAGCTTGCTGAGCTAGCTACTGCCAGGGTCAGAGTTCAAATACACTGCAGCTCCAAAGCTTCAAGCAATTACATGTAAAATCATTCTTATTGCCATATTGTAAATAGAATAAAATGCATTATATACTATTTGCTTTTAAACTAGCACTTTATACATGTTCAAATACATATTTTTCTAACACTATGCATTAGAGCACAGAAAGTAAGTACCAGTACTCAAGCAAAACTGCAGCTGAAGGAGAAGATGTTTTCCTGACCTGTAATTTTATGACAACCAGCAGCTTTGTTTACTTACACTGGTACCAGAAGAAACCGGAGGGTCCTGTCAAGTACCTGGGACTTTATACAGATTCATATCAAATTAATGCAACACAAGGACGTTTCACATCAGTATATAACATTTCCACCAGCATTTCTCTGTTTCATTACTCCTAACTCATCCATTCTTATTATTATGATATCTGCATGAATATTATTATGATATTTGCATGACTATATGATGCTGCTCATTTAACTGTTTGAATCCTAGGACAAAATGACTTCTAAATATTTACTTGCACTATTCCTTTTTTAGTTTGTATCATCTGTTAGTTTCAATCACTACTTTGTATTAGTTTGTAACTTTTGTGTACTATTTGTTATTGTTTGCTTGAATTGTTTTTTAAATTGTATAATTATCTTTCATATTTTTTACATTTGTATAATTATCATTCATAACCTACTGTAATCTTGATTGTTTGGAGCTTTTCTCCCCAGGACTCCATTGAAAACGGGTTCATTCTGGCCCAATGGACTATCCTGGTAAACCAACTGCAATAAATAAATAAATAAATAAATAAGTACTGAGCTGTTTATTTCAAAGAATTAGTTTCTCTCTTCTGAAAAATACTAACTGTTAACCAATTGGGTTCAACTTTATATGACAAGGGCTGCAAGCATCATAAATCATTTCCGTTTGCAGGTCATACAAAGCAACTTGTCAGCATTAACCCTTATCAGTCCACAGACAAGCAGAGTGTTTGCATACAGGTATGACAGAAAGAAGAATGAAAATATTATGGTGAGAAGTTTGGTGCCCAGTTTTTAAACTGATTAACTTAAGGCAAGTTTCAGAGACAGAAATAATGGCTAATGAGTTAACAGCAAACCAAGTCTGTTTTGCTATTAAAACTGCTATAATTTAGATGAGCAATTTTAGGTAATAATTCCATTGTTACACTGATGTGTAAACAGATGGTAGGGTACAGCGCAGTTAACCAAAATTATACAAATAGGGACAGCATTATATAAACTTATTAGATGGACCTGAATTGGATTTGACATGACCAGTCTAAATAAGATGCAAGCAAGTGAACCAGCAATGTTCTGCCACTTTTGGGTACTAATTTAGTATTAGAATTAAATGGTCTAACATCTGTTAATAGTGATTAACACTGAATATCTAAGACACTGAGGACTTGCCTTGAAAGCAAACTGAGTAGATGGCCACATTATCAGTGGGTATGTAGCAGCTGTTAGGCCAGAGGAAGTAAAATATTTTAAGAGGTATGCAAGCCTGGTTTCATGGAGGTGACCACTTCATCTCTCATCATACCTCTCAGCTTGTAGATGAGAAAATCAGTATATATAATTATACAAATGTTGAGAATATGCAGGGATTATATACAGTAATAGAGATAAGCATACATATATTCAGAGTCATAGAGATAGGTGTTCGGGTTTATAAAACATGCATTGTATACATAAATTTTACAACACCAGATAAAACATTTTCTTTATACCACAGAATGCAAAATCATACTTGATTATTAGAAAATATTTTAATCAACACTTTTGTATAACTAAGTGCATTCTTTCTGGTAAAAATGGATCTGTTTGTAGGCAACCAGTTTGGAAAGACATGATGTACAACATTATAAGTCAAACATACACACATACACACACACACAAACACACACTAGGTTAAGGAGCCGGCCATCGACCAATTTATTTGGCAGAACACTGCTAACATTTTAAAGTATATAGTGATATTATCCATGTGCAAATATTTGCAGCTCTGCATATTTGAACCTAAGAAATCCAATGTCCTTGCAAAATGAGCACCTGTCTTTACCAAATAATTCATAAGATCTCCACTCACTTCACTGCATTGTTTTTAACAAGGCACAATCTCATTATGCAAATTGCCGGTATAACAACATATTGTCCAGTGGCATTTTGTAGAATCTGAAGAATAGGCTGTAGAGCTATGCACATAGTTGTATATATTGTGATTATGCACTCACTGTAGTGCAGATAAGGGTCTACTGCTGTGGGAATGCAACTCTGGGAGTGAAAAGGCAAGATAGCGCTGCAAAATTTATAAACAATGTACACATATCCTGTGATTCAGAAATGTCCTTACGGCTCATGTAAATTGCCCATCTTAGGTAAGTCAACTTATGCAACAATGAAAAAATGAGATTTAGAGACATCAATGGCTGCAACTAGAAAAACTCATTATCAGCTCATTAGCATATCTCTGAATCATATTTTTATAACTCCTTTGCTATCAGTCCTGATAGTGGTAGTGTTTTTCATAGCAGCCCGTGCATCAAGTGGGAAAAGGTACCTCCCTACATTCACACACACAAACACACACACAAATATACACACCCAAGAACAAGCCATCACTCCACAGTCATCACATTCATGGACACACTCCACAATTCACTTACATGCATGTCCCAACACAAATATACAGATTCTCAATTTCCTTCTTAATGTTAATAGTGTGACCACCCAGCCAGACATATACTCACACAAACACACACACTCACACACACACACACACACACACACACACACACACACACACACACACACACACACACACACACACACACTCATACAGCTTTACTCATGCCTCTACAAGCATTCACACACACACATGCACACACATAATCTCATCATCACCCCCCCCATCCCCATATCTGAACTGAATTTACATGCACCACACCAGTTTCCAAAGGATTGAATGGGTTACTACTGTCTTTATGATATTTGCAATTTAATTTAACACTGGAAATCTGCATGGTCACTCATCAGTATAAATCAGCATTTCCAGAGAAGAATGTGTTGCTACTTAGAATTAGGCTAGCCCCTCCCTCAAATTTTTGTATTAACATGCAACTATGCCAGTGGAATAGCTCTTTATGCTAAGGCTCTTCCCAGTGAAAAACCTTAGTGGTAGGGCAGTCTAGGAACTGGAAAGAGAACATTAGTGAGAAAACAGCCATAGCCATATTAAGGTTTATTTTCTGTGGTAATCCTTTCTGAATATCAGGGAGGAAATTAAAATTAAAATTGTACTTTGGGCATTGACTGAATAACAAAAAATATCATTTATGTTCTAGTTATTCAATCAAAATCTGAAATTTAAATTTAGATACATAAACTACCTCCACACTAGAGAACAGCATGCATGAAGCAAAGGTAAACTTTCATATCTGTCATGCAGGGCAAAGCTCTGAGGAGTAAGAGCTCAGAAAAAGAAAATGTTATATAAAATGATATCAGAGAAGAAGAAGATTGCACCCGCTTTACAGACAGTAATTATATTTATTCTGAGTGCAATGGATGTGAAAGCAGCAAAAGCAATCAGACTTCCAACTTGCCTCTCTCTCTCTCTGTCTGTCTCTCTGTCTCTCTCTCTCTCTCTCTCTCTCTGTCTCATGAAATAAAACACTGCCAAACCACAAGCCACATCAGTTATAAGTAGCAGCTGAGTGGACTCAGTCACTCATAGTTTTTGAGCAGGCCATATGGTCAGGATCTGAAGTGTGACTGGAGTATGTAAATCAGGAGGGCAGGAATGAACAGCATGCTGATTTGCCATTAAGAAAAGTGGTATCACACCCAAACTGATATACATAAGAGATAATGCTCTCACTATGAGGTAGCTGTGGGGTTCACTAAACAGACCAAGTAGGAAGAAGTACCAGGAGGCACAGATTCCTTTCTCAGAAAATATCCACTGAGCTGACAGAAAAGGCAAGAGTACAGGAACTAAAATACCAAATGACTTCATGAAAGTGAGAATTATGCATGTTTGCATGTTAGCGCTGCCTTGTGGTGTCTCACAAATATGTGTGCATGGCATTTGTTTTGAATAAGGTGGAATTCCTTTCAATAAGAAGTAGATTTGCATGGATTTGGTTACCATTCCAAGTCACATCAGTGGCTGAAAAGAATAAGCCCAGCAATCAAACTCTTCTGAGTCAGATCTAGAATTCTAACATGATGCTGTTACAGGTCATCTGATGTCTGAATGTTATGAACTGTGACACGGGATGATTGGATGGGGAGAGTCAAGAGGGAAAAGAGATAAGTCTGTGCACAACAATGTAAACTAGAGGCAGGTGTAAGGGCAGCAGCAAAAACGGTGCACTGTCTACATCTGGAGTCGTATAATGAAGATGCTTAACAAGTTCAGTATTACACTTTAGCAGTTTGGGCCATGACAGAAATGTTGATGTGCATTGTGGGAATTTATAAAATCAATGTCAGCAGCCCTACTTACACGACAGAAAGAATAATGATAATTTGACAGCATAGTATATAGATTCAACATGCATCTCATATGGAAGATATAAGGAAGTAGCATTTCACATAAGGGGTAGTAGATGACTGGAACAGCCTGCCCTGAAAATATAGTAAGATTCAAACTATGACTTGATTCAAGAATGCATAGGCTAGGAGTTAGTTATTCATTAACTCATTACATCCGAGTGACACTTCCAGGTGCATCTGCAGTTAACTCCTACTGACACCTCTAGTTGTCAGATATTGCTTGCTCATATTTGGATCAATAATTCCAAAACAATGCTATGTGCAAGGTTTAAAAGATTTTGTCTTAACGTTTACACAATAGCAAACTCAACTGCATTAATATTTGACCTCTGTCTAGTGCAGGTAAACAGATATTAACTGTTTTTTATTATATTAATTTATATAGATATAATTTTCAGATTTATCTAAATATCTTAACAACCATGTAATACACAGAACTCCTTAGCCTCATATGAAAGCTCTCAGTTAGATGAATAAAATGCTGCTGACTGTGTGTAGTTTGAGTGGTTGCTGAGATATTGTAAGTTGTTTACAAAATATTACAAATGTAATAATTACTGTGTTTACTGTGACTTATAAAATTCAGTTTAAGACCTAGAATCTAAAGAATACTCCCACTATAAAAATTAGTTTGTACTGAATAGTTTGCCATTTATACTTCTTTAATAACCCCTGCGGTTCCATCCGTTTGAAATGTGAGGACATAATTTGATTCTGTCAAAAGGCTTAGGCTCCGCCCATTGGAAGTTACAACGCAAACTTCCTGAGCTCCACTGGAGTAAATGAGTTAAGGAGAAACTGTAAAGGAGATGTGCAATAAAGTAAACAGCAGCTTCTAATTAACCAAAAATGAATGCCAGACTACACAGTGCATGTTCCAGTTTGCCTTCAAATTTCATGGTTTATAAAATCTGTTTTACAAGGTCTGAGTAGGTCATGTTATAGTAGAAGAGGATGCTCGGTGGATTTAATGTTGCTGAAAATGGTTTGATAGTTCAGTAACAAACGACATCCAAGTACACATACGTGTGTGTGTGTGTGTGTGTGTGTGTGTGTGTGTGTGTGTGTGTGTGTGTGTGTGTGTGTGTGTGTGTGTGTGTGTGTGTCAGTGTAGGTGAGTTTTTATGTGTGTTTCCATGCACACATTTTATATCTAAGTGGTTGATATAACTTTTATGCTAAACAGCTCTTTCTTTAAAAGCTGTCACCTGACACTGGACTTATTTTGTGATATATGAATGGTAGATACTTTGATAAGTATGATACAGGGCAGTGATGAAAAAGATATGCAACATGGAGTTTCAGGGTTCAAGATATTCAGGAAACAAAGTGTGTGGAAGAATGAATGATTGGTGGTAGTATGTTTAAAGGAAGAATGACAGAGAGAGAGAGAAAGAAGTAACAAAGGATGACGAGATGAGGCAAAGTCAGGATAGGTGGGATCAGAAAATGTAAGTAATAGAGAGAGAGAGAGACAGAAGGAGAGAGAGAGAGAGACGGGGGAGGGGTGCAAAGAGATTAACACAAACTGTCTAGCATAAAGTTGATCAGACCAAAATGGGAATGTTCATAACTAATATTTTCTACAAGCCATGTAAAGCGACTGTAAGAGATAATGGGCAAGTCAAGATTGTGAACAAAGGGTGGGTGACTTGGAGAATGGCTATTAGGATGAGGGGGCTCGGATTCAAATAATGGCAAACTGGAGTATCCCAACAGCCACAGTGGGAGGAGAGAAGGGATTGATTGAAATACTTGGTCAGGAAAGGATCAAACTAAGGGTGTCTCACGTAGTCAGGAAAGAAAGAATCTTTAGTCACATTCTTTGTTAGAACTATCCTGGCTGATAGTGACCATAGAGCAGTCTGGTTCACACTGGCCTCAGAGAAGGAGTCAAGATTTACTGCAAAACCCGGGTTAGGGATTACAATGCAATGTGATGAAATAATGGGGTACATAAACAGAAACATGGCAGGAGAATAAAGGAGGGGAGGACTTGGAGAACCGTAAAATACAACCTGTGTAGGTATGAGAAAAAGGATTAAAAATGGTTGCCAAAATAAGAAAAAATCTGTTCTGTTTTGTTTGCAAAATGATGACAGCTTCAAAGAGAAAAGAGACAGAGTTTATAGTGACAAGGGATGGAACATTATGAGGGTTTTGTGGAGACTGGAAGCAGAGCATGAAATGTGCAAGAAGGCAAATGGGAGGTAAAAATAGTTATAGACATAAAGAATAGGAATAACATCTTTTTTAATTGTCATGGGGAAAGAGGAGTAATCACTGAAGTGGTATGAAAACGGCAAATGTATAAAGAGAACAAGAAACACTCAGATTGTGGTACAGTGGGATTGGGGAATTTAGTCTTTTCCCCACTGTAGTGCGATCTCAGAGTTGGTATATATAACTTGCAGGCGGTGTGGGGGGTGCTTGCCCCCCCTGCAAAAGCATAGAGTTTTGTTGTTTTCTTTCATTTAGGTTTTCAGAAAATCAAATGTATGGTCTCAACCATACGAACTTCAAGTTTCTGAAAACTGTATCATCTGACATAAACCTATATATCTATATATGTATATCTATATCCAATATATATATATATATATATATATATATATATATATATATATATATATATATATATAAGACTATCTCTCTCTTACATCTCTATACACACACACACACACACACACACACACACACACACACACACACACACATAGGGCCACTTAATGGCATAGCAGATAGCATTTTCACCTGACAGCATGGGTTTCTCCAGTTCATTTCTTGGCTGGGGTTCCTTCTGTGTGGAGTCTGCATGTCCTCCTTGTGTTTATGCGTTTTTTCTCTGGGTGCTCTCTTTTCCTCCCACATTGCAAACATATGAAGTATGTGGATTGGATACTCTAAATTGGCCATAGGTGTGAGTGTGCATGTTATTGTGTGGTATGGAAGAAAAGTCACAGCAGAGCTAGCCACCTGGCAGTGTGAACTTTGGCTCTAGATGATTGTCACTGTCAAAGTGACATCCCGACTCCATGTGTTAAATGGGAAAAGTGTGTGTGTGTGTGCATGTGTGTGTGCATGTGTGTGTGTGTTTGTGTGCATGCATGCGTGTGTGGCTGTTTGTGTGTGTGTGTGTGTGTGTGTGTGTGTGTGTGTGTGTGTGTGTGTGTGTGTGTGTGTGTGTGTCTGTCTGTTTGTATGAAGTTCTATAACTTTTGATGGGGGGAAACTGATTGTGCAACACCAAGATCACAGAGAAAATGTTGCTTGATAAAAGCCTTCTGATGGAGTTGAAAAGTGAGCCTGTTCAGATTATTACTTCATATGGCAGTTTGGATGACACAATGTTCCTGCAAATTACAGAAAATGAGCCAATGGATGGCAAAGACATGCCATGGGAAGTTATTATAGATAAATACTTACTGATGGCCATTACTCAAGAGATGGTTACTTCTCCTGCACATGTGTAAAAGATCAACTTGTGAACAGATATAACATTTGGGATAACATTTAAGAACCCTCAAAGACTACAGAGTTACAAGTTCTTAGCTGAGTAAATACAACAACCAGGGCTACAAAATCTGACAGATTAACATATTAACTCAGTGTAAAGTGGATTTACTTATTCATTCTGTTATCATTTTAGTCACGCTCAGTTTAAAGTCTTGTCTCTACTTGGCATGTGTTTAGTGGTCCACTGTTGGCTGCTCTACTGTACTAAAATCAAAGCTAGCCTCCTACCGCTCTGCACCTTTAATGTCCCCGCCCATTCACTCTGTAATGAATGAGCTACACCCTCCTCTACCTGTCTGCCTGCACTTTGATAACTCTTGCCCACTACTGCATTTGTTAATCTCTCTCTTTTCTGCATCAGTAGTTCACATTGGTTTGCTTCTTCCCTTCTTTCCCATGTTCTAAAGATTCACTGATAGCTATTTACTCTATTACTGTTGTGTCTTTCTGCCCTTTTTGTTTTTATTATGCTACTTTTAATACTATGTAATCTATGATTTCCTTTGTGCATTTAAACTGTTAAGCACCCTGACTTATTTACATGCAAATTCTAACAGTGCCAGTTCCATTAATTGCTTTTGGTAACCCACTGGTTCTAAGGGGCTGGAAACCAATCCTTCCAATAGATTTTTTTTTTTTTTTGCAGCATTGCATTGCTGAACTGACAAGCATTTATTGACACTTTAAAAGCCATCAATTGGACTATACTAAAACTGTCCCTTTAAATGATGCCATTAAACACTTCAACACATTATTCCTAAACACTCAAAATAGCTTTCTCTCAATAATAGAAGAATGAAAACTAACCACTCCCCTTGGCTTTTAGAACAGACCGAGATCCTCATGCACAGCAGAGACAAAGCATGGGAATAACAAAAATAACCCTTAAATCCTTAGGCAACTCCATACCAGGTAAAAGTAGTTAATCCTGACCTTGTCAAGAAAGAAACAATACTATACACACCTTCAAACTTACCACAGATATAATAAAAACAATCTGGCCTTCATTAAGTTCCCCTAGTGACCCAGGTACAAAAAAAGTACTCAACACATCCACTAATAATAACCCACTGCAAACTGCAGCAGATTATAATACTTACTTAATTGAAATCCTTGTCTCCTTAACCAAAAACACAGCTACCCCTACCAAACCTTTTCTTCAAATACCCATAAATTCTATAACATGATCTAATGCTATTCTACATACATATCTAAACCAGTCTAACACCACCACTCACCCATACTTCACTTTAACTCCAGTACCCGCTAACATAATAAGAACATGCTCCTTAAACTGAAACCATGCTCCACCTCCACCAACAGCCTACCACTAAGATACCAAAGGTTAGCTGCTGATAGCATAACTTACCCAGTAAGCATCCTAATCAATAGATCTATACTGGAAGAGTATGTTCTCTCATCTGGAAAATAGCCCATATCACTGCATAAAAGGGGAAAATGAAATAAAGTATCAAATTTCTGGCCTATTGTAATACTGTCCCCTCTTTCTGAACACTTAGAAAAATGTATCCATAACTAACTCCTCCAATATGTCCTTCAAAACCAACTCCTTACTTTGACTCAGCATTACTTTCGACCCACACATAGCACAACCTCTGCAATTCTGTCCTTTATAGATACTATAAAGAAAGAAAGGGACTCAGGCAATCTTGTCTCCTCTTTATTCCTTTACCTCTCTAAAGCTTTCAATACATTCTCTCACTCTAAACTACAACTATAGTCCCTTGGACTTTCACCGACACCATGAACTGGTTCAGTAGTTAGCTATCTAATACAAAACAATATATAAAATGACAATGCTCTCTCTGTCTCTCTCCATATCTACCTAGTCTTACAGGCATCCCCCAAGGTTCTATTCTCGTCCCCTCCATTTCAATATTTTCAATAATACCCTGCACACTACCTCTTGTTTATCCTCACTAACCTAACATGCTGATGACTCTACACACATATGCGCATCTAATAATCTGTGACATCTCCAACAAATAATGCAAGAAGTCTTCTCTTCCACTGAGACTTGGCTCACCTGTGCCAACGTCTTATTAGACTCTAATAAAACTAAACTACTCCTATTCAGCCCAAAATCACACAGTCAAAATAGTACCCAATTTAAAATCCTTTTCCCTTAGCAACACAGAAACGTAAGTTGTCTCCAATACAAAATTACTAGATGTGATGATAGTTGACATCCTCAAATTTGATTTTCACATTTACAATAACATCTAAAAAATACATGAAAAATAAGAATGCTTTATAGCCAAAAACATGTCCCAAACACAGCTGCTTGTGGAATTGTTACTGGCACTCTTTTCCTACCCTCTCTACTTTATAGGCACTACAGTTATCAGCAATTTACAAACCTCCCTAAAGACAAATATTGAAATATGCTATAACAAAATTGCAAAATTCACAATAAATATCTTCTATCTCACTCAGCACTGCTTGCCACTTAAAACTCTAAAGTGGCTTGAACTTCCTAATCACTTAATCTATGTACAACTACTTACAATACATACAATTGAACATAAGCCATCAGCCTGTCCTGCCCTGAATCCCTTTTCTACCCAAATAGATCTCTCTGGCAGAAGACAAACAACTTCTCTCTACTCATAAATCTAATAAAAGAGCAGGCCAAAGCCTGTACTCCAGCTTCATAGCCAAAACTTGGAACGCACTTCCTTTAGCCATTAGAAAAACCTCTAACCTTCTTGGTTTCAAACATAGGGGGAATTTAAAAAGCCTACATGTTTTTTTTTCTGTGTAGGCATTGCCCCGCAGTGTTGACATGGCTGTGAACATTTTTAGATTCAGTAAGCACTGCTGAGCGGTGCACAGGCATGCACCAAGCACCAACATGGAAACTTCCGTAGCATGCAAATCATCTCATAAGCAGGTGCATATCATGCAAATGAGGCAGGTAGAATGATCCAGCAAGCAGACAGACATCTCTTCAGACCCTGTGTCAGTGTCTGTAGTGTACATGGAAAATTCTGTGTACAGGAGTGTAGACAGACAAAAGGGTTGTAAAAATGTAGATACTTGGACAGAAATGTCATATCACATACCCATATGAGTGAAACTATCATACTGTATGTCAGAAAAATTAAAGGAAATAAATTAATAATTTGTTTTAATAATCTGGCCATGTTTGCACACTGAGCCACAGTGCACAAACATGCTTAATATAAAAATAAAAAAAAAATTGAAAAAAAACTAATTAGTATGTGACAGAAATGTATTACAGAACTGTGCATGGAGTAACTACAATGGTGCATTGGTGCTGTTGTTAATGGGGTTAGGCTCTGAAGCATGTAGTTTCCAAACTGTGAGTATGGATACCTATGCAAATGAGGCAGAGGTACTGAATAGAAGAAAGAAGTAATGGTGTTCGCATATCCCTTTTATGTAGGCTTAAACCCATGTTGGTGTTTACACAGGAGGTAGCTGACACAACGGGGAGTGTGTCTACTGACTTCTAAGCTCACTTCAACTTAGGTGTATGTGTTTGCACAGTACGCTGCCTTTCTGAGCATGTTCCTATGGGGGGGGGGGGTGTCCACTAACTTCTAAGCTTTGTTTACATTCTTTGTGCATGTTTGCACTGTGTGCTGCTGTGCTGAGCATGTATTAAAAAAAGTATTTATTAGTTTTGATTCTTGTTTAAGCTAAAATAAAGCCATTAAATTATGTTAATTATATTGTAGGCAGGTGGAATGCATCATAGTTACCCAATCACACATTTTGCACCTGCAGCAGAGCTCTATAAAATATGCATGAAACCTACATTCTGATTTTCCCCCAATACTCTGCACCATTGGAGTACAGACTTGGGAATTTTAACTGAGAGAATGCTAGGGGCTGCTGCAGGTCTGCTGCACCTGTATGTGCTAGATGCTGAAGTCAAAGCTGCTGCTGCTGACAATAGGCCTGGACAGAGAAGGAGAAGAGTGTTCAGGCCCAGGATAACCTTCCAGGAGATACATGAACTGGACATTATAAAGCACTACATGGTGAACAGTGACATATTACAAGAGCTCACTGAGCTCTGCCACCCTCAACTCAGACCCAGAGCCAACAGAGGGAACCCATCCCAGTGGAAACAAAGGTATGTGTAGCCCCTAGGATACTAGCCACAGGTACATTCCAAAGACCAACGGGAGACATGATGGAGGTCTCTCAGGCATCAGCATCCAGGGTACTCCACCAGTTCCTGGATGCCATGCTATCACATGCCAGTGAGAACATTTCTTTTCCCCTCAATGCTGAGGTGAGGGCCAGCAATATGCAACACTTCGACCATGTAGCACACTACCCTGAAGTACTGGGTGCCATAGAATGCATTCATATAGACATCAAGGCACCACCCAGCGAGGAGGGTAGAATCTACATCAACCGCAAGGGGTACCACTCCATCAACTCCCAGGTCATGTGCAATGCTCAGGGGATTATCATGAATGTGTGTGCTGGTAGCAGTAGCAGTGGCAGTTATCATGACTCCCATATCTGGCATGCATCACAGCTGTACCAGATGTTTGCTAGGGGGGGACAACCCACATGATCATTTACTGGCTGATGCTGGCTATGCCCTGGAGCCGTGAATGGTGACACCCCTTAGAAATGCATACACACCCACCGAAGAATGCCATAATGAGGCACACGCACAAACTAGGAACATCATAAAACATGTGTTTGGGCTTCTGTAGTCATGGTTCTAGTACCTCAATATATCTGATGGAGCCCTACTGTAGTCTCCAGCCACATGTGCCCATATGTTCACAGTATACGCTATGCTACACAATATGATCCTGCGTAAACAGCTGCAGCAGGATCAGCAAAGGGAAGGGATACACATCCCCCACCAGTGCCTAGGTCACCACAGTCACAGGAGGACTTGGAGGAGGAACCCCCGATGGTGTCCCTGTAGGCAGACATAGGTATGCCCAATATGTCCTGGCTTTGGCTAAGAGACAACACATACACTGACAGCCTAGGGCCCTAGGGACTGACATCTTACTCCTACTCACATAAATATAGTAAAATTGTTGATGCCAGACAACCCACACAAACTGTACCTATCCATGTATTGGCTATGTACTGCTTGCTTCAGACAAAATCAGCCCTGAACTACAGTTCTGTCAACTGCTGCATTCGCAAGGTACATCCCTAACCTACACACTACTTGTAAGGCTTATTATAATATGCTATTGTATGTATGGAGTTGCTGCATTTATGCAAGTAAATATAGTGGGCTATTTGGACACAAGTAACATCCTCAGTGGGCTACAGTTACCCAGTCCACTAGTATGTGTTCCTTAATATTCAGTAGGCCTTATGGTTGGAATATGCACTACATCAGTCAAGGGAGATGTTAAACAGTGGGGTCACATGATAGTTGGACTACTGTGTATCCCAGCAGGATATGTGGTGTTGTTCCCCTGCACCCATCACAGCAGTTTCCCCATATAACCTCTGTAACAGTAGGTCATCAATGGTATATTAGCAGTCCAGGCAAACTCAGGGCAGTAACAGAGAACTCGATCACACATTCTATGTTTCACTTAATACAGGAATAACAAAGTACATATGTATGCTATTGATTGTGTGATGAATGACTACTTCCTGGCTGGCAGCTTGTGTGACTCAGTGGACTAGGGAAATTAGCATGGGTGATGTCGTTGATGGCTCATATCTGGAGATATCAACATCTTTTGCATGTGAGGTATTATTACGTTGGTGTTGTCACAGACTGTCAGTCTGTGTGTGGTGTAAGATTATGAACCTCTGTCACATATTAATTACATCAGACAGCTGGATAATGCCATGAACATTTTGAGTGAAGTGCAATACAGCAGAAACAGGGACAGATGTTAGTGTCCATAACACACAAAATCTCAGACTGGAGTGCAGGTAGGTGTGGCCTGGAGTCACTTTATAAGTACTGACAGTCCCACTGGGCATGTCCATACAATTAGTTAAACTGAGCGCAATCCTGCTGCCCCTTGATCGAAATGACTTGTTATATATAAATATGTCTATACATCCATCTGTCACTATCTCTCTCACACATACATAGTATATGTATCTCTATGTATTTTCAAATATATATATATATATATATATCAATATAAACAGCTATATACATATATAAAAACAACATCTCAGTCTCTCCCCATATGTCTACACACACACACACACACACACACACACACACACACACATATATATATATATATATATATATATATATATATATATATATATATATATATATATCCTTCTTGTATACATAAATATGTGTGTGGATGTATGTATTGTCCATACCCTAATAATGGTGATTAAAGCTGCTCTATCACACATCTATCATGTTGCTCAAAGGTTCCAAAGTAAGGGCTCAACAGTACATAATGCACTTACCTAGAGACCTCTGTGCTTGCTGGATGTCACCACACATACAGCAACAGGAGAGCAGGTGGCGTAATGTATAATGTTGTCTATGCACACATGGGCAGCACACATTTTCACTGCTCACAGGCTTGCCCATCCAATTGCAAACAGCCACATATGGCCATATTAGCAGCTGTAGACACATAGCTAGGATAATAACAGTTATCTCACTGCTTGGATACTAGATGCAGATAACAGTATGAAGCAATATCACTCTGCAGGCCACAGATGCTGTTCAGCACAAGCCTAGTTTGTGTAATCCTCAAGTAGTTTGCCTGCAATCTCATACAAAGCAAACATTAGCCATGGCGAGTGTGATAGATACTGTGACCTGTAGTGTGCAAAACTAGATAGGTAGGGGTCTGAATCTCACAGCTGGCCACTTGGTGTGTGTGTGTGTGTGTGTGTGTGTGTGTGTGTGTGTGTGTGTGTGTGTGTGTGTGTGTGTGTGTGTGTGTGTGTGTGTGTAGTCACCTGCTAAACAATTGAGAAACCCTCATTAGCTATCAAACTGCAATAGTTATGCACTTTTGGCCTTGTAAGTCACTGCTAGCTTCCAAACTGCCCTCTTCTACAAGGCCTGATGATGTCATCTACCTTCAGACTATGAGCTGTCATTGTAGTATTCGATTTAAGCTGTGGTGTGTGTGATAAATACTGTGGTCTATAGTTTGTAAGACTACATAGGTAGGGATTCTAATCTCAGTACAGGCCACTTGGTGTGTGCATGTGTGTGTGTATCCTCCTGCTAAACAACTAAGAAACCCTCATTGACTATCAAACTGCGATGCTTATGCACTTTTTGACCCTGTAAGCCACTGCTGGCTTCCAAACTGCTCTCTTCTACAAGGCCTGATG
This sequence comes from Protopterus annectens, assembly GCF_019279795.1. Classification (NCBI taxonomy): domain Eukaryota; kingdom Metazoa; phylum Chordata; order Ceratodontiformes; family Protopteridae; genus Protopterus; species Protopterus annectens. The sequence goes on from NC_056750.1 coordinate 230,797,221, forward strand.
ATTTCATCTACCTTTAGACTACCAGCTACCATTGTCATAGCTGACTTAAGCTGTGGCATGTACAATAAGTACTGTGATCTACAGTTTGTAAGACTACATATGTAGGGGTTCTAACCTTACTGCAGCGCATTTGGTGCGGGTGTGCATGTCCATGTGGTATAAATATGATCACTTCAGTAACTTAGAAAGACGTAGGGCTTCACAGACTTTTAGTTGTTGCAGGTGATGTGGCCCTCTAAATGCTTGACCACAACTTGACCTGTTGATGTCATCAAGCATAATATGTCCTAAACCAACAGTACTATCAGACATGAGGTGTTCTGTGTGCATCACATACTGTGATCTGTACTGTGTGCCACTGCATAGGTAAGTGTTCTAATCTACATACACCCAGCTTGCAATAGGTGTGTGCTGTGCCATGTCCTGTAAGCAGTAATTGGAAGTGGTACTGTCCTCAGTCTAGCCATGTTTGTGTGTGTGGCAGTTAGAGCAATTTACATCAGCTTGTGAAACCATAGGATGTTTGAATCTCACTAGCAGAATGGCCATACAGCCATCACAATCATAGACAACTGTATACCAAGCAAAAATACTTTAAAAACTAAATCTTAAATAAACAAAACAAAAATAATTCCACTGGTATACAAGGGCTTTGTGCTAAAAATGCTGATGTATTAAATATTAAGGCACAACTCAGGGCAAACACTGTGACTAAGCGCTTTCATCTCAGAAGGCATCATCAGAGTCATAAGTTTTCATTCAAACACACCTTAAGTACTGTTACATCACTTCCTCTTTTCCAGTGCTTTCAGACTTTAACCCTTACCTACCTGAATATTTTCAGGTCTGTTAATAGTCTCATTTAAGTCAAGGAATATAAGCATGAGATGTAAAAATACAGTAAAGTAGGAAAATAAAACATGAAATATAAACAGGTTACATTTTATAAAAAATATAATAATGCCACATAATATTAATAACATACTTAAAGTATCAAATGCTTGTCCTATTACAGTTCATTCATACAGAGCTAGAAAAATCGCAGTGAACAATATTTCCAAAAATAATAATTCTATAGTATACACATGCATGTCCATAACCTAACACAGTTTTCTCTTTTGCTTTAACACACTAGCTATAGAAATATGTTCATTAATTCCAGGTTCCGCCTTAGCATTCAATCTAAGTTGCCATTTAGTTTCCTTAACTTCTATGACTAACTTGAGGTCACCGCCCCTATCTTCTCTGTAGGACCTGTCAATTACAAAAAAACAAAAATCTTTTGTAATTCAAACATACAGATGAGTGTAGGAAAAATGAACTGGATGTTTTCTTGTTTTAATGTCCCTGGTGTGCTCAGAAATCCTATCTCTTAACCACCTACTGGTTTTTCCCACATAAAATGCCTGACAGGAAATACACGTGGCCACATAGACCACCATCTCGGTGTTACAATTGTGCCTTCCGGGGCATTGTAGATTCCTGTGGAAACCTGCAATATCTACATATGGCCCATCATTAATGTACTTACACCAGTTGCAAACCCCACATTCACTCATTCTTGAGATGTAATTTCCCTTCATGCTTCTGTCATCCGATTCCAACCATTCCTTAATGTTCCTACCTTTGCTGTATACCACTCTGGGGCTTTGTCCCAGCTTACCCCTTAGCTCAGCATCAAAGACATCCCCAAATAACATTGAACTTGGGGATCAGTTGGGGGCATTAATTGATTTTAGGGTACAACAAATACCTCATCTTTCAAAGTAGTTCCCCAACAGTTGTTCACTAAGCTCTCTCCTGCTTTTAATATGGATACAAATGTTGAGGTCCTACCTTTATTCATCTCATTCTTTATCTTATACAGCAATTTGATGGGATATTCCCTGGTTTTAAACATGTCAATAAGGATGTTCATCTCTTGTTGAAACATCATATCATCACTAATTAACCTTGAGATTTGAACCATCTGGCCCTTAACCGCACTTCTTTTTTGGTGGAACGGGTAACAACTATCAAACTGAAGAAAGATGTTAGAATAGGTGTCTTTCCTACAGATGGTTGATCTCAAAGTTCCCTGACTTTTATCCAATTCTATGTCTATATATATATATATATATATATATATATATGGGTCTACTTCGATCTATCAAAATTACATTTAAGAGAAGATTACCCGATCCCAGTTCTTCAAAACTTCAGTTATCCAAAAGCACAGACTGCCGAAATCCTTTCCCCTATGAAAGGAACCACTTGACCATCATGGTTAACTTTGCCTTTTCTTCAATGTAGTGTGAGCTTGGAGTTGGAATATTTAAGTGGGAGGTGTGGGGGGTGAAGTCCCCACTTTGGTGGGTTTAGTTTTTGTCTGTGTTGTCTTTTTCTCTTGGTGGCCAAGTGGTTCCTTTCACAGGGAAAGGATTTCATCAGTCCGTCCTTTCGGTGAACTGAGATCAGGTAAGTGAGCTTTGGTTAAATGTAATTCCGATGGGTCAAAGTAGACCCATATATATATATATATATATATATATATATATGTACATACATACATAGATAGATATGGACAGATATAGAGCTACCAAACTCTCTCCCTCTCTCTCTCTCTCTCTCTATATATATATATATATACATATATATATATATATATATATATATATATATATATATACATACATATATATATATATATATATATATATATATATATATATATATATATATATATATATATATATATTTCTGTGTGTGTGTGTGTGTGTGTGTGTATATATATATATATATGTATATATGTATATATATATATATATATATATATATATATATATATATATATATATATATATATTTATATATATATAGATATATATATATAAATAGATATATATATATATATTGAGATATATAAAGGCTTTTGACATCAGTGATTCTCTTATGCTTTTCAGTTTGTATTCTGTTTAACTATATCTATATCATTATCAACAACAGTTACAATGCAATTTTCAATTTGCTTGTATTTCTCACCCTCCCAACCCTCTTTATCTCAACCTTTTCCTTTGGTGGGTTTAGTTTTGGTCTGTGCAGGCTTTTTCTTGTGGTGGCCAAGTGGTTCCTTTCACAGGGAAAGGATTTTGGCTTTTGGATAACTGAGGTTTCGAAGAAATGTGATCGGGTAAGTGAGCTTCGGTTAAATGTAATTTTGATGGGTAGACCTATATATATATATATATATATATATATATATATATATATATATATATATATATATATATATATATAATAGATATTTATATGTATCTCTGTGTGTGTATGTGTGTGTGTGTGTGTGTGTGTGTGTGTGTGTGTGTGTGTGTGTGTGTGTGTGTGTGTGTGTGTGTGTGTGTGTGTGTTAGTGTGTGTCTGTGTGTGTGTGTGTGTGTGTGTGTGTGTGTGTGTGTGTGTGTGTGTGTGTGTGTGTGTGTGTGTATATATATAGATATATATATATATAGACAGATATAGTTATATATAGATAGAGATATATAAAGGCTTTTGACATCCATGATTCTCTAATGCTTTTCAGTTTGTATTCTGTTTAGCTATATCTATATCATTATCAACAATAGTTACAATGCAATTTTCATTGTGTTTGTAATTCTCCCCCTCCCAAACCTCTTTGTCTCAACCTTGTCTTTTACATACATGTTGTTGGTTTATTCTTTTTTTTTTTCACCATTATTTTACTATTATGTTCAGCAGCACAGCCACCTGCACCCATCCTACTGGGAATATCTTCCATCCCCTGGCAGGTGGCAGCTGTAGTGACATCACCACCAGACACACTCAACACAACTGAGTCCCAGTCTTCTACAATTGCCTCCACTCCTCTTCCTGCCCTACCTGAAACACCTGCATCAGATAATCCTGCACTTGTTGCTGGTACAGTGTTACCCGCTGGCAGCAGTGGAAGTGGAAGTGACACCTTTGTCACTCATCTGTGGCTTGTGGGAGATATCACTGACAGGATGTTGGATGCGTGCATCAGTCATGGAGATCATGCTCCAGTGATTTATTAAGTCCTGCTCAGCGCTGTCTCCACTTTTTGTGCCAGGGCCAAGTGGTGACATTACCCAGGCTGGCAAGTAATTTCCCACTTTGTCTATGCTGGCAGAGGCTGCATCTGTGAATACTAAGTCCTACCCCCAACCTGGTGGTCTCTTCCCTTTTGTGCCCATGCCCACCCCTGTTGGTATCACAATCCTCCCCTCACCGTTTTCTTCACTCTGCATGTTGGATATCTCCTTTGCGTTCTCCCTTCCACATTGTGTTATACTATAAGCAGTCAGTCTTGTTTATCTTTCCCTGCTATCTAACCTACCCATCTAAGATAGGTTGATAGGTTCATATGGGTTACTAGGTTAATGGCCCTAGGGCCTTTATAAGCCTAGCCATGTAATACCAGTGTTCTCCAATTGACCATTGTTAGATAGTTTGATTGTTTGCAGAGCAAATCTATGATCAGCACCAGCTGCTCCTGTCCATGATGGACTTAGGTGGCACCCCGGGGCTGGATTTATGGTCTCCTATCCAATTGTCTAGGTTGTACTTGTAAAGGGTCATTGAGGATCTTTGCTTAATGTGAATTGGGAGTTTATTACAGACTAGTGGCAGTCTCTGGGAGGCATATCTGTCTCTCCAGCATGTTTTCTTTAAATCACAGGCTAGGTTGAGATCTCTGGAGCAAGTGACTCTTGTCCCATTTGATTTACAGATGTACAGCATTTCCATTAGGGCAGGGATTGAGACTGCTCTGTAGGCCAAGCACAGGTCACCTTTCAGCAGCCTGTAGGACATAGAGGACAGTGGCAGGGCTTTCAGTCTTTCCATGTAGGTCATGTTTTGGAGTCCCTGAATTCACTTCGTCAGGACCTCTGTGGTCTCTCCAGCTGCAGCAGATGTCTGGTGAGGTACAAGCAAAAGGGAGTGCTGTACTCTATTAGTGGTAAGGCAAACACAGGGACATTCTGCAAAATCATGGACATTTGAGAGCAAAGATCTTAAGGATTAAGGATTTGTTACAGCTACAGAGGACGTACAATACATCAAGGGTGGAATGCATTTTGTCAATGTGGCACACTGGAATCTTGGGACTGTCCCTTTATAGTAGTTGTAATAGCACACTGCTATTTGTTTGGCACTGTTATTTTGACATATTATCAGTGGGGGTCCCCTAGGGGACACACTACAATAGACTCCAGTGTTGAGTGTATGATCATACAGCAATATCTGTTATGGCACATAGGGGAATAGCTGACTATCACTAGTATTTTAGTTTTAGCCACACATTTAGTATGTTTGCACACTGTGGAATATGACATGTGTGATCAAGCAGTGGATACTGCCAGCCATTCTGTTCTTGCTGTAGCCCTACATAGTGTACTTCCAAGTATATGATCCTGACATTGTTCCTATTCTGTTGTTTTTCAGGACACATGTATCCAAGACGCCATGCACCTTTCACTGATGTGGAGAATGGAATTATACTTGAAGGCCTCCAGCAAAACCATGAATTCCTACTGTCCAGGGGAAGGCAAAACAGGGAATGGTGGCAGTACTGTGGGCTGACCTTGTCTGTGACGTGAATACTACAGGTCATCAGAGCAGGACACATGAGCAGGTTTGACACTATGCAATGGACATGATCAATGCTGCATGCAGAAGAGCAGCAGATGTAGCAGGGATCATGGTGTCACCAGTGGAGTATATGCAGCAGAACAACCACTCTCAGCCACTGAGGAATTCCTGGTGAACCTAGGCACACACGACAGCTCCCAAGTATCCATCACACCATACATGGTGGATGTGGGGGCCACAGTTTCCATGGCAGAGGAGCTTGCAGGTAAGCTTAGTTTGATCAACATTGTAATACTGTAGCATTCAGTGTGTCAGGATGTACATACTGTTACATGGGTGTCATGTCTGTGTTCTTTGGGGGGAGGGTTTAACTGCAGTTGGACTCTCCTGATAAAATGTTGACTGATATAATAATTAACATAGTAGCTACTGTAATTGTGAGATATATGGATGTATTACCTTGTTATGGTGCAACATGTGGTGGTACTGACATTACCTCTGCCTCTACTTTTCACAGGTCCATCAGGTATTGCACAAGGCCATGCTCCTGCTCCTGGTAAGCACAACACTGTCTTCTTATAGATGTAGGTTTACAACAATGCAATCCCTAAAATGTCATCTTAGGCCTGTTGCCCGTAGTGCTGTACTGTCGGCATGATTGAAATCTGCACAGATATTTTATGGCTGTACAAATGTTAGCGTAATACCTATGCCTTGTAGGTGGGTCCACACTGATAGATTTGACAGTATTGTCAGGACATTACAGATTGTCATATGTGTCAATTGTGCAGAGTTTTCACAAATGTCAATAGTGTACCTCATTTCTGCTGATGAGATTGCTGTGTAAACAGCTTGTATTTACAAGTAACTACAGCTGTTTGTGGGAATAGTAATGTCCTCTTGTCCTACTATATGAGGTTGGGGTTTTGACAGGTCTGTAATAGTGCCAATAGTGTATAGAGCTGTACATTTATTGCAACATAGTACTGCAGAGCATAATAGTGTAGGTATTAATGTACTGCTTTTTCCTCTCTTATCACAGGTGACTGGGGGGTTGGTCTCTGTCCCCTACACAACCTGATGTCAGTGTCTCTTTAGACTCTGATGATGATGCTGGCCACAGTGAGGAACAGGTGGAGGTTTCAGGGGCTGAATATGTCCCAGAGGTTGACATCATTCTTCTGCCCTCATAGTCACTGCACATAGTCAGTATGCCTACACATACCTGGTCCCCAGAGGCCAAAGATATTGGACAGTCAGAGGGTGGGGACATTGAACAGGAAAGTGTAGTAACTATGGCTCCAGTGAGTGTAGACACTGGCCATAGCCAGACAGCTGGTGAGGATCCACACAGGCAGATTGATAGGGGTGTTCGTAAGAGACTTGCTGTCCCTCCACCACCTGTTGCAGGTGCCACATCACGGTTCACTCACTGTATGTTTTTGGCCATCATAGAGGCATAGGCACATTCTGAGAGGAACTTCAGATGTATGCTCAGAGTTATGGATGCAGCACAGTCTGACATCTGTGACAGCCTCCACTGCATTCGTGACATCCTGGATCAGTTTACTGATGCAGTGGACAGAAGGTGGGCTGAGACAGTGTCTGTCTTGGATCGCACAGTGTCTGTGCTGAAACATATGGTTGGAATTGAGCATTGGCCTCATGGATGGACTTCCGCAGCCCCATCTGCTGAGAGTTCACGAGGCCATGCACAATCATGCTCCTGTAGTAGCAGTACATCCAGCACTACAGAGGGGAGTGTGCTGTCCACTCCAAGACATGGCAGCTCATGGGCTCTTGGTCCTGGGAATTTCCATGTAGAACACAGTCCTAGCAGACAGGAGCCACCAGCAGGTACTAGCACCACTTCTGACCTTGGGCATAGAGGTGCCATGCCAGTGCAACACCTGGCAGAACCAGTTCCTGTGTTCAAGCCCGGAGATGGTGAACTGTCATCTCTACCATGCACGGTTTAAAGCTGTCCAACATGCACACATATAGGGCTAACACTGAGCTTGACTGTGTACATGCACAGACTCACACACCACTGTCAAATGCAGGTCACCTACAGATACACACAGCACAATTCAACAGTCTGTCTTGCCTGCTTCCCTTCCTGACTCACACACATGCTGCCAACCTTTTGGGTCAGTCTAGGCCTCCTGCACCCCCACACAGCACCCTGTGCAAGTGATGATACCTGTGCCACATTGCTGTCATCCTCATCATCAATGCAGGGAAATGACGCTATGTGTCTGATGTACAGTGTGAGTACATAAATTAACATGTACTTGTGTAATGCATTGTTTAGCCATGATACTTGTAGTAGTTACTGACAGATACTGTATGCTGACATTTGTAATGAGTAAGTCACATCATTTTGTATGCCTTATGTTGCATGATGTTGTAATGGCTGTATAATTACACAATGTAAGGTGTGTCATGGACCTGTTTTTTTTCTGTTTCAGGATTCTGTTGGGGATATCTATGGACACACAGCAGCAAGACAGCCATAGACATCACAGCACAGGATAGAATGTCAGCACAGAAGAAATATGTCCTCAGCAAGGTACAACACTATAGGTGCATGGCTCCAGAAGTCCATATGTGTGTGACAGGCTAAAAAGGACAATGGCCTCATTCAGCATTCTCATGTATCCCTAATTTGTGAAAAGATCTGATACCCTTGATAAGTGTCACCAGGGTTTTGCGAGGTAACACATTGACAAACTGTGGTGCTGGGGATGACCTATCTACAATTTTCCTGTGTCCAATATAGACATTTATCTGACAGCAGCTATGATTGCTGTGTTCTGCATCCTATGGTGTAACCTGAACATGATGTGCATCACAGTAGATGTGTGTTTCACATGCATGGGGTGCCTGTTACATATAGAGTGTACTTTCTGTGTTACATACCTGTCTCTCCAACATGCAGTATTTATATCACAGTGATGGTGTAGGTGTGTAGGTTGGGTAAGACATGTATTAGTCCTTTCATGGATGGAAGGGAGGTACACAGTGGGATCTGCCAGCTCTCTGTATGGCAGCCATACACATCCCCACAAAGCATTTATGAGACAGACTACACATGTACGGTCTTGACACGGACTCCATAGGACATATTATTTGCAATATGTATTGCAGTACCATGGAACCTGTGTGGCTGCTACAGTTGTAACATAAGTCTATATAGTGACATAGTGAGGGTGCCACTGTACTCAATGATAGGTGTGATGACTGCCACATTCAGTATGGCAATGACAGTCTGGGGTTCACATCACAGACCTGTCTGTTTAGGTTGCACAACACTGAATGCATCCCCACATCTCACCGATCACTGAAAGCCAAAGGCTACATTTCTCCCTGTGTCCATATGTCTATGAGCAATGGCTCAACTGTGTGCTGTGTGAGGACACTATGATGTTCCCCAGGGGTGGATGACATGCCAAAAGATAGTATTGTGCAGTCATTGGCATTTAGTATTTGTCTGTGGCTCAGACAGCAACTGAATGTGTGTAACAGGCCATCCTGGTTAACTGTTGGTGGGATTCAGTGACAGCTCCTGATATGCAATCACCTGCTAATGTACTCAGTCAGAGGGCACTGACAGTGGCTGTGACTGCAGAGAGGGAATGGCTAGAAGGGGTATATCATCACTGATGTCTGGGGAAATCCACTAGTGACTGGTGTCATTGCAACGTAGGCCTCCCAATGCTATGTTCCCAGATTATGACTGTCAGCCATTTGCCTACCCACCAGCTGACATAACACTCCGTAGATAACCTACACAGTTTCCAGCAAGGCCTGCTGACCTAAAATTGTCAAATACCTTGTCATGCCATGGTAGGTAGAGTGACTAATATTCCTGTCATCCATTGCATAGTGTGACACTCAGTGGAGTCCACCAGTTAAAGTCGGCAGGCATGATTTGCCCTTGAGCATAACAAACACTGTGTGGTCCAGGGTCAGTAGGTCTATGACAGTGTTACTGTTCATATCCATGCTAACTCTTTTCATGCCATTTTATGTTACATGACTCAAGGATCTGTGGACACTGCTTGGCAATACATGCTTGTTGTCCTTTGTGCAACTAAGTATTGCAGTTGCTTCCAGCATGTTCCAACAAGAGAGTTATCCAAGGTGTGTGTACAGAGTGCAGACAAACATGTAAGGGAAGTGTAATATGTATACCTTTTGAAGGGAAAGTGGGGGTTTTACACAGGTATTCTTCATCTGGACACTACCCAAGTGGTTTGTTCTGGAAGGACACAATTACCTTGTGAAGACTGTGGAAAGCAGGGGAGCCCACAGAATTACCAGTGACTGGCAACTACTAATGCTGGTCTCATTGACAACACTCTCACATAGGATACCATGCTCTGATATGTTTTCTGTCATCACACGCAAAACGGTACTACAAAGCTCATGGTGACAAGCAGGACACAGCCTGTTTGTTCATCCACATAGCTTCCATACATCATGAAAGGCTCTGTAGGCTTCATATACCCTTTTCCACATAGATGCCTTGATTAGCAACCTGGGTAATAAGTTGGCTTTTGCATGTGTTATGCCATCTGTTCTGGGGTTGGTGGTATGTTACTAGAGAACTGACAAGGGGGGATTAGTAGCACTGCTGTGGTGCCACAATATAATTTATAATGTCCATTAACATAGATGTCCAGTCTTGCTGTAGCAATCAGCACACTGGTGGTGAGCAGTCATAGGTGACACTTTCACAACATTTCATGCATCTTGGCCTTCAACACATTACTGGTGCATATCTGCATGACATGGCTGTGAGACCTACTGCAGCAGACTGGCTGTCTTTGGCCAATGTGTCCACCTGCCACATGTCCTAGGCATGTCATACTGTGAAAATATGTACCCAATACACATGTCTGTGTTCCCACATCATATCACACAACAACCAGTGTGCTGTCTCATAGCTTGACAGGCATCATATGCTTGGAAGGCCAACGTAAAGTTAGCAGAGATGAACAAGTCCCTTATGCATGTACAGGCATCCACATCTTCAGTGCAAGGTGTGCCTACAAACACTATAAATCAGGCTGTCAACCCCAAGGGTGTGGCAACATGACCCTACCTTTGCAAGGCCTACTGCTGAGGTGTTGAGAGTGTCCCCACCCCTCTAATCCTATGACACACAAACACAATGTTTGACAGATGTGACTGCATTTCAAACCTTGCTGCCATGGTGTCTCCAACAGCAGTCATTACATATGACAATGAGCATTATGTCAACAATCACAGCTCACATCCTGCACCACCTACACCCACAATACACACACCTGCATGTGTGCAGCTCCTTACCAGATACATTGCCAAACAGACACCTCAGGAAATCCTGCCTCTGGAGTGCACAGTACACATAATACTGCATGCACCACTCTCTTACTAGTCAAGCACATGAGGCAAGACAGAGAATCACACTTCTTAGTCACAGGTGATTACAGTGTATGACATATTGATGCATGCGTCAAGTGCCTACATATGGGACAGGTCACAGATAGCTGTCTGTGGGTTGACACAATAGGCCTTACCACAGATTGCTGCAAATCAAGGGATATCAGTTAACATAATGTTGACATCATAGTTCCTGCAGGTGTGTATGACTAGGGACATATGTCTCCGGCCTGTATGCAGACACATAACTGTGCTTAGCCAGTCTGGGTCTCTCATGGGTATATGCATACGCTTCGGCTACAGTTGACACTCACCTGGGATGATGGCTCCATACACACAGAAATTGATGGATGTCTTTAATTGCCTTAGAGTGTGGTGTCATTGTCAGGGATTTAGTACATGTCTGCCTGGGATGCCTTGCTCAACAGATATCAATGCTTCACCAGTGATGGTGTTCATCTCTCACACCTGAGATTTGGAGTAATGGCCATGGCTACTGACACTGTTCAGGGAAAAGTTGACAATGAGAACACCATCTTTATACAACATCATGGTTGTGCTGCTACACAGTAGGTATGGCAACACTGAATCCCACTCTGTGGAATGTGTCTCCACCCTGAATTATGCAGACATGTGTGCAGTCAAGGACATCTGGTTCAAGGCTGTGGACCGCACCACAACCATTCCAGACTACATGTCCATCCACATCTTCACACCTCAAAGTGACAGTGTTCAAGGTATTGCAGGTGGTGTATACATACTCATTAAGAATAGATAGACATCCAGATTTTGTGAATCGCTGTGATTTCCCAGGGACAATGCAGGTGCTATTCAGTACTGGAAGGACACATAATCAAGCAATAGCAAGCTACAGGAGTAGCTCCATGTATCCAGACACTCATTGTGGGTATTTGTATGTGCATGTGTCTACCGAGATATATCATTACACCATGTTGTGGTTTGGCATTAAGTGACCACCAGCTGTGTTGCTTAGTCATGCTGCAGCTCACTTGCCCAAGGGTTAGTCTACACCCTTAACTACAATGTCATGGTGCAGTGCCATGACATGCCCTCAAGGGGAACCAATGTATTGCAACATGTGTTTACCAACATGGGTATCCACTGCAGCCCCCCAATTAGAGCTCCTCCCTGGCAGGATCTGACCATAGATCAGTGTCATTAAAACTACCAGCACTAATCTACCCTTGCATAATCAGACATATATATCAACAAAGCCATTTATTACCTCCTGTGGGATCATTTACTTAACTTGACTGCACCACCCCCCTCTGATGGGATGGCATGTATGCAGCGCTGTACACCCATGCATTATGGCAGCCATATTACAACTGCATGAACGTGGCTGTGCCTGACAGGAGGAACACTAGCTCCTCATGGTACAGCAGACCTGCCTGGTGGACAACTGCCATTATCAGGCTGTACAATAGGATGTGGACATTGTTGTGTGACAGTTGGAGTGAGGGTGCCCCCCACAAAATGGTGACACAACCTCCTCAGCTACAACAACCACATAGTGTTGTGATGTTTTGTAGACACAGTAAGTGACAAAATTAGGCACTCACACAAAGCAGAACCACAATGCATGATTTAGTTACATGTGTTAGCTCAAAGCACAGGCCCAGATTGTTGGTGTACTCACACTTAATGATGCCACATAGAATGGGTCTGTACCCATAGCTAACCTTTGTACCACATATTCTGTGTCAAATTAACTCCCCTGTCCCCACCACATGTGACACATAACATTCCTATAACCTGTCTCATAACTTCCATATCTACAGAGGAGGTCGTAAATATCTTCTATATGGAGGATACACAGCATCTATTGGATATGCTAACATCCCAGGCTGCAGTGTACATAGGATGCATCATGGATTACTGATACCATTGGGAACACCTTGCAAACATACTGAAACCACTGGCTGAACCCCAGCTGACTGGGCAACAGCAAATGTTATACCCTTGCACACAGGTAGTGCATGCACTGACCACCAGAACTATAGACCTCTTTGGCCGAGTATCCATATCTGTAGGGCCATAGGGTCAATCATCATGGAGCTGATTAGCACACATATATGTGATCTACACACAGCCAACTGTACACAGTTTGGATGTCTGACAGAGGGATCATGACTGTTAAACATGATGGACATTTCTGAGGCAGTCACCAGTGACCTGGTTGAGGGGACATCAGGGCATACAACCCCTTGGACTGAGCCAAGCCATCTGACTATATGCCCCACTCTGGCATCATTTACAAATCACCCAGCTAGGCATCCATGGTACTATCATTGTAGGAGTCACTTAGTGGCCAATTGATGGCATACATATTCAACAGAGGGGCATCTGCCTCCATTAGCTGATCTGTAAGCAGCAGTGTTCCAAAGGCCAAGTCCAGTGTTGTCTACTGTTTGGAATCCATTTAACCATGATACAAGTGAATGATGACTGTCTGTGGCTAACAATGTTGGCTGCTGCCTTCAAAGTGTGACCCTCATGGAGTCTGTGAGTTATGTCAATAGGCTACAAGAGGGTAGTGATGAACAAATGCCTGTTAACATAGTAATGGCCATAAACTCCATGCAAATATATCTATAGTATCATTGCCATCACTAACATATGTGTACCTGGTAAGTAGCACATCAGTTGCAACATGTAATGTATACACTCAGGGGTGGCAGAACTGGGCACACAGACCTGGCCACACAGGTTTACACCTAATTTGCCTGAGATCATCATGTCTCTTGAGTGGTATGATGGGAATCATGTGTCATAGCTGAGGCCACAATCACCCATAACTGACATACTCATAACCTCCGTGTACTCTTCCCTCAGCATGCCAATATCTGTCTGCAATGGCCAGAACTGGCACTTGCGCACAACAGCATAGTCCTTCATAAGGGAACTTCACGTCTTCAGCATGTGTTCAATGAGGATCATCTGAAATGAGTGTCATTGTAGCCTGTGGCATATAGACTACTCAGAGGTGATCTCTGCCTTGCATACTGGCCAATGTGTGACCCTGCTTGATTGTAAATAATGCATATCTGTAGGTGGCATAGTAAATGGATTAATCACTGTAAGGACATTAACCTAGTATGTGATGTTAATAATACTTGCTGGTGGAAGATTTTTGTCTAGCAGACTTTAACCCACCTTTGAAACAGAACCTTGGCTAATGGCAAGCAAAGAATCTCAGTGCACATCAGCACATGCCATCTGTATGACTGGCTGGAAGACTGTCATTTCACCACAGGGCTTCTGCCTGTGCCCCTCTTCTACTTGGACAACATGTGCTGATCATGTAAATAAGGGTACACAGTTGTCTATAAACAAAACAAAAATAATTCCACTAGTATACAAGGGCTTTGTGCTAAAAACATTGATTCATTAAATATTAAGGCACAACTCACAGCAAAACACTGTGACTAAGTGCTTTCACCTCAAAAGGCATCATCAGAGTCATAAGTTTTCATTCAAATACACCTTAAGTACTGTTACATCACTTCCTCTTTTCCAGTGCTTTCAGACTTTAACCCTTACCTACCTGAACATTTTCAGGTCTGTTAATAGTCTCATTTAGGTCAAGGAATATAAGCATGAGATGTAAAAATACAGTAAAGTAGGAAAATAAAACATGAAATATAAACAGGTTACATTTCATAAAAAACTGTAATAATGCCACATAATATTAATAACATACTTAAAGTATCAAATGCTTGTCCTATTACAGTTCATTCATACAGAACCAGAAAAATCGCAGTGAACAATATTTCCAAAAATAATAATTCCATAGTATACACATGCATGTCCATAACCTAACACAGTTTTCTCTTTTGCTTTAACACACTAGCTATAGAAATATGTTCATTAATTCCAGGTCCCACCTTAGCATTCAATCTAAGTTGCCATTTAGTTTCCTTAACTTCTATGACTAACTTAGGTTCACCCCCCCCCATCTTCTCTGTAGAAC
This sequence comes from Protopterus annectens, assembly GCF_019279795.1. NCBI lineage: Eukaryota > Metazoa > Chordata > Ceratodontiformes > Protopteridae > Protopterus > Protopterus annectens. The sequence goes on from NC_056750.1 coordinate 230,812,255, forward strand.
CTGTCAGTTACAAAAAAACAAAAATCTTTTGTAATTCAAACATACATATATATATATGGGTCCCATATGAATGATCAAAATTGCATTTTAGCGAACTTTACAACACTGACTCTGTTCTGCTAAATTCTCACTTTGCCGGAAACTGACATAACCAAAGCACACACCACCAAAAACAAATCTAAATAAAAACAAATACAAAAACACTAATTCTACAACACTTTTGCAGGGGGGCAAGCCCCCCCCCCTGGACTCCCAATGTGGGGGGCTGCACCCCACCCCCATCCCCTGCAAATGATATATACAAACTCCGAGATGCATCTGCAGTGACAGACAGGATACATCTCCGATACTCACTGTACTGTGATCTGCATTAAAAAGCAAGCAGCGCTGTTAACATAAGTTTAACATACAAAATACAGCCCTACAAGACCACTGCATAGTTACCTGTTTACCAGCTTAACTACTTCGCTGTAAAGTAACTTGAACAGCTAAACCTTCGGCAAAGTGAGATTTTGGTAGAACAGAGTCAGTGTTGTAACGTTCGCTAAACTGCAATTTTGATCATACAAATGGGACATCATCAGGCAAAGGACAGTAGTATTTCTGGAACTGAATTCATCCACGAGTCTTGGTAAGTACCTTCATGAGTTGGACCCTGTTTTTTCACAAAATCTCACCAAGATGACACTGATATATAGACTGTATTTTCTATATAATCTGGACAGAAGTAGGTTAAAAAATAAAAAAGATAGTTGGGTGCCCAAGACCCAGGATAAAAAAGTAGCCAATTCTGGTAGGTACGCTGGTGCCAGGAGGAGTGACAAAAATGCCAGTGTAGAAGCCTCAAGACAAGGAAACATTCCTACAATGGAGCTAGGCCAGGCCCAGGGGGAGGATGGCCCCCCTGTTGTAGAACAAAGTAGTAGGCCAAAAAAGACCCATAAAGATGACAGAGTGGACTATTGAGGATAATAAAGAGATTAGGTATTGTTACTATTATGCAAGAAGCCCAGACTTTCCAGACAGAAGATATTCAAAAAGGTTAACAGATAAATTAGAGGAAAGAAAAAATACTTGCACAAGAAAAATTGTCAAAACCTTCAAATGCAAATTTGTGTTCACTAGTACAACAGATTTATGAAAAACAATATTGGACCATTTGGAAAAAGGAGCGACCAAGGAAGTGCAAAAATATAAAGAATGAAATCTAGAGTTTTTGAAAGGTATAAAAAAGAAATATAGACATGGGAAAGAAAGAGGGATCTGATATGGTGCAATGTTTATGCAAAGGAGAAAGCCACATTAATCAATACGAAAAAACAGCCCCAAAGATACTCAAAGAGAAATACAGGCAAAGGCATCTAGATATGGAACATTTCACAATACAAAAAAAAGATCACAAAGTGGGAACAATTGAAGATTAGTAAATTAAAAGTTAAAAAATAGAAATTTAAGTTATGGGATACCTGAGAAGTGAAGGATTTAGTGTAGGAAGTCTAACACAGCATGACTGAATAAGTAAGGAAAAACAGGAGGAGCAGGAGACATCTGAAGAAGAAATATGGCCATGGGAAAGGAAAATAGATTTAATATAGTGCAACATTTATGCAAAGGAGAGAGGAAACTAATCAATGCAAAAAGAGCAGCACCAAAGATACCTGAAGAGAAATACAGTCAAAGTTATCCAGATATTGAACATTTTACAATGCAAAAAATAAGACAACAAAGAAAAAAGTAGAAGAGAGAATTAGTAATGGAGAAGTTAAAGAAATAGAAACTGAGGTTATGGATTACCAGTGAAGTAAAGTGAAGGATTTGCTGTAGAAAATCTAACACCACAGCAGGATAGAGCAATAGATCCCCAAATTAACCAATGTAGCAGGAGACAGCTGATCATTTGCCATATGAAGATACTTTGGAGCCTTCCATAGAAAACTAGTACAAAAGTTCAGTTGGAGTTGCACAGCAAGGGAAGGAACAGGAAACTATGGCAACTCTGACGTGGTCAATGCTGTGGAGTGATAGGCCAGTGAGTTCCCATACAAAAGAGCAACAGATGACATATGATGAAACTGAAGGAATGTGGCACAGGAAGATGCTCTGGAACTTTTTGTAGAATGCCCGCAGGAAATGGAGAACAAAGAATGTGCCCTCAGTTTAGAAGAAAATGATCTAAGAGAAGAGTTTCTTGGTTTAGTAAAGATGGACAGACATATTAAGAACAATGAAATAGACTACAAAAGACAATAAAACCCAAAAAGTTAGAAGTTTGATAAAACAAGTGAACACAGTAATTAAGACTGTTTATAGAAATGCATGTAATATAACAGAAGTAAATAGGATGTATTACTGTGCAGCTAAATTAAGAACAGATAAAGTCTTAACACAAAAACACATGACAGTAAGGGAAAGGAAGGAGAGAAAGACAACGCCATCATGAAAGTATCAAATAGAGAAAACTATAAAGCAATTAAGACAAGAGTTGTCACTGCTAGAGGAATATAGAAGAGGAAATAGATCAACAAAAATACTCAGGAAACGATAGACCCGATAACACACAGTATCAGAACAGATCAGGATCTACTGTGCACTATCACAAATAATAAACTAAAAATATCAGCACAGGTAGAAAAACGTCAACGATACACAGATAAATATAAAGGAAAAGTACAAAATAAGCAATTTATTGATGACTCAAAAAAGTTTTATAGAAAATTGGGAAACAAGGCAAAAGGAATTGAAACATCACCAAAAAAGTAGAAATAGATATATTTTGGAGAAATATCTATGAAGATCCTGTGGAACGTAACAAAGATACTGAATGGATAGAAGTAAAAGAAAGACTAAGAAGTTCAAATGTACAGGATATGAAATGGGATGAAGTAACGATCACAGAAATTGAAACAAAGTTAAGAAAAGCTCCTAACTGGAAAACCCCAGGCCCAAATGCAATACCTAACATCTGGCTAAAAGTATCAATATCTTTACATGATGATTTAACCATGAGTAAGGAGTATTTATATGCACACCCTGAACAGACACCAACCTGGTGAACAATAGGAAAAACAACACTCCTACTGAAGAGTAAACCTGCAAGCTGTCCTAAAAGCTATAGACCAATAACTTGCCTTCTGACGACGTATAAACTATACATTGGACCTGATGCCAACAGAGTTTACAGTTATTTAGAAAAAAAAACTCATGGCAATTGAACAAAGGGGTAACAAAAGAAGGTCAAATGGAACAAAGGATCATTTTTTGTTAAAGTCATAATGGAGAACTATAAAAAAGGGAAGAATTTAAGAATGGCATGGTTAGACTCCAAAAAGCATTTGACAGTATCCCACATTTATGGATACAAGAGTGCTTAAAAATGTTTAAAAGTGTTTAAAAAAGATATACCCTTCACTGATCAATTGCATTACAGTGACCATAAAACAGTGGCAAACCACTGTGCGGTTAAGCCATGATAAATGACAAATTATTATTCCAGGGATACAATTTCATAGGGGGGATATTCCAGGGTGACTCCCTCACTGCTGCTCTTTTGTCTTGCCCTTAACCCATTAAGCTGTCTACTTGACACATTAGGTCATGGCTACATTTGGCTCCAGAAAACAACAAAGTGTAAAGACTTTTCATCTTCTTTTTGTGGATAATTTAAAATGTATATTTCATCAGATGAAGAACTGAAAGCACAACTGCAGGTGGTCAAAACTTTTACATATGATATGAGAATGTCATTTGGTCTTGATAAATGTGCAAAAATCAACCCTTAAAGCAGGAAGGCTGCCATACCAAGAAAACATCAGACTGGGAAAGGAATGTGCTATAAAAGAACCTGAGCAAGAGTGAGTGTATAAATATTTCAGAACTGATGAAGGATCAACAATAAAACATGAACACATGCGAATAAAACTTAGTAAGGAATATTTTAGAAGAGCAAAATTAATACTAAAAAATAGTGCTGACATCTATGAACAAAGTCCAAGCTATAAACCAATTTACTGTTCCTGTCCTAACTTACAGTTTTGGAGTTACTGGCTGACTCCAAAAAGTGCTGGATTGTTTGAAAGGAAAACAAAAAGGATGCTTCATGCTTATCAAATGATTTATAAAAATCAGTGTATACCAAGCCTATATATTCCCTGTTCTGTAGGAGGTATGGGCCTCCTCAAAACTGATTACATATATAGATCTGCAATCGTAGGACTGCATACATATCTGCTGACCTCACAAGAACCAAATGTAGTGAAAGTTTTAAAACATTAGGAGAATGAGTCTAAGATGGCTTCCATGTTTAATCTAGCAGGAGCATATCGATGTCAAGCAGGAATGGAAATCAAAACAGAAGTAGATAAAAATCAGGCAGCAACTGAATGTGTCAAAAAGCAAAAGAAAGACTATAAAGTGAAGGGATCAGATGAGAAGGCAAAAAATTTATAAAATGCATAAATATAGTTGCAAGCACAGAAAACTCTTAGAACAACCTCATGTTGATCAAGATCAAACACAGGAATGGTTAAGGAGAGGTGAATTTACACCAAAAGATGAAAGGTTAATATCGGTGGTCCAAGACTGTGGACTAAGTACACGTTGGTTTACAAAGCGCATTGAACATGTGGGACAAACAGACAAATGTAGGTTTTGTAAAATCACAGATCTTGTTGCTGGTTGTGATTTACTAATGGCAGTATTCTGATAGCATCAGACAGGAATAACCTCCAAGGACTTAACTGTATGCTGAAAAATGTTATAATGTGGCACGTCTGTTGCACTGGGGATTGTGCAAACATTATAATATTAAAGTAGCTGAAAAACAATTGGAAACATGAGCCACAAAGTATTATAGAAAATCATGAAGTATGTATTACCTGGGATCACCCATTACCAACAGTTCAAAAAATAGATGTAAGAAAACCAGATATAGTAGTCCATGAAAAGAAGACAAAAGTGCATTGATAACTGAAATTGCTACACCCGCTGACTACAGTGTCTTACGTACAGAGAGACACAAAGTCGTAAAATAGCAGGATATGCAGGCAGAAACAAGGGCAATGTGGAAAAAGGATACCCAGACAGTTCTAATAGTAGTAGGAGTAATGGGTCTTATAAAAAAATATTTTGCAGTTGTATTTGGATATGTGATACATGTAACTCTGTATGAATTGCAGAATGAGTCAATACTGGGCACATTGCACATTCTGCAAAGAGCACTTATGGCTAACATCAAAGACTGTAACAATTCTAATGCCATGAACTTTAATCATACTTTGACTTAGGAATGCGGTCCATTCCCATCGTGGTATTAGAAATCCAAAAGACTTGGAAAAATTAAAAAGGGACCTATAAAAAAAGCCAGCCTGATATGCACTCACTATCACAGATAAAAGATTAACAGCTAGGACTATTTAGCCAGACCAATGTGTGACTGTGGTCAGAGATGCATTATGATGTGTTAGAATACTGTACATATACAAAGTAAAGGATCTACATTACAGGATCAAAACCTTAGATTATCAAATACCTAAAAGTCAATCACTGAACATCGAACTCTGAAAATCACGAATGGCCAATTCCATACAGGAAAACAATGCCGTTGGCCAAACTAAAAAAAAAAGTTGTAAACAGAAATCCCCCCAACTAAATATGCCAACTCCAAGATTGCCCTACATTGTAAAAAGGGCAAAATCTGCATAACGGCCAAATGACTTGTTTCCCTGGGTGGAAACGGACGTTTGCGATTTTCAGAGTTCGATGTTTAGTGATCGACCTTTACGTATTCGGTAACCTAAGGTTTCAGTCATGTAGTATAGACCCCAAAGTAAAAATGCTGCTCAGAGATACTTTTTTCAAATCACAGGTGAAAGGCAAAGGACAGCAAAGCCTACCGTAAGTCGAAAATATTCAGAAAACTAATAATGATGATCTTATATACATGGACCATGTACTACTGCAGTGATAGTACTGGACAGAAAAATACAAAAATATTTTTCATAATTACAGCTCCTTTTGTGGGTGGTGATTAACCCACTGACAGCCTCATAAATGTCAGAATAAAGACACTTAACATGAAGAACCACTTCTTCATTGTTCATCTATATAGGTTGAGGCATGAATAAACACCTCTAAAACTGCATAGTCATCTATGACAGTAATGACAGATGCAGTACTGCTTTATTAACTCAATAATTCTTGTGTAAAGCCTATTACTGCTACTATTAAAAGACAGATATTTTAATGATCACCATGGTGCTGTCTTAGGTGCTTCCATCTGCTCCTGTGCATTTGCCTAGTCCTTCCAATATCTACAAGGCTGTTGACACAGAAAGAGCATGATGTCATATTTGTGTATGACGTACAGTGGCAGGTGTACCTAATATATCAGTTGTAATTAAAGTACATAGGTGGTGTCTGCTATATTGGACTTCATCCTCCCATCAGCCAAGGAGGTCCGGATTGTGTAACTTCTGGTCACTTTAATGGTAGCAGCATTGATCTCCATGGTTGAGATGTCCATTGCATGCGTGACAGCCTTGGCTAAGCTAACACAGGCTTCAGCATTACATTGAGGTTTTTCATATCCCCTCCTGCAAAAGCATTTGGTGGTAATCCTTACAAAAGAGGTAAAGAAATATCTTGGTCTCCTCCATACACCACCTCTGTGCTCTAATAGAAGCACTACCTTCTCCTTCTCTGGTCATAATTCCTCTCATTGAAATATGTCATGAAAGTTGTTAGGGAATACGTGCCAAAAAATGGGTCTATATTACAAGATCGAATCACAACCGCAAAAGCTTAAACATCGAAAAATCCGGAAACTCGAAGTTGTTATTGTGGAGGGCTTCATCTTCAAGATCGCACTACAGTGAGGAAAGGGCAAGTATTCCAATCTTGACTGTACCACGATCTGACACAAAGCACTTCTAGGTCTGGTCTTTTCGATGTTGTCAGCGTTCGTGCTTATGATTTTTTGGTCTTCTGATATAGACCCCAAAAAACAGTTTTCATGTGTCCCAGCTTCCATACAATGATGGACATCGAAGGGCATCTCATTTGTGCAATAGATGTTAAACTCTCAAAATATAGGTACTGTATCTTTATAGTTGCAATGGCACTTTAAAGTTTGAAATATGCTAGTCCTCCTTCCCTGTGTATACTGTTGACAATTCATGCTTTACAGTGACTGAACCTGAAGATGGTTAAGTATGCATTGACAATTCCCACATGACTGAACTAATAGGCGGACAGAGTTTGTGAGGATCTGACCACAGGTGCTCAGGCATGTGCACAGCATTCTGCAGGAATCACCACAATGTTTAGCAGGTTTGCTCAGTAATTCAGAAAAAATAACGGGATGAGAACTAATTAGCATACTCATCATGTCTAGAAGGGTGGCTGTACATGATATTAGTGTGATGTGAAGTACAGAGTCTCATTGCCCTATGGAACAAAACTTATGTAACCAGAGTTTGAATCCTGCTAAGGGAATATTTCCTTCTCAACAAGATAGCCACTTAAATCAGGTAAGTGCTACTTTTTATACATCCATTACTTTGTACAATAGTAGCTTTTGGACTGGTGTTTACGCTAAAGATTATAAAGGATATCAGTTTGTCAGTACTTTTAAATAAGTTGTCTGAAAGTGTATCAAGGGGTACATTCCTAGTGTACTGAAAATAGTAGCTTGCAGGATTGTTAGGGTAGATAGCAGACACACCCTGAGCTCATATTGAGAGTAATGTTCAATGCTATTCTAGTGTTCTGTGCCTTGCTTATGGCATCAGGCATAAACCTTTTAAATGTACTATTGTAATGCTCAACTGTTGTTGCTCAGTTGCAGCTATGAGCTTGTTTAGCCAGGAATATGTGTTCATTGAATATACATGCCTGACATTTACTTAAAGATTGTGGCTACAGATATTGGTCAGGCACAACTACGGCACACTGTATAGCCTAGTAGGAGAGTAGTAGCAGAAGGATTAATAAGGCTCATGCTGGGACAAGGTGAATGATTCCAACACTTACCATACTAAGAGAGCTATACTTAAAAAAGACTGCCTAAAAAATTGCTGCATCTGTTGGCCCTTCCACATCTGCCTGCAAACTCACGTTTACCGATGCTGAGAATAAGGTTGTACTGGACACTCTATATCTCCATAGATGACCATACGGTTGACCAACCCTTCTGTCACTATGTCAAGGCTGAAATTGCAAGCAATGTTAATGTTCTGAGTGGTCAGGGACAAAACTATGATATAGTCCACTGCTGGATCACTGATATGATCCATGCTGCCACCCACAGAGCAGTAACCCTGTCATGGGATTATAGGACAACAGTTGGGGAGCTGTCAAAATAATTAACTCTTACAAAAACAGGGAAGGCCATGGCCTTACTCAGGGGTGGTACCACTACCACAGAGTCCCATATCGTGGTGCTGGATGTTGTGGTATAACTAGAAAGGCCCAAGAGAGTTTTAAATGCAAATGTCCCAAGTCTGTATCAACATCTGTATGTCCACCTTACCTTGTAGTCACTCTAATCTTCATTAAATCTATTTGACTTATGCTATGTAGGTATATTGTGGATCCAACAGACATGAACATCTGTAAAAGGTATGACCAGGGGTGTTAGTTTTTATCATAATTAGAACTGTAAAAACATAAGCTGCATGCATGCTTGTATGCACTGGATATGTTTTGCTTTAGTATATTCACACCATTTTACTCGCTTAAGTAGATAAGCTTGCCATTGAATACATATGCATGCAATGATTTAATTTTCTCCTTTGCTAGAGACTTGTAAATTTTAGAATAATGGGCTGGATTCATTAGCACCTACATGAAGCATAGCCATCATGTTGGTGGCCTGGTGCACTTCCAACATGATAGTGTGCAATTTCATATTCATTAAATGGGGGTGTAGAGCAGGCAAACAAAGGAACATGGCAGAACACACTAATGGAAGGAATTCAGGAAGCTATAAAGCAACCACATACACTCAGTGTAGCCCTTTGTCCTGTACACCAAAACTCTTTGGAATATAGCACGATTACATTTAGAAAAAAATACTTGTTAGAATTTGCTGATGATATTAATACCCTGTATGCACAACAGGCTTTAAATTGGGGTGCTCCTGCTGCTTCCAGACCTTGGACATGAAGAAGAAGGTGTTTAGACTCCCATTTGACTTATCATGGACTGCATGACACAGCAATTGCTGAGAGATGCAGGGTGGACAGGGAATCACTGGATGAACTATGCAGCCTTTGCCACCCACACATCATTCCCCAGCGAACTCATTGAGAACCCATCCCATCAGAAACAAAGTTATATGTAGCATTATGTATACTAGCTACTGATACTTACCAGAGACCCGCAGTGGATATATTAGGATATTTTAGGGGTGTCATAGGCATCAGTGTCTAGAATACTACATCAGTTTTTAAATGCAATGTACTACATTCAAGAGATCACATCTGTTTCCCATGCACCATACAGGAGAAAGCAAGAACCATGCAGGAATTCTATGCAGTTGCATGTTTTCCTGAAGTGTTGGGGGCCATATGTTGCACACATATAGAAATTAAAGCCCCACCTGGGGGATTGGGAAGAAGGTACAGCAACAGAAAAGGTTTCTACCATATAAACTGCCAGGTTGTCTGTAATGTTCAAGGGATTATCTATGATGTATGTGCAGGTAATCTAGGCAGTTTCCATAACTCACACATATGCACACCTGTGAGCTATACACCAGATTTGCTAGGAATGCAATTCCTCAAGGGCATCTAATAGGTAATGCAGGTTATGCACTGGAGCCCTGGCTCATGACACCCATGAGAAGCCCACACAACCCACTGAGCAAGGATAGAATGAGGCCCATGCTTAAACTATGAATACTATATAATATAAGTCTGGATTGCCTAAAGCAAGGTTCAGGTGTATACACACATCAGGAGGTGCATTGCAGTATGACCCAGGCATGTCTGCCAAAATTATTACAGTCTGTGCCATGTTACACAATACAGTTCTCAGGAAAGAACTTCAACAAGGACAGCAAGGAGCAGGACCACATTTTCAAGGACCAGACTGAGGGAGATACAGATGAAAAGTCTGAGGAAGAACTGCCAGCTGGAGAAGGTGCTAGCAGGCAGAGGCATGCACAGCATGGCCAGGCTCTGGCTAAAAGCTAGCACACACAATCACTACCTAGGTCAAAGCACTGGATCTCATGCACATATTTATAGGAAAACTGATGCCTGTCAAACTCTACAACCTTAACTTAACCGTGTAATGGCTGTATTCTGATAGCATCAGACAGTGACAACCCCCAAGGACACAATTGTTACCTACAGTAATAACAAGGTAAGTGTGAAACCTGTAACGAAAAAATAAAAAAAATATATAACTGAGTACTCTCATATGGAAATATGTACAGTGTATGCTACACAGCAAAACATTTCTCTGAGGTGTATAAGCATGTCAGTAATATCTCCTCTGTCAGATTTTTGCAATATACAGTTAAGTATTATAACCAATACTGCACATTGAGCACTTCAATTGACCATCATCTATAAAACATGGAACAGGTCAGGCTTGCGCAACTATAAAAAGAAGCAAGAATAAAGTACCTACTGCTTCCACTGCTTTACTTACAATACTAAGTGAAATACAATGAGATTCAATAATTATATAAGCAATCATTCACAAATGAGTAAAAACAAGAAATCCAAAAGTTTGTCTTCAATACATATTGATAAATGCAAGTTTGTGAATAACCAACTATTACCTATCCACTGTGTGCGTCATATGCATATGCAAACCTAAGTCACAAAGTCATGTACAAAGGTAGGGCACAGTCATCATCAGAATTTGGAAAAGGAGAGTAAGGCTGACATCAACTAAATGAGTGTATGTGAGTAAGAAACACATGCATCTTTGAGAGTATACAGTGTTCAGGGCCACTACCAACAGATGTATACCATTCAACAGTGCAGTTTAGGTAGCTTGCATGTGTAAGGAGGTATGGGCAAGTGATTTTTTAATATGTATGTCTCTGAATGAACACAATTAAGCACTGTGTTAGCATTATCTCCTGGCATCTTGGACAGGTGTGAGCAGTGCATGGTAGAGTGGTCAGTTCAGTGTCATTGCTTCTCACTGTGAGAACCACCTTTACTAGGAGTTTCACTGCAACTTCCACAGCTCTGACTAGAAGATGGGGTACTACCTGAAGGTAAGAGATGTTTTATGAATGAGTTCTCCTCATCACTACATCCAGGAACATGACCCCATGGCCTACCACATCTGGGTGTGGACACTGCATTCACTAACATTGCAGTGGAAGTAATGTCACTATGGGAGTGGGATATTACACAGCTACATCAGCTAACAGCAGAAAATGTAGCAGGTCTCTGGTCACATGGATGCCCACCCTTCCCCAGCAGATGTTCCAGCATGGGCCCTTCCAGATACAGTGTGTTGTGCATCCTGTCCAAGGAGTCACCCACGTGGTTCAGGGAGTCACACATGTCAGAATGTGTGAAGTTTAGTACTCTAAACTCTTCTAAGACCCTGGAGGAAAGTACCTGTGTCTTCACTATAGCAAAACACATATGTCTGGTAGCACCTAATGACACACCAGCATCAGTAGGAGGGTGGACAGTAGGCCTCCACTGAGTAACTTTTCCAGTCCTCCAATGTGGCACTTCATCCTCACGATGGCTATGGAGAGAAGCAACCAGCTCTATAACCGGAGTAACCACACTACTCTAATCAATTGTGTCACCCTCAACCTGTCCTACATCAGAGGTCTCTGTCTCATAGGTAAGCATAGACATCCTGACTGTATCTGAAATATGAGCAGTATCAGACTGACCCTCTGCACTCCCTGATTGTGCCTCTTCATCACCACCATCATCATCCAAGGCGACCAATACTCTTACATCAGTTCATGTTAGTAGTTTCACTTTTCCACTGTCAATATCACTTATGATAACAAGTAATAAACACAACAAACACAGAAACATAGAATAAAATTGATCCCATAATTTTCTCATATGAAAGGTATGTTAAACTCTCACAGATGCTGAAGCAACACAAATCTTACTCTCATTTAGACATGCATCTGTCTTATATACAGCAAAAATAATAACCAAATGTGTGATTGCCATGTGCAGGTGGGCTTGCAGCTGCAAACCACATGTCCCTGTATGTGAGGAAGAGAAAGGAAAGAAGGCTGTCAGGTATCACAGTGCAAATGAAACATGAAAAACAGACCAATCTCCTTTACATGTGCAGATTAAGAATTTTCACTTACAAAAATGTACTGAACATTTGGATCCCCCCAACACCCTCATCTATGTCTGTATTACTGTGTTCATAGGTTCACAGCTAGGTACTAGGCTATAAGCCCAAGGGCCTAAGTAAGCCTAGCCAACAAGGTTCCCTGGCTTATGTCACCCAAGAAAGTTAATTTCCTGTGCCCCTGTTGAGCAAAGCCACAGAAGTGATCCCCAGGGTGTATTTCCTATTTCTCATTCACTCATCAGGATTTTTCTTGAAGAGTGCTAATGAGGAACTTTGCTTGACATAGATGGGTAGCTTGTTCCAGAGTATAGGAAGTCTCTGGGACAGGAATCTATCCCTCCAGCATGTCCTGTTTATTGTGGTGACAAGGTTTAGAACCCTAGAGCGTGTAGCTCAGAGGGATTGGGATTTCTTTAGGTGTAGCATGTCCAACAGCTCTGGGTTTAACATAGCTTTATATGTTAGGCAGAGATCTCCTCGGAGTAGGCGATATACTACAGAGAAAAGCTGGAGTTTTTTGAGATGGTCAGTGTAAGGCATCTGTTTGAAGCCAGTAATCCTCTTTGTGAGGTACTTCTGTGGCCTTTCCAGCTGCTGCAGATGTCTTGTGAGGTACATTCCAAAAGAGGCATTGTACTCTATAATGGGTCTAATGAGTGCTGAGTAGAGGGAAACAATGACCTCTTTTTTCCTGGATGAGAACCCTTTTGTGATGAGGTGTGCCACATAGAAGGATTTTCTGACTACTGTGGCGATGTGATTATCAAAAGAGAGACTACTATCCACCTGGGTCCCAAGGTCTCTTATCACACATTTGGCATTAAGCAGACTGCCGTTTATGTGGTGGTTCATGGGTACAGAGTTTTTACCAAAGGGAATGACAGTGCACGTTTTGGCATTGAGCTTGAGGCCATGCTTCTGACACCAGGCATCTGACTCAGTGAGGCTCTTCTGTAGGATTTCCACATAATTTGGGGACTCGACTATGGCTCCTGGTTTGCAGTCATCTGTGAATTTCATTACCCAGAGGCCTTCTGTGTTTGCCTGTACTTCAGAGAAGCAGGTACTAAACAGGAGAGGTCCCAGGACTGAACCCTGTGGTACTCCACTTGTCACTAGTTTGAAGCCAGATTTGGAGTCTGCAACTTTTACAGTGTGGGTTCTTTCAGTGAGCCAGTTGGCAACCCATCTTGTGATGTAGGGATTTATACCTAGTTTAGTGAGTTTAGCTATAATTCCAGAATGGGGGATGGTGTCGAAAGCCTTGGTGAGGTCAAGATAGGCTGTGTGAACCACCTTACCCTCATCTATGGCTTTGGTGACTGCCTCAAAGAAGTCAGTCAGGTTCAGAAGGCGTGATCTGCCTTTCACAAACCCGAACTGGGTGGGGTCCAGAGTTTGGAGGTTACCAATGTCTTTGTTGATGAGTTCCATGATGATATGTTCCATGGCCTTGCAGACCAGGCTTGTCAGGCTAATAGGGCAATAGTTCCCAGGATCAGTGGTGGCTCCCTCCTTGTGGAGTGGGATAACTGTTGCTGTGCACCATTCAGTGAGCACAAAGCCTGACATGAGACTATGATTGAACATGATGCTTAGGTGGGGAGCCATTTTGTTCTGTAGTTCATGTAAAATGCAGCCTGGGATGTTGTCCAGTCCCATGGATGTTGTGTTTTTGGTTTAAGAGAGTGCAGCTTTTACCTGAATAGATGTGATTACAAGGACTCTGCATTCTTCCTGTATAGATATGGGCCCTTTAGTGGATGAGAGGGGGGTAAAGTTAGCACTGAACCTATCTGCCAGGATGTTGGCAATATCAATTGGTTCTGTAATTTTCATGCTGTAACTCAGAGTAGATCTGGGTGTTGCCATTGAGATTCTTGGCATAGCTATAGAATGCTTTGTGGTTGCCCTTAGAATCAGTGGTTATTTTATTTTCGTAGCTAACTTTGGAGGATCTTATAAGGGGTCTCAGATTCTTACTGAGGCTGACCAGGGAGCTCCTCCACTCATGGGATTTTACTCTTTTTTGTAACAGCTTCTTCCTTCTGTTGTAGAGGTTTGTTTATGGCAGGGGACCACCAGATTGGCTTCCTTTTTTTGGAGGATAGCGTCTTGGTTCTGTTTGGGATGGCACGATCCATGCACTCATGTAAGTGCTTATAGAGTGTATTTGTGTAGGATTCAGCAGTTGTAACTGTATTGTCCATCTGCATGGGTGTCATGAAGTTTGCCACTTCTGTCTTAAGAAGCATGAAGTTGGCTTTGGAGAATTTTTTTACCCTGGTTTCCTTAATGGTTGGTGGGGGCGGGATGCGGATATCTAGGATGATTAGCTTATGTTTGGATCTGACCAATGAGGAGTTGACTTCAGGTGTGGAACACCGGTTACTCATGTTGGTAATGACTAGGTCTAGGATATTGTTGCCTCTGGTGGGGGTGTGGATAAGTTAATCCAGGCCATTGGAATTTATGAATTCCAGAAAGCGTTGAGTGAAGGAGTTGGTACATGAGAAGTTTTCCCAGTTAATGGTGGGGTAGTTGTAATCGCCCATTATTAGGGTGTTTGGTTGAACCCTAATATTTTCCAGTATATCAAGAAAAGATGAGTGGGAATACTGGGGCATTGTGGGGGATCTGTAGCAAGCTACAATTTGGATTGCAGTTTTGCCCAGAGTTAGTTGCACTTGGATAACCTCGGATGCATTATGCTGCACAACCAGCCTGGAGGTGTGGATATCCTTAATGAATATGGGCACACCTCCGGCTTTGGTGTTCTGGTCCAGGTTAGATGGCCAAAAAGTGTGGTATGAGTTATAGCCTGGTAATGCAGGGGTGCTGTCTAGAGCCATGAACCAGGTCTCAGTCACTGCACAGATATCAATGTTCTCCATTTTAAGGAGTGCATTGAGTGAGTGCATTTTGAGATTTAGACTTCTAGCACTGAGTAGCATTACCCTCAGTTTTTGCTGGCCTGTTCCTGTTACAGTGGTGAATTTGTCATTTGAACCTTGCCTAAAAATGGCACTATAGTGGCGGCAAGAGCCTTAGCCAGTTTCTCGAATCCCATGGGTGACAGGTACAGGACATCTCTGGCAAAGCATCCTGGTCTGTTGACCATGTCGTCCCAGGCAGACAAATACTGGATCCCCTTAGAATGACATCAGAAGCTTAGCCAATAGCTGAAGTCAATCATTTTGTCCTTGTACTGCGGTATCATTATGGGAAATGGCAGGATGCTACTCAGGGCTAGGGTCATACCTGCCTTGGCTACAAGATCGGAGACCGCTTCCATGTCTCTTTTCATATAGTTCAGGGAGGTATGTCTCAGGTCATTCACACCAAAATGGACAATGACAGAGTCATATTTGTACTTGTTGTGGAGTGACCCAAGTGTGTGGGCTATGTGGCAGATCCTGGCACCTGACAGGCAGCTGACAGTAGCCTTCTCCTTGTTTAGCCTGGTGAGTGGGACATCAGTGTGTCTGACTATAGAGTCACCTATGACTAGTGTGTTGGGTACGTTGGTTTGTGTTATGGGCTATGGTTTATTGGCGCACTGAGTCTGTGCCCTATGTGTCATATGGGTTGTGTTGGGGGGTGGAGGTCGCTTGCATTTCTGCTTTGGAGGTCTCTGTTGCATGAGCAGATTATTATTGAGAGCCTCTGTGAATGTTTTGCATGGATTTTGGTGGCGTAGATTTAGTGTGACTATGTGATGAGTGTGGTGTGGTGTAAGTGTTTACCTTCTCCTCTTGACTGTCAAGGTCAGTCATGGTTGGAGAGAGCTTTACCTCCATCTTGGTTAGATAAGTGCATCTCTCACAGGTTGTGGTGTTGGGTGGTAGAAGGAGAGGGTTGTCTGTGTACATAAGGCAGTTGCTACATTGCCTCAAGATGCCCAGATTCATCAGATCGACAGGAGAGAACACTGAGAGCTGACCCTTGGACATGCCTGAATAAAAAACTACTTTCCTCTAGACAAGTGAGGAAAGTGAGTATACAAGCTGTTTTTCTCTAAGCAAGTGAGGAAAGTAAGTACAAAAACTGTTTTCCTCTAAGTAAAGACTTACACTTATCATTGGCGCTACATGTATCAGACATCTAAGATATAAGCATTTGTGACACTTGGATTTTGAATACTTGGAAGTTCTGATTGAGACATTCTGGATCTCTCATCTACATCAGCACTAACAATAAAGGATTCTGTGTGAATCCTCTGCCGGGTTATCTGGATCCTTGACAGTGGACAGGGACTCCTTGGTTTTAGTAAGTGGTGGTTCACTAATGGGACCACCTCCCATAGCCATCTGTTCTGGGCAACTGTAGATGCCCTACAGTGGGCAGGGGTTATAATATCACTTGTCTGGTATTGTATCTAGGAGTAACTTCTGCCATGCCTCTGATAGCATAGATATCATCAACTACTTCCCACCATATCCTATCTCAGGCAGATTGGTCACCTTAACATCTCTATAAGATAAAAGCTCCATGGAGATGTAAGGCCTGAATAATGGTCTACTTTTCTGCATCAATGTATGGCAGTTGTGGGGGAAAGATTTCTTGTTGGGTGCCCAGTGGCAGATCCAGAATAAATACAGATGGGGGAGTTATTGTCAGCTGAACATGAACTCAACTTGTTACTCAGTTCTCACTTCCTAGGTTAATCAAAAATGCAGCTTTCCATTTCTCTTGATGTTAAGAGTTATAAAAACATTAAGATGACCACTGATTTCCACAGAAACAGTAAACTTATTCCACAAATTCAGTTATGAAGAAAAACTATGGAGAATTAACAACTTACAATCAAGCTCAACAAGGAGGAAAGGGAGGGGAAACATGGTGCAGTAGGGAAAAAAGTGGACATACATCCTAGGTTTAAAGGAACTTCACTTACCATTTCCCTTGTGTTCAGAAATGGAATTAAGTTGAACACTGATTTTTAAAAATTCACTAAATAGAAAGCTTATTTCATTAATAAAGTTATAAACAGAAATATTGACAGATGCTGTAAAGAATTAATTGTATTTGTAGTATAACAAAACAAATTGGGAAAGTAAAAGGAAACATGGAATTCAAGAGGAAGAACTGTGAGCATTGTAGGCATGCAAATGAGGAGTCAAATCATTAACATTCCTGAACATCACAGTTTGCACTAAGTATAAAAAAGGTAAACATGGTGTAAGGAGATACCAGATTACATGCATATGCCCTAGCAGTGCAAGGGCAAGCACTGGCAGTTGTCACCTGCTAATGCCTTGCAGGTGTCTATTATTAGTTTGACTGCAAAAAAAATCAGAGTTTCACAACTTCCCCTCTTTGATTTACACTTACTGATGGTGTGTCCGGCAGAAGAGATTTACCAAAAAGTCTGAAAGTACATTGAGTTAGGAGAGCAATACTCCTAACATTCAAATGCAGTTACTGCTGCTTCCTATGAAATATTCATATTCAAGGGAATATATTAAGCATTGATACAGATAATGTGCAATAAAATGAGATAGAATTGCTCTTAAGAAAGCATAGATAAGGGAGTGAGGCACCATAAAGCAAGAGAGGAATACACCTGCAGTGTTTGCAGTATTTGTTTAATATTGTGTAACAACATGGGTATCCTAACTGTGATCCCCTGTCATCCAGACCTTTATTGTCAAATAAGAAGGAACAACTTTCATAACTTGTTTCTGTTGCACTTTCAATGTGATCTGATACAATGTCACATTTTGAGTACATCTAAACACATTTTCTCCTTGCTAATATATGTCCTTGCCTGTGACAAATATGTGAAATACTCTTCAAGATTATTCTTACTATTCTGGTTTGATGGTTGAAATCCATATAGCTTCTTGTTGCAAGATAACAAAGTTGATTAAACACCAGAAATGTAGATTTAAAGTACTTGTTTCAAAACATTTTTCCCTTTATCATTTGCATGCTGTTTGGCATTTCATTGAATGACAGCAGTCAGTAGCAGTGAGTAGCAGTTCACTGACAAAGGTAAAAAACTGACACATTTTATTTGGACTGCCATCAATAGTGAAATTAAGACTAGCATTGCAGCAGTTTCCTCAGCAGTCTGGAAAGTAATGAGCAAAACAATTCAAGCTGCCACACACATATCTCTGTAGCAAAATATGTAAATGTATTCAGCTTAGAGAAACAGTACAGATGATACATGGTTTGAAAGCAGTTCACGGATCATTTTACTAAGGGAAGCCATGGTAAATCTTGACACTTATTCAGGTGTATGAATGTGTCAATGTAGGAAACTCTATTAAGGTCAGTATTGACTAAAAGTGACAGACCAATATGTTGTTTGAACCAATATTAATTTTGTGTGCTGAGTGAAAAACAAAAGCATTTCTGATCTTCCCTGTGCCCTTCTCCATTCCCATGGCATTAGTTGAAGTCCTTATATTGTGAGACATCCATGGTAGTACTGATGTAGTTAGGAGGTGTGAGAAGGCTGAATGAGTAAGTGTAGAGCAGCAGTAGTTCTGCTTATTGCTAGATATACAATGCGGTTAATTTCATGTTCCTTCAAACTGTTATTCAAAACATTTTTGTGAATGCTCCTGCTAAATATTGCCTTCTGCATTTGTGCACCACTTGGCAGTGTGAAATGAACTTTCATGGCTTAAGAAAAAAGTGAAAAAGTAAGTCTAGGCTGCCTTATATAGCACAAACCAGCCTGGCAGCATTGGGTGTCAGCACTCTGGATAGTACTCAATAAAAAAAATACACCTGTGAGGTAACGTTCTCTGTGATACAAGGCATAGGCACAGTGAATTTAGAGAAAAATGACAGCTGATGCATAGTTTGAATCCACTTAACTGATAATTTTACAGATGGTGATCTGAATACATATATAATCACATTTTGTGATACCATTGTGTTATTGTTTAAAAATCAAACATTGTCAGTTTTGCTAACAACATGAGAGCTGCTGTGTGCCCACTTTCACATTATTTGTCATTGACTACAAGTCTAATACTGTGTCCCACAAAGTACATGTATTTATTTATTATTTATTTTATTTATTTGACATCTGTTAACCAGGTTGGTCCAACTGGGCTGCAGAACCCTTTGTCAGTGGAGACCCAAGGAGAAAAGCTCCACCAAAATACCAGTTACATAACAAACAAGATTTCAAGTTATTAACATACAGATACATACATACTTGTAAAAGAAAATGACATCTTGTATATGAACATATTAAAATACAATAGCAAAGTTGTGGTTTCAATCAGCCATGATACAAATTAACTATATAAAATGTAATGCGAATGTTAGATTCTGAATGACCATTACTGACAGAGGGGGATACTGAGTTGAAAGACTATCGATGGACAATAGAAAGAGCAGATTGAGGGAAAGTGAAAGACCTGAGCAGGGAAGGGGAAACGAAGAAGGAGTAGTTTAGGTGGGGGTGGCACAAGGACAGGTCCAGGATTTAATAAACTGGTCCTTTAGAAGTATTTTGAAACTGATGGGGCTACTGTTTGTTCTTAGAGAAACAGGAAGTTTGTTCCAGGCAATGGCAACAGACTTTCTGTATAGCAGTTTGCCAATATTTTTATTGTGTTTATAGATGTCTAAGAGGTGTAGTTCTGTACTGCGTAGGTTATGCTTAGGTGAGAAAGGACTGATGAGTTCAGAAAGGTCAGTTTGAGGAAAGGGATGTGTGGGAATGGGGGTATTTTAGGGGAGAAGAGGGAGCCCCAGTGTAGGGAGGTCAAACAGAGCAGGTAGTGCTGAGAAAGCTGAAGGTAAGAAATTAAGAAAAAGCAATCAGTTTTCCACTATTTAGTCATTGACTCTTGCTTTTTGTTATGCCATACATTATACTGCCCAACAGAGCAGTTGCACTAAGCTAACAAGAGCAACATTCCCAGCACAGCTATGTACTGGCTTAAAAGCAAAAAAAAAAAAAACTTAAAGAGCATGTAACAATGTATCAATCTAAGGAGCAGCTGGTGATGTCCTTAATTGGTAGGGACTGGATAAGGGAGTTCTTCTGGGAGAAATAGGAGCTACTAAATTAATTGAAGTAATTAATCAGAGTTATATAGACTGTTAGAGGGAATCTGTGTTCTGTGCTGCTGACCATTAGGTGTCGCAGTATCCTTTGGAGCTATTGCTTCTCATTAGATATTGACAATACAAATAAAGTCCCAGTTAGGGTTAAGAGACAGAGAGAATATTCCTGCACTTACAAATTTTTCTTTCTCTGTTAACTAATATCTCTACCTCTTTCTAATAGTGCCTTTAAATTATAATCCTTTTTGTATACAAGTCTGGGTTTAGCACCAACCACCTTGGATAGTTCCTGATTACCTTCTATTATCTTACAAATTTTCTCTATGATATTATGAATTTTATTATTATCTACTGTCATTCATGTCATAACTTAGATGCACCTCTTTATAATCATTTTTGTTGACACTCTTGTATTCAGGACTTTTTGCTGTACCCAAAATGGGAGGATACCTAATGGCCCTCTTGTCCCAAACTTTCTTAGCTTTGGCCCTCAAAAAACCTTCATCATATCCACTACAAATAAATTTGTAATTAAATCAGACTCACTCCTCAATACATGGTCCCACTACTCATCCTACTGGCTCTGATGAACTGATCTTTTGGGATGGTGTATTTCATGAATTTGGGATGTAGACTTGAGAAATGCAAATAACTATTTCTGAATGTTCCTTTTTTAAATATTCTGCTAGTGATTTTTTTATTGAAGCTGTCCCATTCTAGACCTACATCTAGATAATTCACACAATGTCCTGTGTCTCCCTTAACAAATTTAAAAAAAATCAGATGCTTCATTTAGTTCATGAACAAACAATTGAGTATTATTGGCATTGCCTTCAATGATGAAAATTAAATCATCTATAAATCGTTTGTAATATAAAATGTTATATTTCTTGTAAAACAACTGTAATACTTTGTGTTCCCACCATCCCATTACAAGACCACTAGACATCTTAATGCTAGAATCAGAGAACATGTATACAGTATAAAAAAATAGAGACAACAAAAATGCCCTGTACAAGCACAGTCAAGAGCGTCTAGCTTTTAAAAAGTTTTTGTTTCCTGTATTAGAAAAAGGTAGGGTTGACTTGAGAGGGGGCGATTTTAAGAATTACATAGAGCAAAGAGAGTTTAAGGGCAGATCAAAAACCTGGTTTGAATGATGCCATAAATATAAAATGCTTTTTAAAAAAATTGTAGAATACATGTCAAAAAGTAGTACAGTATTTATTAATCATATGTTTTTTTTAAAAACAAGAAGTTATTTTAAATGCTTTCTTGATTGCTAATTTGTAATTGGTTGTTTTCTAATACAATGATTTTAATTGAAATAGGAGTGTTTGAAACATTAATTGTTTAATTAGATGAGTTGTAAATTGTTGTTGTATAAAAATGGAATGGGTTTGAGTACATTTTATTTCTGATGAAGTCTTATTGACGAAAGTGACGAATAAAGGATCGGTACGCTAATACAGCTTGTGGTATATTCCTTGGTCTCAGACTGTGTTTTATTTTTTCTTTGGAGCATTTTTTGCACTTTTTTGGTGAATATAGTTGTATTTGTGCAAACATATCTGAGTCCCAAGGTGATTCCTTACTGGTTTGAGTGTCTACACTATACCAGGCACTTCTGAGGCTAACGTGACCCAGTTGCTGTTAAAAATGTAAGGGGATATACAGAAATCCCTACAAGTTTTGGTGAAGGGCCATTCAAAGGAAGATTTGGCATATTCAGGATCTGATGATGATGCTGAGACTGTAATAGAAGTCAATACCAGAAGTTCCAGCAGTATGACGATGGTAAATAAAGGTATGCATGATGATCGGGCTGAAGAGCCACTCGTTACTTATGCCAATATTGCGTCTGTTCTTGATAATAACGGTGACTCTTTCACCAAAACTAAGCAACTGATAAATCCAGATGATATGATCGTGTACAGAGAGCAATGCGAGAATTTGAATAAATTACTCAAAAAAATACAAAAGTATGGACATTGAGAACAAGTATTTCGTCAAGTGTATTGAATTGGGCATAGTGCCGAAAGGCTTGAGATTTTTTAAATGCCCCAATAGTGTTACAGAAAAAAATCCTTTCTTTTTACAGCTAACAGAATTTTTTAATACCGCTGGCCTCGGTTTTTTAAATTTACTTGTCGAAAGAAACTGTGCCAATATGAAAGAACTGAAAGCTGAAATTGTAAAGGTGGAACATGAGACTGAATCCACCTTTAAGCTGGTTTTTAGTGAAAGAACTGAACATGCATTGTTGCTCGATGAGGTAGAGCAACATGAGAAATTCTTGATCAAGAGAAAGAACTACAAATTGGATTGAGAATTAGCAGCGTACAATATGGGTACCGCTTATTCATCTTATGCCAGTTTTGGTAAGAAAAAGTTTTTTTCAGTTCCATCCAAACAATGGGCACATGGAGAAGTCCACCTTAAGAGTAAGAAAGGCTCTGATTCTGCTAAGGTAGTGGAAATTACATATTCCCTTCAAGGAAGTCCTCGGAACCTCAATTGAGTTCAGATAAACAGCGTTTCGAAGCAGGATGAGCCCAACATGATCGAAAATTCATCTAATAACAATCTTATTTTTTCAAATACTAGCAAAAAATATCTTGGAGCCAAACCCAAGGTTTTTTAACAACAGAAAAAGAACAGAGACTTATAAAATCAAAGCAAATGGTGACTCAGAAGAAGGGGAGGTTAACTTCAGATGCATCCACGGACAACGATTAAATGAAAACAGGTCAGAAAATGACATTTTAAACTTGTCCAGTTTCTCATTGAAGGAGGAACATATTAAACTATTGAGACTGTGTTTAAATTTTTGTGCCTGCAGGAAGGGCAGAGGTCACTGACACTATTTTGTGTTTGAAAAAGTACATCAGAAAATTAAATTTGAGTTATATTTTGAAAGATGTTAAATGTTCTGACTCCTTTTTTGTAAAGCCTTCATGTTACAATACAGAATTATTACACACTTTGAGGGTGTTCGAAATTTCATGTGAAAATGAATTGAGGGAACTATTAAGCAGGGACATTAATACAAGTGGAAGGCATCATGACAATTTGAACACTGATATGAGGGCAGCTTTGAGAGATATATCTAATAATAAGAATCTTAGGGTCATGAAAAGTGACAAGGGGGGTATAATAGTGGTCATGGACCAAAGTGCCTATATTACTAAAATGGAAAAACGTGTTAAATAATTTTGATGAGTATAAGAAAGTACATGTCAACGACATTTATAAATGTTACAAAAATGTTTCCATTTTTTTGTATGAGAGTTTGATGAACGGTGACTTAGATCACAGTATGTATGACTTTTGTAATATTGAAAATCCAAGAATTGGTGTCATGCTTGGTATACCCAAAACACACAAAAATTTAACTGACCCCCCTTTCAGGCCTATCATTTCAGCACCAAATTATGTCACTGAAGGTATTTCTTTGATAGTTGATGCCTTGTTGAATCCCTTAGTGAAAAAAATGGATTCTTATCTGAAAGATTCTTAGAATTTTTTTACATAGTATAAGAATCTTTTCTGAAATGGGTTGTTTTGATCCGAATTTACATGTCATGTTTACCTTAGATGTGTTTTCCTTATATACCACCATCCCACACAGTAAAGGTATTAAATTTGTTAGAGCATTTTTGAACAAAGGTACAACTATGTTGAGTTCTGAAATGAATTTTTATTGCCTATTGTTAGATATAATTTTAGATAACCACTATTTTTTATTTAACCTACATTATTATAAGCAAGTAAGGGGGTGGTGATGGGTACTCCTATGGCCGCGTCCTTTGCTAATATTGTGATGGGATGGTGGGAACATGAAGTATTTCAGTTATTTTATAAGAAATATAACATTTTATATTACAAAAGATGTATAGATGATTTAATTTTCATCATTGAAGGCAATGCCAATACTACTGAATTGTTTGTTCATGAACCAAATGAAGCATCTTATTTTTTAAAGTTTGTTAACGGAGACACAGGACATTGTGTGAATTATCTAGATGTAGGTCTAGAATAGGACAGCTTCAATAAAAAAATCACTAGCAGAATATTTAGAAAAGGAACATTCAAAAATAATTATTTGCATTTCCCAAGTCTACATCTCAAATTCATGAAATACAACATCCCAAAAGATCAGTTCATTAGAGCCAGTAGGATGACTAGTGAGGACCGTGTACTGCGGAGTGAGTTTGATTTCATTACAAATTTGTTTATTTGTAGCGGATATGATGAAGTTTTTTTGAGGGCTGAAGCTAAGAAAGTTTGGGACAAGAAGGCCATTAGGTATCCCCCATTTTGGGTACAGCAAAAAGTCCTGAATACAAGAGTGTCAACAAAAATTATTATAAATAGGTGCATCTAAGTTATGACATGCAAATGACAGTAGATAATAATAAAATTCATAGTATCATAGAGAAAAATTGGAAGATAATTGAAGGTAATCAGGAACTATCCAAGGTGGTTGGTGCTAAACCCAGATTCGTATACAAAAAGGATTATAATTTAAAGGCACTATTAGAAAGAGGTAGAGATATTAGATCTAAGAATGGCCCTTCTAGTAATAGATCAAATGGTATGCACAAATGCCTGAGGTACAATATGTGTAGATACATATTAGAAGGACCTTATTTGGAACTTCCGCATTGGGCACATACCATTGGGGTACCGGGGATTTTTAACTGTAAGACTCAAGGTGTTGTCTATGTGGCAGTGTGCAGCAAATGTCAAAGTTATTATGTTGGCATGACCACTAGACATCTTAATACTAGAATCAGAGAACATGTATACAGTATTAAAAAGGGAGACAACAAAAATGCCCTGTACAAGCACAGTCAAGAGTGTCAGGGTTTTAACAAGTTTTTGTTTTCTGTATTAGAAAATTGTAGGGTTAACTTGAGAGGGGGCGATTTTAAGAATTACTTAGAGCAGAGAGAGGCAAAATGGCAAATTTGTTTAAGGGCAGATCAAAAACCTGGTTTGAATGATGCCATAAATATAAAATGCTTTTTTTAAAAAAACGTAAAATGCATGTCAAAGAGTAGTACAGTATTTATTAATCATATTTTTTTTAACAAGAAGAAGTTATTTTAAATGTTTTCTTGATTGTTAATTTGTAATTGGTTGTTTTCTAATACAATGATTTTAATTGAAATAGGAGTGTTCAAAACATTAATTGTTTAATTAGATGAGTTGTAAATTGTTTTCGTATAAAAATGGAATGGGTTTGAGTACATTTTATTTCTGATGAAGTCTTATTGATGAAAGCGGTGAATAAAGGATTTGTACACTAATACAGCTCGTGGTATATTCCTTGGTCTCTGACTGTGGTTTTGTTTTTCTTTGGAGTATGTTTTACACTTTTTTGGTGAGGATTGAAAAGATCATGTGTCGGATTGCAAAGATGATGCCAGATCCGGCACTGACCCAAGCAGCTGATGCAGGAGACAGTGATGAGAGTTCTGAGGGTGAGGAATAGATTGTCACTGTTCTGAAGCTGCACTCCAGTGTCTCTTATCTCTCCTCAATCATGGTGTCCCCCCAACCTTTTTTCTCCATCAACATCCTTGTCTGTCTTGTATGTTCTGTATGTCTGCATGTTTCCTAACTTGCCTTACCTATCTGAGCCTCTTATCCTAACAAACCCCTACAACATTCCTTTCACTCACAGAAAAAATGTATTTCTCTCCATATACCTAATTTTATTAACATATCATTTGAAGAACACAGCAATAGATCATTTATAAAAACACTGCAGCCCCAAAAGGGAACTTTATTAAGCCAACCTCATCCTGCTTATGTCTCCATGTTCATTGCACTCTCCTACCTCTTATTTCTCCCTAAGGAAGTATTGTATTGTAAAGAGCATGACAGATTAAATCATCATTGAATGTTTACATCAGCAAACAGTTTCCACAGAGAATGGAGTTAGTTGGCTATCATTAGAAATTTACCCTTTTCCCCACTGTAATGCAATTTCAGAGTTGGTATATATAAGTAAGGGGGGATGAGGGGGTGTATCTCCCTCACATGGGGTTGTGGGGGGCATAGCCCCCCCTCCTTGGTGGGTTTGAAATAATGTAGTGCATGCGACAATCACTGTGGTGGACAAGTAATTCCCTTCCCTATGAAAACTGTTGACTGATGTTAACATTTGATGAATGGATGTTCAATGAAAAGGGGTCGATGAATAGGTGTTCACAAAAATAAAACTTTGATGAGGTAATATAGACCCATTTAGAAGGGGGTGAGGGTACTCAGGAGCTTCCCCTTGCAATAAAGTGGCATTTGTGATTTGAAGTAGTGTGTGCGTTTGAATCTTTGTAATTTAAACAGTTTTAAGTGTATGACATGCACTCAAAGTTTTGGTGCTTTGTGTTTCTGTAATACACTCACACACACACACACACACACACACACACACACACACACATATATATATATATATATATATATATATATATATATATATATATATGTAAAATGGGTGTACTTCAAAATATAAAAGTAACATAAACTCGAATATCAAAAGATTGATGTAGAAAAATGATCCAGGCACCTCCAGGTTCACACTCCTTTATTATGAAACTAAAAATTGAGCACTTTCATCTCTGCCAATGGAGACTTCATCAGAATAATGAAGTTAACAGTGAAAAGCACTTTATATAACCATTTTAAATATGATAGACAACTCATTTAACCAATCCAAACATTAAATGTCACAAAGATGCAACTTCCCAATAGACTGTTAAAAAACTCCACCCCCATTCTGTTTAAAAGAATATATAATATTTTACTAGTATAAAAAATGTCTTATTAAAATATTTCTTATAAATTTTTTTTTGTATCTTTTATATATACATATTTATATTTATATGTATATTCCTGTCAAAAACCATAACAAAACAAATCAAATTGTGTTTGCTTTTTCATGTAGCATAGGAATAATGGATATAGAGTCATTAATCCCGGGGGGGGGGGGGTATAGCAGCCAATCTTATCTGCCACTCAGTTTCTTTTTTCTTTAACAAATTTCTCCAGTCACCACCCCAAGGTTCAAGTTTTACATTCTCTAAAATACCAAAAACAAACTTTTTAAAAACTCAGACAATTCAAGGAATGCTTAAACAAAGCATTATTTTGTTTTTTTATTTTTTATATCATTTTTATGTTCATATATTCTATTCTTGAGGGGACGCTTGGTCTTGCCTACATAGAATGTGCAACATGTAGAACACGTAGCTAAATACAACACTCTACTGGTGGCACAATTTCCCTTCTGAAATTTTATCTCACCTTGCATATCTCACTTTGCAATCTGTTATTCAATGTTATACTAGCTTCCTGATTTATATAAGCGATTGATGGCAAGCACCACACAGTTTGGTTCCACAATCAGAATCTACACTAGACTGTATTTTATGCTCAAACAACCTTTTAAAATTTGTTAATGTCTTATTAACAAATCTCAAACCTTCCCCCACTTTTTCTAACACCTCATTGTTCACCCTAAAAACATTCTAATTTTTTGAAAGGCTTTTTTAATTTCACCTGTTAAATGATTGTATTCAAGTATACATGCCCTTTTGTATTCATCTTTATTGACAAGTGATGTATTACTTTCTTTTTCTAAGCCCACAGCTAGTAGGGGTTTATAAATAACATCACATTTCTCATATACTTCCTTTGTTATTTCTAACAACCAATTCCTGGGGTAATCTCTCTCTTGAAACATCTCACTAATTTTCTCAAGTTCATCCAACACATCTCTATCAGATGTCATCCTTGCCACTTACAGCCTGTCCTCTTACTATATTCTTTTTTGTGTTATAGGATGACTGCTCCTGAAGTGTAGATAAGAATTACAAAATGTATCTTTTCTATAAACTTTTGATTTAAACCCATCATTGTAATAAGATATATGTGTATTTAAATAACTAATTCCATTTTGTCATGATGGTATGTGAATTTCAAAAACTCTGTTGTATTTCCTAAATGCTTAACAAATTCCTCTGTTTCCTCACATGTACCTTTCCAAAGGACAAAAATGTCATCCAAAATTTTTGAATACATCTATTCTATTCCAATAAGGGCAGTTAAACACAAATGAGGTTTCCCATCCAAATAATACTATGTTTGCATATATGGAGGCACATGCTGCCCTCCACCCCCCCCCCCATTGTCACTCCTTTGGTTTGCTGGAAATATTCTCCTTCAAAAAAATGAAGTTATTTTCCAATATCAAACTCATAAGCTCACAAATAAGTGTTGCCTGTTCCTGTCTTAAATCTGAATATTGAAACAAGGCTTCCTCAAAAAATACCAAGCACTTCAGCCTTAGGAATTACTTTGAAAAGATCCTTTATGTCTATTGTGAGGAAAACTAGATATTTTTACCAGATATCTTTCTTTAAAAGACCTAGGAATTCCCATGAATCTCAAACCAAATGGGAATTTTTTTTGAATTACATGCAGTACCCATGAATCTACCAATGCTGCTAAGGGGTGTATCGTTGAACCCCTTGCTGCCACAATGGCTCTAAATGGAGGTTTTTCCACATTTTTATGAATTTTGGGAATTCCAAAAAAAAAAAAACAGGAATTATAGGGTCCTTCCTATATACAAAAATTATACAAATCTATATCTATCCTCTTATTCAACAAATATTCTTCCAAATATGAATCTATACTTGAATAGGATATGTTCATCTCATTCTTGGAAACTACAGTGTAGGTTTCTTCATCAAACAGAAACTTTTGAATCTCATTCGAATAATCAATGGCCTTAAATAGTACTATTCCCCGTCCTTTGTCCGGTGTCATGATACGTAGGGTATCATCCTTTTTAAATTCTAACATTAAATCATGTTCCTCCTTGGTAGTATTCCAAGTAACCTTTTCATCATTTTCATGGATTTTATATATATCTTCCATAACTATTTTCTGAAATGTATCCCCAGTAAAGGATGCAGAGAGGGATTAAATGCATTGTTCTTTCAAGGTGTAACTAAATGGCCTCTAGTGCTTTCTACAATATTCAAACTTTGCCCTGAAAAATATATATCAAAATTATACTTTCTAGTATACATTTTTAATTTGTTAATATTGTCAACAAAATTTTCTTTTCTTTCTGGGAGAAAAACAATAAACAGAAATATTTAGATGTAATACCCTGTCCATATAGTTGTATATTGTAAAACTATTCTCCTTGTGTATATTATTTTCAGTTACTTTCAGTTCCTGTAATGGTTCACATTCCTGCATACATTCTTCCTCTGTGGTTGTGGGTAATACCTTACATTGTACTCTCTTTGTACCAAAGAATTAAAATTCATGAGATCAAAAAAAGTATATCCACACCCCTTGGTATTTATATATACCAACTCTGAGATGGCACAGCAGTGGAGAAAGGGCAAATTCCCAACTCTCTGCTGTACCACAACTTCCCCCAAAGTAATTCTAGCATCCTATGATCATATGGTCATTCAATCATTTCTCGTGACATTACAAACATGCAAAAACATGCAATGTTATGAACATTCAATTACTTTTAGTGTTTTATATATATATATATATATATATATATATATATATATATATATATATATACACACACACACACACACACACACACACACACACACATATATATATATATATATATATATATATATATATATATATATATATATATATACTCACACACACACACACACACACACATATATATATATATATATATATATATATATATATATATATATATATACATATATATATATATATATATATATATATATATATACACACACACACACACACACACACACACACACACACATGTATGTTTAAAATTAGATAGATATATAGCTATATATATAGATATACAGATATATAGATATATAGATACATGCATGTTTTATTCTACTTCCAACCCATTGCAATCAAAACTGTTAAAAAATCTACTAAAATTAAAACCAACAACCCTGGAAGCTGACAGCCTACCAACACACTTAACAACTGTGGCAGATGCCTTAGCAGATCTCATATCTATCCTTATAGACCAATCTGTCAGTGAAACTTACATCACCTTACTCTGGAAAACATCATATATATAATACCCGTTTATAAAGGTTGACCATAACTATCCAATCCCTACTAGCAAAATTGCTTGTGAAATGTATACACTCCCAGCTACCTGCTTACCTAACTAAAAACAGCCTTATCATCGATACACAACAGTTTCAGACCCAAAACCAGTATTACCACTACTCATTTCTCCAACACCATAAATAAGGAGAGAATTATGGCTCATCTAGTTTTCTCCATTTTCCTAGATCTATCAAAGCTGTTTGACATGGTTCCACACCAAAAACTGCATGAAGGACTATCTTCCCGAAATCTCCCCCAAACTGTGATACCTTGGCTCTATAATTACTTTGCAGATAGGAAAGAGGCGGTCAAATGGCAACAATTCTACTCCTGTTTCCTAAGCATTTCTGTAGGTGCACCCCAAGGATCAGTCCTGTTATTCCATATCGATACTAGTACACTTCACAAAGCCTCTTATTGTGCCATTTTTGTACAGTATGCAGATAATTCTACACTTGTCTGCTCTGCCCCAGCCCTCACCAAACTACAAAAAATTACTCAAGACTCTTTCTTTTCTTGAAACCTGGTTATCAAATTATCATCTCCTGCTCAACCCAAACAAAACCAATCCCATGCTCAACCCAAAGAAAACTAATCCAATGCTGTTCATATCAAAACACCTTACAGGCCTGAAACTGTCGTTCACCATTACCTCTGAAAACAACACTCCACTTCAACCTGCATACCAGACAAAATTGCTTGGTGTCATAATGGGTGGAAATACAGAATTTTACTAGCACATAGTTCATGTAATAAAAATAACACATCAAAAAGTTGGTACATTATTCAGATCCAAACCCTACCTAATAAATAACAATGCAAGACTTAAATAAATCTTGCATCAATACTGAAATCTAAATTGGACTCATTTTATAACAAAACTGCTAAATTTGCAGCAAACCTGACTTTGTACTCCCATCACTGCCTTGCACTGTGGAAACTGAAATGGCCACATCTTCCAAATAAACTCATTTATTCATAACTGCTAACTGCTCAGTCACTAATCCATCTCCCTGGAAACACCCAACTAGACAGAAATATTTGCTCCTCTAACTGAAATCTCCTCTTAACAAACAAAATCAAAAAATTCAGCATGGTAACTCCATCTATGACTTAAAGCTGTGGATCGCCATCCCACTTATCTAAAAGCAAATAGAAAAGCTACCTAGATTCAAGTTGCAGGTAAAAGAGTGGCTTTTCTCATGCCATACTCCTGAATAACTACAGCCATATCGGCATAAAACCTCTTCCATATCCCTCTACTAGGGTTCTCTATTATTTTACTGATTTTGGACATTTTGTCTTGTACACATCAACTCTTTACTCTTTTGAATCAGAAAGCTATCACTATGCATTTCATGTTCCCAAAAACTGTATATTGCAATGTATACCTGCTAAACAATTCAAAAATTGGACAATTTGGTAAGATCGTTTTTAAATATAACTACTGTTTTGTAAAACTTCCACATTCTTCTCCTTATAATGTAATTACTGTATCAATACCTCTACAAAAATGCCAAATGTCTGTATTATGTGATCTTCGCCTACATGTATATTTTGTGTGGAGCTTTTCTCCCTAGGCCTCTGCTGAAAAGGGCAATGCAAATTATCCTAGTTGGACAATCCTGGCAAAAAATGTTAAATAAAATAAATAAATAGATAAAGTCTTGTAATAGCATTCATATTAGTTTCCATCATTCTTTCCCATCCCTGACATGATGGAGGGGCCATAATTTACACAGTCATTTGTGTGGTCTGCGGGGTTCTACTTTAAATAAACAGCCAGCCCCAAGGTGTATAATGCACACATATATTTTATTGGGTTTGAAGTGCTTCCACCAACATCAAACTGATTTCGGCATCCTGCCTTCTTCAGTGATAAAAGTATGCATGCAGAAACCACCATTTATACACAATAATCAGTTAATTAAACAGCCATCTTCCTGTTACATCATATCCTATAGAGACAAATACTAATACACTAAATTAGAGATGGTCATTAAGACGAGGAGAACCCCCCCCCCAATTTAATTATCCACCTCTTTTATTTTTTATTTAGAATAGAGTGCCAGCCGAGTTTATTACCTCTATCCCCCTCAATTTTGTCAATAACAGTAAAATAAAATTTGGCAGAATTTTGGGAGATGCAATGTCTATATAGGGCATTAGTTAATCACTTATTCTGTATATCGCTAAAATGTTCAGACGTGCGTATACGTAAAGGATGGGAAGTTTGACCTATATAGAATGCTGAGCAAGTACAAGTGACCAAATATATCACCCAATCTGTTCCACAGTTAGCAAAGAATCTTATGTCAAAAACTTGGCTGGAATTTTTACTGGAAAATTGTTCAGACTTATACACAAATTGCAGAAAGTACAGTGGCCACATGGAAAAGACCCCAACAATTTTTCCCCAGTGATCGTCAATTGGTTACCAGAGTGACCCCTGGTTTTTATCCTGTTTGAAGTTTGAAAATTATGAACCGAGAGTTTTGCCCCTCCAATAAGAAAATTGACACCTAGAGTTAAGCATCTGATGCAATGCCTCATTGACTAATAAAATACTCCAATTTTTAGCCATGTCCCTAACCAAATTACCATTGCACCAATAAGTCATCAGAAACCTGATATTATCTCAATCATCCCTTAGTCGTTTATCTTTATAGTCCAACAACTGTGATCTTACTTGCTTAGAGGCCCAATCACTGGCAGACACAACATTCTGCTGTCTATAACCCCTGACCTGAAACCTATGAGAGAGGTCCTGTTGAAATAAATCAAAATCTTCCTGTGTAGAACATATTCTCCTAATATGTGGAAATTGAGATTTGGATATATTTTTGGTGATGTGGTGTGGATGTTAATTGGAGGCAAACAACAAACTGTTAAACTGGGGGTATTTTCGGAAAACCTGAGTTTGTAAAGTATCATCAGGGTTTCTTATGATCGTAACATCTAAAAAGTTAATTTGTTAAATTTCACAATTTAATGTGAATTCAATCCCCTTGTTGTTATTTAAATACTGTACAAACTCCAACAAGTATTGCCTGTCCGCCCACCACACCATCCAGCATTCATCTAAAAATCTTCTCCAAATATCTGTCTCATTCAGATAAATATTATGGGTATCATTATATAACTGTTCTTCCAAATATCCCATAAAAAATGTCAGCGTATATGGGGGCAAATAACACACCCATCGCTGCACCCTGTGTCTGCCAGTAAGACTCCCCTTTGAAATAAAATACATTTTTGGATAGAACATGCTCGGCCATACAGACCAATAGTGTATTGAAACTAACTGGATAGAAATCAGCCCTCTCCAACAAGTATTCAAGCACCTGTAGGCCTGCCCAGTGGGGTATATTTGTATAAAGTGCCTTCACATCCAGTGTGCAAAGAAGCCAGGCAGGTTCCAACTGCGTATCAGATATGATTTTCAAAAATTGCGTGGTATCCTGTATCCTAGCCCTTATGAATTTCAATAACAGTTTCAAATACTGTGTCAAAAAGACCGACAATGGTTCTGTCAAAAATCCCATGCCTGAAACTATAGGCCTTCCTGGGGGTTATCCAAACTTTTATGTATCTTCGGCAATAAATAAAGATACTGCTTTTTGGGAACCCCCACCACCAAATGTTGCATGACTGAATCCTTAATAATTCCCTCTTCAACAACCCTTTTTTAGGAAAAAATCAATATATTTCTTGAAGCTCATGGTAGGGTCAATGGGCATATGCATATAATGCTGTGGTTAGACAACTGTCTATTTCCCTCAGACAGATAATAATCTAAATTCTACCCTTATCATACACACATGTATTGATCACACAGTCAATATATTATATGAGAATACACCACAATAATATGCAATAATCCGTCAAAACATAGCATACACACCACCATAGACCTGTTGGCATTCAAAACCAATCAAATATGTCAATTCAATTGGAAACATTCCCCATGTAACAATAACACCATAAAATATCACAGCCCCCCCAACTTGCTATGTGCTCACCAACCAACAGGGTAAAACCTCACCCTAATCATATAGAGGAATTAATTCCCCTAGTCTCTGGAAATCAGTAAACACTATTGAGTTCTAAAGGACATATAATATTCCCAAACCGAATCCAGCTTGTCAATATAGCCGATTATTGCATATTATTGTGATGTATTCTCATATGATATATTGACTGTGTGATCAATACAGGTGTGTGGAATATTTTGAGGATTGTGAAGCTTATTGTCATGGATCTGAATATTATTCTACAGGCCCTATGTGCCAATAAGAATGATATACAAGTCTTTGGTTTGGCAACACCAGGACAAGGGACTGTGAACAAAGAAAATATAGATCCAATTGATGGCTGCAATCTATCATTCAACAAATTGGGTAGAAATATAAGAACACTACGTATGAATATGTGGCATCTCGGACTATTGAAAGCATATCAAAATAAAAATATCACGCCAAGGGGGTTGAGAGTCAAAATTCAACCATTAGTGGGCAAAATGTATGATACACTATTGAAAGAATGGGGAGAGGCACAACAAAATTCCTCCATGACATTTGTAAATATTCTCTCTTCATACTATGAAAGGATGATTGAAGAGAACATAGGTGAGGTGAACGCAATATGTGAGGAACTTAGGGTGTATGAAGGACAGCCCCATTATGTTACATGTTTGAACAAGTTTACAAAGGACTTATTGACATTTGAGAAACAAATTAAGGACAAAAAGATATGAAAATTTAATAGAGACATGTGGGATTATCAGGGGGGAACCATTTCAGCATCAGAGAAGTGTTACATTTTTGATCCTGACAGATCAGTTGCAGCACCTAAGAGAAAAAGGCCCAGATCCATTCTCAAAAAGATAGGTACTAATTACAGCAGTTCATCAGGGGAGGAATCATCAGCCATGGACACAGATGGTCCAAACACACAGAAGTCCCCCATTCATAATAAGCAACTTAGTTCTGACCACCCTTTAGACATGATTTGCATAGGGGTGGGAGAAAGCATAGGCATAAGCACTGTGGAGGGTCTACTACAAGCACTGATAACTCGGTAGAGCAATATTATAACATCCATAATATATCTACTGTTGAACTAACGGATGATCAAAACAACTGTTAAATAAAGGACTCAACTATGTTCCTGGTTTCTTTACTGATGAAGATGATATGGTCAATAATGTTCTGGCTTTTTGTCGCAGACTTAACCTTGGATTATTTTTTGGTTCAAGGAAATCATCTCAAAGTTCTACTGATTTCAGATTTTTTAAATCTAACTATACAGCTTCGATGAACAAATATGTATCTATCTTTCAGCAAGCAGTGCTCAAAGATTTACATTTTAAATTGTGTCAGTGTAGAATGCTTGGTCATAACCTGACTGTCGTTGAACAACAGGCCTTACTTGAATTGGAAAATAACACCAATATAGTAATTTTGCCGGCTGATAAGGGTGGGGTGGTGGTCATTATGAATTTAGGTCATTATCTAGCTGAGAGAAATAGACAATTGTCTAATCCACAGCATTATATGCATAAGCCCATTGACCCTACCATGAGCTTTAAGAAAGACATTGATTTTTTCTTCAAAAGGGCTGTTGAAGAGGGAATTATTAAGGTTTCGGTCATGCAACATTTGGTGGTGGGGATCCCAAAAAGCAGTATCTTTATTTATTGCCAAAGATACATAAAAGTTTGGATAAATCTCTGGGAAGGCCTATATTTCAGGCATGGGATCTTTGACAGAACAAGGAAAACAAATGGCAGAATAAACTAGTAAACCACAGAAAGCTCATAAACAGCGACACAACAAGTATAAAAAGTATAAAACTTTACTGAATGAGAAATAACTTACGCGCTTTTCGTCAAGCCAAATGCCTGACTTCTTCAGAGTCAATCACATGGTAACAATAATTAATTACAACTATATAGTCATCTGGAGATCCAAGCCTGTTAAACCTCATTAATCAATTAATGGTGTTAAAGAAAAACAACCCTAAAAAACAATATACTAGAAATACACGTAACAATTTATCAATTTAACATTAATAATAAAACAAGTATTAGTGAATCTTGCTGTGATGTAGCTTACCAATAGTCATCTCTTGAGACTTCTCAACTTTAAAAGACTAGAAATTGAACAAGCATCATTTATACCAGGGTGGCAGTAAGCATGCAGTCTTACCTGCCATAGTAACTCAGCTTCCTCTAGTTGTAAAGGTCTAGGACCATCTCTCTGGTTAGTCACAATGTGATCTATTACAATAAATTTGAAGCTATGGTTAGAATTGGTAGCGATGTGTTTAGCCAAAGCATTCTCCAACTTCAAATTCTTAATGGCATATATATGCTCATAAGTACGGTCTCTTAGCCTTCTTACGGTTTTCCCGATGTAGAAGGCCGGACACTGTTTACTCCTAGCTAAATATATCACAAAGGATGAATTGCAATTTAATTTAAAACCTATTTTATATGTCTAGTTGTTAATAAAAAAATGTGTACCTTCCTCAATGTATTTACAATAATTGCAGCTCTGACATTTATGAGTTCCTACATTAAGAACCGGTCGCGTTTTTCTAAACTCCAAAATGCTCTTAATATTCCTACCCTTCTTATAAACTACCTTAGGTTGAGAACCTATCTTGTTGTAAATACTCGGATATAGTTTAAACAATTCCCAGTTCTTGAATATAATGTCTGCGCATAGTCCACTGTCCTTACTGAAGGTTGTGATGAAGGTCGATTTTGATGTCTCGTCGACTGGTACCATGAAAGGTGTTCCAGTGTCCACCGACACATCCAGTCCTTCAGTCCTACCACAGAAAATACTAAAATCCTGGCCAGAGTTGTGAGACAACTCAGAATCACCCAGTACATCAGTCAAAATACTGACAGTAACTCTAGTAGAAAAATTCCTAGTGTTGTCAGTGATGACTGGCAGCAGTGGTGAATAAATATGTTGGCCTCTTTTATCAGCTATTTCCTGTATAAGCTTGTCCAAGAATTCATCTGGGTATCCCCGTGCCAAAAACATGTTCCTTAATGTCAAACATTCATCATGGAAGTCACTGTCCAATGTAACCATTCTTGCAGCACGAACCAGCTGGCCCTTCACAACAGATCTTTTTTGAAAGAAAGGGTGACAGCTGGTAAAATGCAAGAAGGTGTTGGAATATGTCTTTTTCTGATGGATTTTAGCAGTGTAACAATTAAGTGTTAAATCCTTACTCAGCCATACATCTAAATAAGCAATCTTCTCACTTGAGAAAGTGTGTGTGAATTCTAAGAAGTCAGTACTTCTACTGAAGTACTGTACCATCATATTAGCTTCACACTTTACATTGATAAGAATAAGTATATCATCAAGAAACCTAGTATATAGTATAAATTGCTCATGGTAAGGATTCTGCTGTGAGAAAACATATTGGGATTCCCAATAGGCCATAACCAAATTGGCTATGCTACCGCCACATGGGGATCCCATTGCAACACCCACTTTTTGTTTGTAGAACTCATCTCCAAAGGTAAAGAAGTTATATGACAGGACAAGTTCCCCTAACAGGGTCACTAAGTAGATTTCTCTATCTGATGCATTATGTGTTCGCATCATGTGACTAACCCATTCCAGGGCAATGTCCTGCGGTATGCTACTATATAAGTCCTTAACATCTATTGTTATAAAGTTAGTCTCTTTGTTGAATTCAATGGTACTAATTGTATTCAGAAATGACCATGAATCCTTACAAATCTGGTGTTCCATAAGGACATATTTCTGAAGTATAGCATCAATTACCTTTGCACAAGAGTACGTAGGAGATCCTCTACTATCAACTAGTAGTCTAAGAGGGGGATTATAAATACTCTTGTGTATTTTCGGAATACCGAAGGCACACGCATATTTCAGATAAGATGTAATTAAATATGCGTGTGTCTTTGAGTCAATTCTACTCTCGATAAATAGGTCCTCAATGGTATCCCTTATCAACTTATAAGCACTGTTAACCTCTGATCTTGAGCTGTGCTCATATCTATCCAAGCTCAATACTTCATACATACGTTTCTCATAATCCCATGTGGTGAAAACCACCAAACCCCCCCTTATCAGGTTTACAAAAACGTAAATTTTGAGTTCTAAGAAATTGAATGAGCTCTTCTTCTGACTTAGAGATGTTATCACACCCATGCTTATAAGGTTTTATTATAGCCAAGTGTCTAACATCAAGTTCACAACACCTTTCGAAGGACTCCATAACAGGGTGTAATGGGGGGTTAAATGTACTAGGTACATACCGTTGGTTAGGACCAACCATGTCTGAATGCTCTCCTATCAATATTTTAAAGTTTAACTTCCTAACGAATAATTTAATGTCCAAAATAGTGTCAACGATATTAATATGTTTCGTTGGTACAAAACTAAGCCCTTTAGACAACAATACAAGCATGTCACTATCAAATTTGACATTACTAAAGTTGTACAAATTGAAATCACCTGTAGTGTTTTTCACAATTTCAACAAGTGGTGAAAAAACAACAGTATCAGACACAGGTGTTTCTAAAATATTGTCATAAGACAAATCAAAGTCAGTACAACTGTTAGTAGAGGAATACAAACAAGTGTCAGGAGAACAGTCAGTCAAAGTTACTTCGTTACAACATGTCACATCACTAACAAGGTTGAAGGCTAGTTGTTGTTCGCCCACCTCGACGTGAATCTTTGTTGGTGGGAATTCTTGTTCTTTGGTCTCACACCTAAAATAGAAGAGTACTTCTGGTTTGTATTGTCAGAATGAAAGTTACCCCCCATGCGGTTGTTGTTACCACTTCTCAGTCTTTCACTCCACGGTGTACTAGTCGGCTCACAAGGGCCATCCAAATTGCCTGGTCGGTCGTCTCCATTTAAACTAAAGTCAGGTGCGTCCATACATTCGCTATGAGCTGACTGGGAAGGGGGAAACCCAGTCTGACCTGATGATGTATTATTTGAATTAAAATTAAACAACCCTTTCCTCCAAACCTGACCGTTCGGAGGTTTGGGGTATGTCACCCCTGTCTTATATGCATCACTGTCTCTAGCTAATTTTTTGATTTTCTGGTGATGTAGCTTGGACAGGTATTCATCTATGCTTAAAAATATATGATTGTATTTGTACTTGTATCTATTAAATTCAATGTCAGTAGTAATAGATTTGTCAAGTACAGTCATAAACTGGGACAACTCGTCAATCCAACAGTTATAATGCCTCACAATCAAAGCAATTAATTCAAGCCCTTGGTTGTCAAATAAATTTACCAGCTCAATGTGAAATGCGGAGCCAGCTTCAAGTCCCGTAGGGTAAGGAGAACGTCTCAGACCCTTAGGTACGATTTTACGTAATAAACATTCATTGAAGTAGGCGACCTCAAGCTGTAGTTTTTTAAGTTTCAATAAACAAGCATCAAACACTTTCAACTTAGAAGAAATATTATCACTATTGTTATTATTGCGGTCATTCCTCATTCGTTCATGTTCAATAGTAC
Organism: Protopterus annectens; assembly: GCF_019279795.1. NCBI lineage: Eukaryota > Metazoa > Chordata > Ceratodontiformes > Protopteridae > Protopterus > Protopterus annectens. The sequence goes on from NC_056750.1 coordinate 230,852,318, forward strand.
CTGAAGTGTTAGACTGAAATACTTCAGATAAACAAAATTGGTTGTTAAGCCAGAATGGTGTATTAACAGTAGTATTTTTACCCTCATTGAATGCCGGTAGTCGCCCCAATGGAACTAAGGGTTGCAAGGTGTCCGTTGCAGTCTGAGAAGACTGGAGTGACTGTGGTTTGTCAGTTACAATACCAGTAGTGGAAGGTTTAACAGTTTGAGTTTCCAGAACCACAGGAGTATTACATGGCAATTCTCCAGTGTTGCCCATTGGTGGTCCAGAGAAAGAAGCATCCAAGATGTTATTTAAACAAGGCTGGAGTAAAGGAACAGTCCCATTGACTACTGGAGATGAGCGTTCCCTAATTCGATTATCCAGGCTCGCTTCGATGCACGCTTCCTAGTTCTGTTTTAAAGCCCCGTCACAGTCATGATTTTTAAACTGGTAGAACTGTTGTTTTAATACATCCACAGTTCTTACGTATGACTCGCGAAAAACACGGTTTTCGCGATTCTCAGCGTCAATCTTATCCAATCTGAAACACAGGCTCTCCAGTTTCTTATTGATGTTCTCAAGTAAATTGCCAACGACCAGCTGTACATCCACATCCAATGAGTCGATGGCAAGAGTGTTAGGTATACCAGTTTTGAAAATAGCCGGTGTGTCGTCCGGTTTGAAAGAATCAAGGTCGCTGGTTTTACGAGAAGCCATACTGAACAAGGAAAACAAATGGCAGAATAAACTAGTAAACCACAGAAAGCTTGTAAACAGCGACACAACAAGTATAAAAAGTATAAAACTTTACTGAATGAGAAATAACTTAAGCACTTTTCGTCAAGCCAAATGCCTGACTTCTTCAGAGTCAATCACATAGTAACAATAATTAATTACAACTATATAGTCATCTGGAGATCCAAGCCTGTTAAACCTCATTAATCAATTAATGGTGTTAAAGAAAAACAACCCTAAAAAACAATATACTAGAAATACACGTAACAATTTATCAATTTAACATTAGTGATAAAGCAAATATTAATGAATCTTGCTGTGATATAGCTTACCAATAGTCATCTCTTGAGACTTCTCAACTTTAAAAGACTAGACATTGAACAAGCATCATTTATACCAGGGTGGCAGTAAGCATGCAGTCTTACCTGCCATAGTAACTCAGCTTCCTCTAGTTGTAAAGGTCTAGGACCACCTCTCTGGTTAGTCACAATGTGATCTATTGCAATAAATTTGAAGCTATGGTTAGAATTGGTAGCGATGTGTTTAGCCAAAGCATTCTCCAACTTCAAATTCTTAATGGCATATATATGCTCATAAATACGGTCTCTTAGCCTTCTTACGGTTTACCCGATGTAGAAGGCCGGACACTGTTTACACAGTTTTGCCGGCTGATAAGGGTGGGGTGGTGGTCATTATGAATTTAGGTCATTATCTAGCTGAGAGAAATAGACAATTGTCTAATCCACAGCATTATATGCATAAGCCCATTGACCCTACCATGAGCTTTAAGAAAGACATTGATTTTTTCTTCAAAAGGGCTGTTGAAGAGGGAATTATTAAGGTTTCGGTCATGCAACATTTGGTGGTGGGGATCCCAAAAAGCAGTATCTTTATTTATTGCCGAAGATACAGAAAAGTCTGGATAAATCTCTGGGAAGGCCTATATTTCAGGCATGGGATCTTTGACAGAACCATTGTCGGCCTTTTTGACACAGTATTTGAAACTGTTATTGAAATTCATAAGGGCTAGGATACAGGATACCAAGCAATTTTTGAAAATCATATCTGATACACAGTTGGAACCTGCCTGGCTTCTTTGCACACTGGATGTGAAGACACTTTAGAATAATATACTCCACTGGGTGGGCCTACAGGTGCTTGAATACTGGTTGGAGAGGGCTTATTTCTATCCGGTTGGTTTCAATACACTGTTGGTCTCTATGGCCAAGCATGTTCTATCCAAAAATGTATTTTATTTCAAAGGAGAGTGTTACTGGCAGACACAGGGTACAGTGATGGGTTCGTCATTTTCCCCCATATATGCTGACATTTTTGTGGGCTATTTACAAGAGCAGTTGATATATAATGATACCCATAATATTTATCTGAATGAGATAGATATTTGGAGAAGATTTTTAGACGATTCTTGGATGGTGTGGCGGGCAGACAGGCAATATTTGTTGGAGTTTGTACAGCATTTAAATGACAAGTGGGGGATTGAATTCACATTGAATTATGAAATTCAACAAATTAACTTTTTAGATGTTACGATCATAAGAAACCCTGATGATACCTTATAAACTCAGGTTTTCAGAAAATACCCTCAGTATAACAGCTTGTTGTTTGCCTCCAGTTTATATCCACACCACATCACCAAAAATATACCCAAATCCCAATTCTTATGTATTAGGAGAATATGTTCTATGCAGGAAGATTTTGATTTATTTCAACAGGACGTCTCTCATAGGTTTCAGGTCAGGGGTTATAGACAGCAGGATGTTGTGTCTGCCAGTGACTGGGCCTCGAAGCAAGTAAGATCACAGTTGTTGGAATATAAAGATAAAGGCAAAGGGATGATTCAGATAATATCAGGTTAATGATAACTTATGGGCGCAATGATAATTTGGTTAGGGACGTGGTGGCTAAAAACTGGAATATTTTATTGGCCAATGAAGAATTGCATCAGATGCTTAACTCTAGGTGTCAATTTTCTTATCGGAAGGGCAAAACTCTGGGTTCATACTTTTTACATTTCAAACAGGATAGAACCAGGGGTCACTCTGGTTACCAATTGACAATCACCGGGGACAGATTTTTGGGGTCTTTTCCATGTAGCCACTGTACTTTCTGCAAGTTTGTGTATAAGTATAAACAATTTTCTAGTAATAACACCAGCAAAGTTTTTGACATAAGATTCTTTGCTAACTGTGGAACAGATTGGATGATACATTTGGTCTCTTGTACTTGCTCAGCATTCTATATAGGTCAAACTTCCCATCCTTTACATATATGCATGTCTGAGCATTTTAGTTTTATATGGAATAAACAATTAACTAATGCCCTATATAGACATTGCATCTCCCATAATTCTGTCAACTTTTATTTTACTGTTATTGACAAAATTGAGGGGGATACAGGCAACAAACTTGGCTGGCACTCTATTCTAAATAAAAAAGAAACAAGGTGGATAATTAAATTAGGGGGGCTTTTTTCTACTGGTCTTAATGATCAACTCTAATTTAGTGTATTAGTATTTGTCTTTATAGGATATGATGTAACAGGAAGATGGTTGCTTAATTAACTAATTACTGCATATAAATGGTGGTTTCTGCATACATACTTTTATCACTGAAGAAGGCAGGATGCCGAAACCGGTATGATGTTGGTGGAACCACTTCAAACCCAATAAAATATATGTGTGCATTATACACCTTGGTGCTGGCCATTTTTTTGAAATGTAGGATTGGTGTTTTTGCCTATTGCACTTGCCGTACTTGCGAGCGTCTTCTGTGTTTCTACTTTAACACTATGTTCTCTGTGGATGCCAGGTTTGTAGTTCCAAAGGGGGAAGTACAATGTTGCCCAAGCTGATCATCCCTCATCACTGTAAGGCACACTGCCACCAAGCAGCCCTGCCCCCCCCCCACAAACGTGGGAAGAGGGTTTGCCAGTCTCTACTAAAGACATTAACCTTCCTCATATGCTTCAGATGCCTGCCCCCCCTCCTGCCCCAGAGAGTTGAACAGCCCACACCCATTCACTCCTCTCCCTCCATGGCTAGCTTCTCCATTGCCAGGGCCACTAATGAAACCATGGTCACATGGATCACAGCAAGGACCCCATTCCTCTATGTTGGAACCTGGTAGTTAATGTAGGAAATCCTGCTGCTGTGTGTTGTCAGGGACAAGCTGAAACGTGTTACAGTGGGAAGAATTTCTTATATCCATTCAAATGTGTTCTCAGTCTTAAGTGCCACTTTAGGTAGAGAGAACAAGGGAAGAGCTGCAACTTTCAATGCTTCTCAAGTTTAGCCATATAAACATGTATGTTCCCACAGTGCATTTTTGGTAATTGAAGATGGGGTTGCATGCCAAAAGCTGTTACTTCTGGAAAAAATGCTACTTATATGAAATGGTGTATAACAGTGCATTTATTTATTTAACAAATTTAACCTCACAAAAAGGTGACCCTAGCTGATATAGTCCCATACCTTTTATTTGGCCTCATCATTTAACCTGCTACTTGCAGCTCCGCCTTGCTTTGATTTTTAGCTACTCCTAAGGCATCATTGTCAAAGCCAGCTAAACAAAGATATCTGCAAGCTAGAACCACATATCCCATATAATTGTCAGGTACTAGACATATACAGTTATCTTCTATAGTCCAGGAAATAATGAGTCAGTCTCTAAAGTGAATTACATTTGTTGAAAAATTATTTTGTAATTTTCACTGCACTTTTCTTAGTCAGAACTGAAAATTAACTGTTGTCATCCAGCCCACTTACTTGCCAAAAACAAATAAATCAAAATAAATTAATAAAATATAATTATTGTACAAATTTTAAGATGCATAGTACAGTGAGATGCTTGGATACAATGTTGCCACATTTGTGCACATCATGACCCTTGAACTGTTGCTTCCATAGTTTAGAATGGAAAAGCATTGTCTATGACTCAGACAACCATGGTTCATACAGTCAGCCAAGTACAGAATGACTTAATGAAGGAAACTGCAAATGAACATCTCAAGGGGGAGAAAGTTTCTGATGCTCTGATGCACTGACTTCTTGCAAAGATAAGAGAAGGGGAAGCAGCAGTCACACCACACAGTAAAGGACAATGTGGTTTGCTTTAGGAGCACATACAATAGTGCACATGACCTATACATTGCCATTGCATGTCCCATTTTGGCAGTATGTATGCCAACAACGCAGAGTGCTAGCAGAAAATCATAAACCCTCACGGCTTGTTGTATGAGTGATCATTTTCACAATGACTCATGAAAGTGAAACTTGTCACCTAAGAGTACAGATGACAGAAAGCTGATCTCTAACACAGATTGGGGATTCCCCATGCTCCTCCATGGAGTGATATGGCTGATGTGAAGTACCTAAATGACAGGCAGAAAACAACTGAGTAACAGTCAAGCAGGGAAAAACTGATGGCCAGCTGCTGGTAGGGTGGTAGAAACTCACATTTGAAAAATAACATCCATTAAACTAGATGGCTTTATCAGCAGAATGTGTAACACTGCTGTACTGGCATTGATTTAAAATGACTGTAATAAACACTGAAAACAGCCATATAAAAGCATTCCAGGTGAGTATTCCCTTCTGGCCAAGTGTTTAAATCATTCATGCTTAATAAGAATTCTAAATCTTTAAAGCTTTTCTGAGATTTCTGGATTCTAATGAGACAGCACAGAAGGAAGTCCCCAAGACCACATTAGGAATGCATCTTGTATATATTTGTGAGGATGCAGTGGACAGTTGTGCACTCCTGTTGCCTGCTTTGGCAGTTTCTGTATTCTGTTAGTTGGGATGTTTGTCACTGTGTCACTGAATGAACAGTAGTAAACTGCTGAGTCAGAGAGCTGAGCTTCTGAGATGCTGAGAGATGTAGAACTCTTGGAAATTTCATACATTGATTTGAAACGTCCTTTTGTTGCATTATTTTCATATGTACCTGTATAAAGTCCTAGATTTTCTAGAGGTCCATTTGACTTCTGCTGGTACCAATGCAAGTGTGCAACGATGCTGGTTGTTGTAAAATTGCAGGACAGCATGACATCATCCCCTTCATATACAGTCTTGCTTGACTCTAGTTGGGTTACTGTATCTCCATTTATGACTCCTTTAAAATATAAAGAATGTGTGTTTAGACTGCTTTCTTTATTATTTCAGAGGATACATATTGTAAAACAAAATGCTTCCATTTCAAGTGCAAGGAAAAATGCATCAGCATGCTTATACCCAAGTGTTAATTTACAATGTAATATTATTATCATGTATCAGTTTAACTTCTGTACATTGTATAAGATATGATACACGTCTGCAAAACTCACCTATTAGAAGAAAACTGAGGCAGATTATATGTAAGAGGGCTAAAGCAATTGAGGCTTTATACATCACTGCACAGGAAACAGGTTATTACAATTCTAAGCTGTTTCTGTCAAAAGATTTACAGTTTGTCTCTTCTTAATAATTCTGACAGTTAGTTAAAGAGGCTCAGATATATACTTGGCAAGTGCTGGAAACCACTTCCGTTTGCAGTGTCACATAAAGTAAAAGGTTACCATTAACCCTTATCAGTATGTTTTCAAATAAGAGAAGTGTTAGAGGATGGAAACCAAAATGTGTTTCTGAGAGACTCATTTTTATGCTCTATTTTTTTTACTTTCTTTTGCAATCCATGTTATTATAGCCTTTGAAATATGGACACATATCTCTGAGTACAGCATTGCTTTCATTATGTGGGAAGGTATTGTGCTAGCATTTTAACATTTTTCCGTTTCATTTTATTTCTTCAAACTCATTTTTTTTTTAATTACAACTATGCAGCACCCTAAAATGCATGTTGACTTCCAATCCAGCTCTACAGATGTAAAACTGCAGATATTAACAATTTATTATTGTTCTTTTTTTCCAGAATATGTTACTCCTCCCTTACAACCTATGAGGTTTAAAAATCTTTAGATGCCTTTTCACCCTCTGTTCTATTCATCTGCCTGTTTTCAGTAATTAAATACCATTTGTTTTTTGTCTATTATCCACTTTTCTGTTCTATCTTGGAGTGCATTGCTTATCAACCTTTCACACTTTTTTGTCTTTTATTTATATGTATAGCAATCATTCAAGCCCCTCACTCCCACTCCCACCCCTACATATCTTTCCACTGTCCAGATTTTCACAAAATGTCCAAATTTTTGCCTCCCTTTTTCGGCTTTTTCCAGATTTATGTTGAGCCAAGAAGTTGAGAGGGATGCATGACCCCATGACAGACCATTTATGCTCAGGATCTCCAGATGACTCTGCCTCCTGATGTCCACTACCAAAGTGTACAATTCTGTTCAGCTGAGGTTTCCATAAATCATGGATACCATCAAGTTAATTTATCTTTTTATTTTTTTGCTGGTATTTCCTTCTTAACTTTCTGATTATTATTTTACATTCTGTTTACGTTAACATGATGTATTGCTCACACACAGCAAACTTTATCTAGCTAATGAACTGAAATATTCTATAGAAAAATGTCTGGTGCATTCTGTCTGTAGAAGTGGCTGTTTTGGTACTAAAAGTTTATATAAGGAGACGGAGCCGAGGCTTTATTAAATTATTTTTCTACTTGTGTATGCTTTCATTTTTGACCCTCTGCATCCTGTTTCATATATAATAAGCTTAAGACAGTAGTCAGTTATTTCATTTTTCAGGAAACAATGGTAGTCAATGGTAATGAATGTGATCTTATTTGTGCCACAGCCAGACATGGGTAAATTAGATAAACGCCACTGCGTGTCTCTCATATACCAGACAGACAGCTAAGTCATTCCCAATGCTTCCTTGTGCTGACTGCCCTTTATTGGGGCACACTTCATGGTGTAAGAATGGCAAGAAAAAGAACAGCTTATCCCTGTAGTTATCTGACCATGGTGTTTGATAGGCCGTGGGCTACAACCTGCCTAATGATGCTGCATGAATGCCTTCAGTACTAATGGAGCATGTTATATGTGTAGTATTTGCTATGTCACATTATCTAACACCAATGGAAAAAGACATACACACACACACACACACACACACACACGCACGCACGCACACACACGCACACACACACACACACACACACACACACACACACACACACACACACACACACACACACACACACACACACACACGTATTTGTCAGTGATGAACCATGTCATTGTTTTAGTCCAAGATGTTTAGGTTTAAAGTTTTAGGGACAATTTTCAGAATAGTCATGATAAAGCCTTATATCCTGCATTATGACTTTATTAACACTGAACAGCCTTTTTCCCCAAAAAGGTGTTTTATGCTGAGTGTGAAGTAACTGTTTCCTGGGCAGAATAACACAATGACAGTGCACAACAGTACCTCAGGAAACCAGGCTATATAAGTATTGCTTCTCTCTTCTATGGTATGTGCAGCATGACACTGAGGATTTGGTAGAGTATCCCTGAGGCAGATTTGTGGGATACACTTCCCATGTCTCTATTGGTCCCTGAAATGTCACTGTAGCTGATATTCACATTGCCATACATACATGGTCTTCACGGGGATGGGTACTCCACGCATCCCATGAGCCTGCATATGAGGGCTACCGATCCCAATCAGTTGCTGCATAGTGCATCTGTCCACACAGCAGTGGTCTGCTGTTTCTGTGTCATGGAGGCCATGATACATTAGACATGAACAGATGATGCAGATGTACCAAGAAAAACAAACTTGGGATAGTGGGCTTGGCTTTATCGGACTGAATGTCACCATAAAAACTTAAAAAGTAAAAATGTCAAAGCCATTGGATGCCATGCAGCTGAAATACTTGATGCCCTTAAGGGGCCAGTTTTAAATATCCCATGAACCTCCATTACAGGAAGTTTAAGGTATCTCACAGTGAAAACTCTAGCTTGGCTGGGTTTTTATTGCAGAGTATGTATCTCTATATCTATATATATCTATATATATATATATATATATATATATATATATATATATATATATATATATATATATATATATATATATATATATATATATATATATATATATATATATATAGTTCCCATTCAGAAGCCTGAAACATCATAAGCCTGAAAATCAAAATCCTGAAACCAAAAGCCTGAAAATTCAGAATCCTGAAAACTCAAAATCCTGAAAGCCCAAAATCCTGAAACTCAAAATCCTGAAAACACAAATAATGCTAATATGTCACTATAAAGACACTAATATCTACCAACTGACCCTGACCCTAACCCTAACCCTAAGGTCCGTCACTATCGCACACTCACCTGACCCGCGCCCTAACCCTAACTCACTTAAACCGCCACTAACCCCAATATTTGTCACTATTGCATACATGCCTAACCTGCGCCCTAACCCTAACTCACTTAAACCACCCATAACCCTAACATAAAACCAACCGCACACTTACCTGACCCCAACGCATGACCTAACACATCAGGGCTAACAATAGCTAAGCCACAATGACATCAGTATGTCTATTTTGTGTTTTCAGGATTTTGAGTTTCAGGATTTTGGGCTTTCAGAATATAGTCGTACAAGGTTGGTTAGTGACATTATTTCGTATTTTGCTGAACTGCAGAATTGATATCTGTATTTATTATGGTCTTATTAATATTCCGACACTTGTTTTACTAATTGAACCTGTGGTTCTTGCTGTGACATGATGTTGGTCTAATATTTTATTTTGTTATATCTCATGCTTAAGGTTCGGGTATATTAAATGAGAGGAATTAGTTATAAAATGAATTAAGAACATTTAGGGTTGTTTAATTTAATTAATTATACACTTGGACAAGATCCAGTTGATAATGAAATAATGAATTGATTAATTGAAATAATATCCTGTATAAATACAAGCTCATTTTAGTCATTTGATAAACCTGAGGAAGCGCACTAGGTGCGTGAAAGTGCTTGTTCTTTATTTATTTACAATAAATGCTTCATTTTTATCGTGGTGGTTCCTTCATATTTTGTTATTACTGCTGAGATTTTTTCGTTGTGCAGGAACCTTTGGATGGTGACAGCTTGTTTATTAATATTATTCATTCTTCTATAGAACCTTAACTTCTCACTATTTCTTGTCTGTCCTGCTCAGTTTCACTGTTTACTCAATTTTGCTTACAGCAAAGCAAATATTGTCAATTTCTCCTTTTAACTTCTTTTTGTTGGCCATATCAGCAATCACTATTTATTCTAAAAATTCTGCCTTAGCATCTGCCTTAACCTTCTCATCACTAATATCAGCTCCATGTTCATCTGTAAGTCAATATTTAAGCTATGTACTGTACTGAATGTGTTGTATGCCAAGTTCTTCACTTAATCTTTTCAATTAGAAATATCATTTTGCTCATTCGTGTAACAAGTAACTGTGTGCCATATACCTGGTGCAAAATTTACATTTATGTTGTTATCTTAAAGTTATAGGAGCTTTTCTATCTGGGCCCCTGTTAAAAAAAAAGGTAGATAAGCCCAGCTGGACTTTCCCAGTAAACAAATGTCATTAAATAAATAAGACTCTTGGCACTGACAAAAGTCACCTAAATGTGTTCCAAATTAAACTTGAGTAGGTTGGAATGTCCTGTAGATGGACCTTGCCTACGAAAGCACCAAGGAGGTAACAAAGTCTTTAACTTGTTTGTGAAAGAAATGGTAAGAGAAGTGCAGACCATCCCTGGCAAAGAAGAAAAGCTTGTCAGCAATCTCATCCCAGGCTGACACATATTGGATCCACCTAGAATGACACCAGCCGCATTATCAATTATTAAAGCCACTTATCTTGCCTCTGAATCTCACCATCATACTGGGAATTAGAGAAATACCACTACAGACCAGGGACTTTCCTGTCTTAAGGTGGAAAGAAAGAAACCTTTTATAAGCATTGAGTAATTTAATTTTCTTGTTATACAGTTCATTTATGCAGGCGTTCCAACACAGGGATTGTTTTTAAAAGTATAATTATGTTTGTTGTGTGTAAGACTTGCCTTATCAAAACAACTATTTAAGTAAGACTATGAGTCAAAAGCATATGTGAGAGGTTTAGTAATGAGGTCTATTGGAGGAGGATTACAATGGAGTTTATTTAGATCATTAAGTAATTGAAGAAGGTTTGCTCTTGAGAAGTCCCCAAACATGGAGGTATTTGTAGGGGAAGTACCCACAGTTTTAATGGAAACATTCAGTGATTTATTGTCTCTGTCAACAAGGGAAGATGATACTCATGTACGTATGCAAGAAGGGGCTATATTTGTGAGGGCAAGCTCAATAGTATTTGGGATCCTAGTAGGAAACTTAACTAATTTTACAAGGGAATCAATTATAATGTAAAGGAAGTGTTGAGCATGCCAACCATTGGTGGTGTAGGTCAGCTATCTTAGGTGCTGAGATTAATGAAGATTTTAGCTATGGCATTAAGATAGTGATCATCATTAGAATGGGACATGGAGGTGTTCTATAGCTAGCTATGAAATGATAATAATCTTGCTTAAGGTGATCTGGACATCTAAGACCTCAAAATCAGGGTGACAAAGAATCAGTCATTAGGGGATGCTATCCTTGACAAATGCTGATACTCCCCCTAATTGGCAGTAGGTGTGAAAATGTGATAGGCACTAAACCCAGGAATAGAGAGCTTTCATTTACTTGAAATAATGTCTCTGTAACTACACATATATGAATGTGTTCAAGTTGCAGGAGGGTCTCAGGTCTGGGCATTTTTGTTAAGAAAAAGAAACTTCAAACCCATCCCCCAATAGCTCACCACAACAAACAACAACCCAGTTTAACAAATATTTTGTTGTAAGCATAGCTGACCTCAGTAAGGATCCTCCTTCTACCCAAGTGATCCACAACCTTATCTTTGTGCTAAAGCTTTTACATCAGACCCTCTATTAGCTCCTAGTACTTATGCCTCCACCTCTACATTTAAACCAATCCCTGCCTCCAACATAAGCAGACTACTAATTAAAATCAAACCAAGTTCAACCACTGTAGATAATCTCCCAGATAAATACCTTAAGTTAGCCAACAGTGCCATAGCCTACCTGATCTTCATTCTGATAAAATGATCAAGTCAAGAATCATATGTTCCCTCTCTCTGGAAAAATTAATATATTACCCCACTTCACAAAGACACTAACTCATAAACAACTACTTCAATGTCTCTTATAAGAGCTACTCTTGCCTTTCACACAACCGGATTTCTGCCCTGGACATAGCATAATCACTGCCCTACTATCCTTTATGGACACCATCAACAAAGCCAGGGACAGAGGTGTATGACTTCTCCTTATTCTTTCTTAGACATGCCCAAAGCCTTTCATATAGTATCTCATGGTAAAGTACTGCTACAAATGCTTTTTTTAGGCTGATTACAGTCCACTGTCTAATGGTTCACCAGTCATTTATCTGATCAATACCAATCCATTAAACAGCATTCCACTCTCTGCCCCTACCTGCCTGTCTCCTTTTGAGTGCCAAACATTCTATTCTTGGTCCTCTCCTATTTAATATTTCATTAATAATCTTCATAAATCCTCATTACAAGCTACTCTCATGCAATATGCAGACAATTTCATTCTCACATGTTCTTTAGAAAGCCTAAACCATCTTCAACACATCACACAATAAGCCTTTACCTCTATTGAAAACTACCTGTGTAACTCCCAGCAATTTCTACACTCTAAATGTACTGAGCTTTTGCTCTTTTTTCCCCAAACCAAACACTCAGAAGACAAAACTAACTTAAAAATACCCTCCTTAAACAACACAGAAACTGAAATATGAATAAGAATAGATGATAACCTGAAATATGATCTCCATATTCAAAACTATATAAAAACATACCAAACGTAGATTATTGCACAGATCCAAGACCTTCTTCACAAATTCCACCAAAGTTGCTTTAGCCACAAATCTCTTAACTTCACTTCTTTATGGAGCACCCATCCTCACAGATCTTCAGACCTTCTTGAAAGCAAAGGTACACCAATGCAATTATAAAGTTGTAATGTTCACTGCAATCAAACTATAGTGAACCTATCACTGTACAGCTTAAAAGATGTAAAGCTTTAAACTATCTTGAACTACGTCACCACATAATTTATACCCAGCTAAATGAAACTCGCAAAATCTTCTACTAACCCTCTACATGCACAACCCCCAGTACCATACTACAAAGTTATCTAGCAAGCAGGCCACTATGTTCTAAAAAAAATAAAATACCTTACCATCCACAAAACACAAAAACCCACAAATCCACAACACAAACTGAAAAAAACTGAGCACAAATAAGAGTCAAAATGAAAGACTAAAATATATTATTTAATATCCACCAACAAATGAAAAAATATTCAACAAGTGCTTTTATCAATCTTGTAAATGGGATTTCTTCACAGTGAAAATAAACATGGACTTGGTAGCATAATTTATAGTGCGAATGGCAAAAAATGTACATATTTTTACAATTTGAGTTTTTCATTGAGTTTGATATCTTTTCAGAAAAATACTTGGCAACAACACATTGCAATAGTTTCTTTGGCGTTATATAGGTTCATTTTTTTGTGTTTGTGTGCTTGGCTGTGACATGTTAACAGGCATGTTAAATGCTGTTACTACATCCATGTTTATTTTCACTCTAAGTCCCATTTGTAAAAGTGATTATTGAACATTGTTTTATTTGTTAGTGGATATTAAAAATATTATATTTTTAATCATTCATTTCCAAAATCTGGAACTCGATACATTTAACGGTTATGTCCATATGCACTCTGCACTCCTAACATGCCCTGAAAGAATACCTAACAAAACAGTGGCACTGCTCCTGCTCCATATCAGGATAACATCCTCCAAACTTCTTTCATTTTTACCCACTTGCCTCCTTCACTTCATATCGACTCTCCTACCATGTTCCTCTTCATCTCTTTCTCTTATCTCCTGTACTGTAATATCATAGTACTCTGTCTTCTAAAACACAAAATCTAAAAGGCTCCAAAACCAAGACAAATCCAAGGCAGAAGGTAACAAGCAGCAACTATTTTATTTGTTAAACCAATTAAAACCAAACATAGATTACATGTATATTAAGCGCTTTCGTCCCTTATCGGAACTTCATCAGCATATAAAAACAGTTAAGTTACAAAGATTTTATACACACATTCATAAGTAATAACAACACTTCCTTTGATGTTTCAAGATGGAGTGTCTCCAACCATTCCTAGCAAAATAATATCACAATGCCATCAAGTGTTCGGACGTTTTGAGTGTACTTCATCTTAACAGTGTGTGATCTTGCAGGCCAGTTAGAATACTGCAAAATTTTGTATCAAACAGATTATGTTTTTATATATGTATAAAAAGGTAATTTCGGTGTAAAAAGTAAAATGTACAAATCACATTAAAATGAGAAATGTGTAATCCTGTAACCATGTAAACTATACCTATTTTAAAATCATGTATGTAAAAATGACTCTAAAAAAAGCTAGTACCTAAAAATAACTCAACATTCAATGCATGCAGTGAGATTGAAAAAGGTATTAAAACCAATAGGAATGGGCAATAGGGGCATTCATTTAAATGTTTTAAATGAATACCCCTATTGCCTGTTACTATTGGTTTTAATACCTTTTTTTTTGGAGTTATTTTATGTACATGATTTTAACATAGGTCTGTTTTACATGGTTACAGGATTATACATTTTTTATTTTAATGTGATTTTTATTTTTTACTTTTTTACACAGAAATTACGTTTTATACATATATAAAACATAGTCTGCTTGATACAAAACATTTACAGTATTCTAGCTGGCCTGCAAGATCACACACTGTCGACATGAAGTGTCCTCAAAACTTCCAAACATTGGATGGCATTGTGATATTATTTTGCCTAGTAATGGTTGGAGACACTCCCTTTTGAAACATCAAAGGAAGTGTTGTCATTAGTCATGGATGTGTGTATAAAAGTTTTGTAACAACTGGTTTTATATTCTGACGAAGTTCTGATACGGGACAAAGTGCTTAATATATATGTAATTTATTTGTATGGTTTTTAATTGGTTTACCAAATATATTAGTTGCTGCTCGTGACCTTCAGCCTTGGATTTGTTGAAATATTCATGAAATATACATTTGTTTCAATATTCTTATTTTGCCAAATCCTTCTCTCTCATCTCTCAGTAGATTCATTGTCCCATTTTAATTTATTTTAATTTCTTTCCCTAAAGCTGCTCATTCCTTCTTATTTTTTTCTGACCACTGTCCCATTCTCTCCTTCTATAGAACCTTAACTTCTCACTATTTCTTGTCTGTCCTGCTCACTTTCACTGTTTACTCAATTTCGCTTACAGCAAATCAAATATCGTCAATTTCTCTTTTTAACATCTTCTCGTTGGCCATATCAGCAATCACTATTTATTCTAAAAATTCTGCCTTAGCATCTGCCTTAACCTTCTCATCACTAATATCAGCTACATGTTCATCTGTAAGTCAATATTTAAGCTATGTACTATACTGAATGTGTTGTATGCCAAGTTCTTCACTTAATCTTTTCAATTAGAAATATTATTTTGCTCATTCTTGTAACAAGTAACTGTGTGCCATATACTTCGTGCAAAAATTACATTTATATTATTATCTTAAAGTTATAGGAGCTTTTCTATCTGGGCCTCTGTTAAAAAAAAGGTAGATAAGCCCAGCTGGACTTTCCCAGTAAACAAATGTCTTTAAATAAATAAGGCTTTTGGCACTGACAAAAGTCACCTAAATGTGTTCCAAATTAAGGTAACAGATAAAAATAACTCGAGGGTAAGATTGGGAGCAGAAGAGAAAAATTGAAAAAACACAAAATACTCCCAATGTACACAGGACTTAGCTTTAATAAAAGAAAAAGTAAGCGCTTTCGCAGACATACACTGTCGCTTCATCAGACTAAAACTGATGAAGAGACAGTGTATGTCTGCGAAAGCGCTTACTTTTTCTTTTATTAAAGCTAAGTCCTGTGTACATTAGGAGTATTTTGTGTTTCAAATTAAACTTGAGTAGGTTGGAATGTCCTGCAGATTGACCTTGCCTACAAAAGCACCAAGGAGGTAACAAAGTCTTTAACCTGTATGTGAAAGCAATGGTAAGAGAAGTGCAGACCATCCCTGGCAAAGAAGAAAAGCTTGTCAGCAATCTCATCCCAGGCTGACACATATTGGATCCACCTAGAATGACACCAGCCGCATTATCAATTATTAAAGCCACTTATCTTGCCTCTGAATCTCACCATCATACTGGGAATTAGAAAAATACCACTACAGACCAGGGACTTTCCTGTCTTGGACAGAAATTAAATAGCTTTGAGTTTAAGGTTTAGGTGATAGATCATCATGTAAATTTAAGTATTATCAAGAAACCTACAATTTATTGTGTAGTCCATCATCAGTTTTCAAAACATTGTTAGATAAAAATCATGGATTCTTGTAGTCAATGGTGCCTCTGAGATAAATGACAAGGAGAGTTATATGTTTGCTTTCTGATTTCCTTCTCTTTGAGTTTGTGCAACCCCTGAGTAGTACTTTTAGTGCTCAGGGATGTCCTCCTGTGGAAAAGAATATCTGGGACTGATGTACAGTTTGTTGTAAGTGTGTGTGTTGCTACTTTGGAGTGTCACAGTTTAAGATGTTTTAACAAATTGTTAATTGTGTGTTGACTAAATGAAATGTGATCAATCAGAATAGACTTAATATTATTGTATTTATTATTATTGTAGATTATTGGATGATTATTGGTCAGCACCCCAGATAATTTCAGATGACCTGGGAAGTCCAGTATGTTCTTAGTCATAATGAGTTCTATGGATGAGAGAGCAGTTCTTATAACACCATAGTTACATCATCAGCTGCAGACTGCTGATAGGACTTTAAGTTATGACATTTTGATTGTAATAAAGTTATTTTGGTTATGACCCTGCACACATGAATCTACTTTAGTTGCACAGAGGAGTTTTATATTTCCCTGCTACAGTGATGTAGTTGCAGCATATGGCTTCATTCTGCCACTGTAGACTGCTTCATCATGTGAGTTCCTTCAACTGATTCCTTTTGAACTCTACTACTACTGTTTGTTTTCTTGTTCTGCCATCATAAATCAACTTAATCTGGACAGTGTAATAACAGATTAGTGTTTTTATATGTATAGCTCTCTTTACAGAATGTCCAAAGTAATTAACTAGCATTAAGCATTTAGCATAAATATCTTACGGTATTTCTATGATTTCTGCTGTTAAATTTAATTTGTTATTTTCAGCTGGGATGTGACTTGGCCGGAGAGAAAATGGTAGCTTAGTTTTCTCTCTCTTTCTCTATCTCTCTCTCTTCACCAGCAACACAGTACATAAGCTAAATAAATGCAGTTAAAAAAGAGCATCAGAAAACTTGATATAAAATGAAAGGAATATCACAGGTATTGAATAATGAGTTAGTTTCCCAATTTAAGACGGCAATTTTGAATAAAAGATGATTTAGCAATTTGAGTGCTTTTCTGTGATAGGGCATGGCATAGAGGCCTACGACTCAAGGGTACAACATGCCAAAGAAGTACTGCAAACTATGCATGGACAGATAAACACTACTGTAGAACAAATGAGCAGCAAAAACACGAAAAAGGGGCAGAAGCAGTTAAATGGCGGTAGTTACAGAGGAAGGCATAAATGCTACAAATGAAGGTTGATAAGCCAAAAATATAATTTGAGAATCACTGTCATTCCAAACAGTCTAAAAGTTCAGGAACTATAGAACTTCACAGAAAAAAAAATTATCAGAGATGGGATATGAATCCCACTAAGTTTTATCTTTAGAACAGAAGAGATCCACTACATTGGAAAGATCAAACCAAACTTAAACAACCCCAGACACATGCTTATGGAACTCAGCCCATTTCCATCAAGAGAACAGATCATCGACTTTAGCAGGAAAAAGGAGAGGGTGTCCTGTGCCTGCAAAATCATATTAAATCCATGGAGTAATACGAAGCAGAACTATAGCAGTATCAGTACAAAGCACACAGCAGCAAAATATATCAGTATCAATAGGAAGCACCTGGTGGTGGACTACATCAGTATCAATAGGAAACACCCGATGCTGAACTACATCAATATCAGTAGGAAGCACCCGGCGGTGAACTATGTCAGTATCAATAGGAAGCAACTGGCAGTGAACTATATCAGTATCAATAGGAAGCTCCCGGTGGTGAACTATGTCAGTATCAATAGGAAGCACCTGGCAGTGAACTATATCAGTATCAATAGGAAGCTCCCGGTGGTGGACTACATCAGTATCAATAGGAAACACCCGATGCTGAACTACATCAATATCAGTAGGAAGCACCCGGCGGTGAACTATGTCAGTATCAATAGGAAACAACTGTCAGTGAACTATATCAGTATCAATAGGAGGCACCTGGTGGTGGACTACATCAGTATCAATAGGAAACACCCGATGCTGAACTACATCAATATCAGTAGGAAGCACCCGGCGGTGAACTATGTCATTATCAATAGTAAACAACTGTCAGTGAACTATATCAGTATCAATAGGAAGCTCCCGGTGGTGAACTATGTCAGTATCAATAGGAAGCACCTGGCAGTGAACTATATCAGTATCAATAGGAAGCACCTGGTGGTGAACTATATCAGTATCAATAGGAAGCACCTGGTGGTGGACTACATCAGTATGAATAGGAAGCACCCGATGCTGAACTACATCAATATCAATAGGAAGCACCCGACGCTGAACTACATCAATACCAATAGGAAGCACCTGGTGGTGAACTATATTAGTATCAATAGGAAGCACCTGGTGGTGGACTACATCAGTATCAATAGGAAGCACCCGATGCTGAACTGCATCAATATTAATAGAAGCACCTGGCGGTGCACTATATCAGTACCAAAAGGAAGCACCCAGCGGTGAATTATGTCAGTATCATTAGGAAGCACCTGGTGTTGGACTACATCAGTAGTAATAGGAAGCACCTGGTGGTGAACTATAACAGTATCAATAGGAAGCACTCAGAGGTGAACTATATCAGTATCAATAGGAAGCACCTGGTGGTGAACTACATCAGTATCAATAGGAAGCTCCTGGTGGTGAACTACATCAGTATCAATAGGAAGCACCCAGTGCTGAACTACATCAGTATCAATAGGAAGCACCTGGCAGTGAACTATATCAGTATCAATAGGAAACACCCAGTGCTGAACTACATCGGTATCAATAGGAAGCACCCGGTGCTGAACTACATCAGTATGAATAGGAAGCACCTGGCAGTGAACTACATCAGTATCAATAGGAAACTCCTGGTGGTGAACTACATCAGTATCAATAGGAAGCACCCAGTGCTGAACTACATCAGTATCAATAGGAAGCACCTGGCAGTGAACTATATCAGTATCAATAGGAAGCTCCTGGTGGTGAACTACATCAGTATCAATAGGAAGCACCCAGTGCTGAACTACATCAGTATCAATAGGAAGCACCCAGTGCTGAACTACATCAGTATCAATAGGAAGCACCTGGTGGTGAACTATATCAGTTTCAATAGGAAGCCCCTGGTGGTGAAATATATCAGTATCAATAGGAAGCTCCTGGTGGTGAACTACATCAGTATCAATAGGAAGCACCCAGCAGTGAACTACATCAATATCAATAGGAAGCACCTGGTGGGGAAATATATCAGTATCAATAGGAAGCACCTGGCGGTGAAATATATCAACAGTAATATATAAACACAGTAACAGACCATAAGGCAGTAAGGGGAAGGAGAAGTAGACTTCATCATAACCGGAAGTCTTATATTCTACAGACGAAAACACTCAACAATAAATTGTTTTATTGGACCCCTGATGTTTTGATATTCCGCTTGCTTCAGTTGTTAGAATGAAGACGACAAGCTAAGAGAAGAGATGCATCATGTGGTAATGGACAATAAACCTACAAAAGAAAGCTTATATAATTTAAGATGATGAAAGGTTAAGAAGGCACTAAGGGCCTATTTAATAGCAGAGGAAGGCAGGAGCAGACAAATTTATTTTACATTTGTTTACCGAGATAGTCCAACTGGATACATGTCCATTTTCAGTGGAGGCCCGGGGAGAAAAGCTCCACAAAGACAAACTTACATAGATTGCACAGAAGTTAGCAAACAATTATAAAAGCAAAGTGATTATATACAATGGGTTAGTAGTGTTCCCTAGTAGGGACTCACAATTGTCAGGGACAGACAATTAAAAGTAAGAGACATCAGATTGGAAGCAGAGCGTTGTGATGTAGTTACAAGTTATGATAGTTGCAGAATATGCTTTTAGTTTATAACTTAATCAGGGTTGGTACATGGGCATAGCCAATTCACTTTGAGATACTGTTTGAGGTTTTTTTTTTTTAAGAGACTTTAGGAGGATTGTATATATAGTATATATATATAGGTTATATAGTTTGGCAACGAATTCCAGGTTTTGCCAATGAAGTTGGCAAACAGGGATTCACCAGCAGAGTTATTAGCTTTGTGGGTTTGGGCCAGTAGTTTATCGGCTGACCATAGGGATCTTAGATTGCTATATAGCTTAATAATATTTTTAAGTGAGGGGGTATCCTCAGAGTGGTACAAACTTTTGTGCGTTATTAAGAGTTGATTGAATTGAATTAAGCTGGGGAGTTCTAGTCACTCTAGTTGTTTAAGGTTCTGGCAGTGATGGGTTCTATAGGTGGAGCCAGTGGTGAATCTGGCAGTATGATTGTAGCTATGGGACAGCTTACCTAGTTCGGATTTGTTGAGGTTTGAGAGTACAGGCGAGGCATATAAGAGAGTAGAGAGTAGGTGTGATCGGGCGATTGCAGTCCTAGCCAGTGGGGTTAAAAATGTCTTGTTTCTATACAGTGATCCAAGCTTCTTATTGATGGTCTGTATGGTTTTGTTGACCTGTAGGTCAAATTTGAGATTATTGTCTATGATAACCCCTAGCAGTTTGGTGTGATTATCTGGGGAAATAGTGGTACCATTGTTAGATGTGACAGAGAATGAAAGTGTGGTGGATCTACTAGTGGGAGAGAAGAGTAGAAGTTTAGTTTTATTGGCGTTCAGAAGTAGGCGTTGATTGTCTCGACGGTGTTAAATGTATTTTGGGTTAAGATTTGCAAGTCGGATGGGGAGGTGGCTGAGCAGATGAGAGTGGAATCATCTGCGTATTGGATGCAGGTGGCTTTAGGGATAGCAGTGTGGAGGTTGTTGATAAAAATAGAGAAGAGCAGTGGGCCTAGTATGGACCCTTGAGGGTCACCAAGTGTAAGAGGTAACTGGCTGGAGAGTTTGCCCTGCCATAGTACCGCCTGCTGTCTACCAGTCAGGTAGGATTGAAACCACTGGATAGCAGGCTTGTTGAGTGAAATAGATTTTAGTGAAAGAATGAGAAGTTCATGGCTGACCATGTCAAAGGCTTTTGATAGGTCAAGAAAGAGGGCAGAGGTTAGCCTATTGTCATTCCTGTTTTGGTTTATGGCAGTAGTAAAGTAAAGGAGGGCTGAGGTGGTGCTGTGGTATGGCCTGAAACTATGCTGGGAGTCGGATAGTAAATTAGTCTGTGTAAGGTATTGCGTTAGTTGCTTGTGTACACATTTCTCCATTATTTTGGCTAGTGGGGAAAGAATGGCAATGAGTCTATAGTTGGATATGTCTGATGAGCTATCACCTTTATGGAGTGGGATGACGTGAGATATTTTCCAGAGGGAGGGGATAGCATTTTCGGATAAGGTTCTGTTGATGAGGATAGATATGGGATATGCAATGACATCTGCAGCTATTTGCAGGTACTCTGCAGGGAGGAGGTCAGCAGTGAGGGTGGTAGGTTTTAGATTTTTTAGAAGTGTTTTGATAAACCTAGTGGATATTAGTTGGAAGCCAAATTCCGGGTGATTATTAGGTAGATTAGGCATGTGGTTTAAGTTAGAGGGGGTTAGTTGATTTGCTAGGGATTGGATTGCTTCAGTGAAAAGGTTAATAAAGGCGCTAGCTATTGTCTCTGGGGAGCTATGGGTGTAGTTAGCCGGGGTTGGGGTGGTGGAGTGACCTGGACAAAGTAGTTGATTTAAGCCTGCCCAGAACTTTTGAGGGTTGTTGTGGTGTTTTGTAGGAGATTTTGGTAGAAGCTTTTTTTATCCAGTAAAATAGATTTTTTTGTATAATTCCTGAGTTGACGATATTTTAGATGGTCAAGTGGGGCTTTGGTTGTTCTCCAGCTGGTCCAGGCTCTGTTTCTAGTTTTGATTTTTGCTTTGGTATCTTTTGTGAGCCATGGTGCTGTATTTGATCTAGTTTTTATTGTACGTGCTGGAGCATGGGAATCAAGGATACTTAGCAATTTAGTGTTAAAGTGATCTGTGGCCTCCTCTAATGTTAGATTTTTTAGTTTTTACCAGTCAACTGCTTTTAATTCATTTTGGAATATAGCAGCATCAAAGTTTTTCCTGTTTCTAAATGTTTTATATTTGGGCTGGCGAGGGTTTCCTGCCTTATGTTTTATGATATAGGTTAGACAATGGTCGCTGAGGTCATCAGGGAGAGTACCAGCTGTGTACAGTTGGGGTTGGTTATTAACTAGGATCCAGTCTAGAATACATTCCTTGTTGGTTGGTTTGTTTATCCTAGTGGGAGAGGTTATGGTCTGTTTAAACCCAGATAAGTCTATAGATGCTAACAAATAAAGTACAGGAAAAGAAAGGTAGATTAAAAGAGCTGCAGGATTTGCTTTCAAGAGGAGATACTGATAGACCCATCCTGCTGAAGGAGATACACATTGTGAAGGCAGATCTGGAACAGGTAATTTTAGCACAAGTACAGATAGAATGTATAACCAAACAGGATTTCTGGTGGGTAGAAGGTGAGGGGAGTGCAAAGCATACTGCTTGGGCATATAAACACCAACACAGAGAACAATATGTCGACAGCACAGAAGACAGTAAATGTCAAGTACTGAGCTCATTGGAGTTAGTAAAGGAAGCCTTTAAAGCATACTTTGAAGAAATATATAAAAAGGTGAGGGGCCAAATAAGGGAATGGTTCCGGAATATGGTTCATAGGTTCATAGAAGTTACCAGGCTAATGGCTCTAGAGCCCTTACAATCTTTGCCATATTTATCCAGAGTTGCCCCAATTGTCGGTGGTTAAGTGAGTGAAGTTCACAGAGGTAAGGGTCTATGGTAGTTAATACTGACTTTGTCTGTCCAGGATGGACATGGGCACCACCCCAGGTTAGTATATGAGGAAGATGAAGATAAATTAATCAGAGCCATCAGATTACAAGAAGTACAGCTAGTGATATAGAATATCAAAGGAGGTAAGGCTTTGTGACTAGATGGACTCCTTCTGGAATTCTATAAATGGGGAAAAAGAGCAGTAACCAGCAACAATGAACAACTATGAACAAATTTTGAAGAAACTTAAAATACCAGACAGTGCAAACATGATAGTTATACAAAAGAGCAAGGAGACAGAACAGATCTCGCCAATTATACATCATTCTCTTTCCTGAATTTAGACATAAAAGTATTATCAAAAATTCTAACAAAGAGATTGGATGAAGTCCTCACCCAAAAAACTGGGACCAGAACAAAATGAATTTATAAAAGGAAGACAGAGCATAGATAACTGGTGGAACCCAACTGGTTTTCTAAATAACCAGCAAACTGAACAGAAGAAAATAGGAATAGTGTTATTTGATATTAAAAAATACATTCAGTGCAATCATCTTGGAGTTCTTACCAACAGTGCTCCAGAAAAGATGTCTAGGTGAGGGGCTTACTAAATGGATAAAGATGTTATATAAAAAATCCTGCCTTTCAAGTAGCATTAAATAATGAAGTATCCACACATGGAAGAATGAACAAGGCAGGGGTGCCCATTATCTCCAGGACTGTTTCTATTACTTATAGAAGAGATGGCTATGAAAATCACTGAAGTCTTAGAAGAGAGGAAACAAACTGGTAGTAAAGCTATGTTGCTGCTATATGCTGATGATTGTATCCTGATTGCAAAAGATATAGGCCAGATACTTGAATAATGTATGATAAGCATGATATAGAGGAACATGATTAAAGTACGATAAGTATGATATAGAAGAACATGACTAATGTATGATAAGTATGATATAGAAGAACGTGATAAGTGTATAATAAGCATGATATAGAAAAACATGACTAATGTACAATAAGCATGATATAGAGGAACATGACTAATGTATGATAAGCATGATATAGAGGAACATGACCAATGTACAATAAGCATGATATAGAGGAACATGAACAATGCACGATAAGCATGATATAGAGGAACATGACTAATGTATGATAAGCATGATATAGAGGAACATGACTAATGCATGATAAGCATGATATAGAGGAACATGACAATGTACGCCAAGCATGATATAAAGGACGTGACTAATGTATGATAAGCATGATATAGAGGAACATGAACAATGCACGATAAGCATGATATAGAGGAACATGACTAATGTATGATAAGCATGATATAGAGGAACATGACTAATGCATGATAAGCATGATATAGAGGAACATGACAATGTACGCCAAGCATGATATAAAGGACGTGACTAATGTATGATAAGCATGATATAAAGGACATGACTAATGTACGATAAGCATGATATAGAGGAACATGACTAATGTACAATAACCATGATATAGAGGAACATGACCAATGTACAATAAGCATGATATAGAGGAACATGACTAATGTATGATAAGCATGATATAGAGGAACATGACTAATGTATGATAAGCATGATATAGATGAACATGACTAATGTACGATAAGCATGATATAGAGGAACATGACTAATGTACAATAACCATGATATAGAGGAACACGATATGCATGATATAGAGGAACATGACTAATGTATAATAAGAATGATATAGAGGAACATGACTAATGTACGATAAGCACAATATAGAGGAACATGACTAATGTACAATAAGCATGATATAGAGGAACATGACTAATGTACGATAAGCATGATATAGAGGAACATGACCAATGTACGATAAGCATGATATAGAGGAACATGACTAATGTACAATAAGCATGATATAGAGGAACATGACCAATGTACAATAAGCATGATAGAGAGGAACATGACTAATGTACGATAATCATGATATAGAGGAAAATTACTAATGTACGACAAGCATGATATAGAGGAACATGAACAATGTACGATAAGCATGATACAAAGGAACATGACCAATGTACGATAGGCATGTTATAGAGGAACATGACTAATGTACGATAAGCATGATATAGAGTAACATGACTAATGCATGATAAGCATGATATAGAGGAACATGACTAATGTATGATAAGCATGATATAGAGGAACATGACTAATGCATGATAAGCATGATATCGAGGAACATTACCAATGTACGATAAGTATGATATAGAGGAACATTACCAATGTAGGATAAGCATGATATAGAGGAACATGACTAATGTACGATAAGCATGATATAGAGGAACATGATCAATGTACGATAAGCATGATATAGAGGAACATGACCAATGTACGATAAGCATGTTATAGAGGAACATGACTAATGTACGTTACGAATAATATAGATGAACATGACAATGTACGATAAGCATGATATAAAGGACATGACTAATGTATGATAAGCATGATATAGAGGAACATGACTAATGTATGATAACCATGATATAGAGGAACATGACTAATGTACGATAAGAATAATATAGATGAACATAACAATGTACGATAAGCATCATATAAAGGACATGACTAACGTATGATAAGCATGATATAGAGGAACACGACTAATGTACGATAAGCATGATATAGGGGAACATGACTAATGTACGATAAGCATGATATAGAGGAACATGACTAATGTACAATAAGCATGATATAGAGGAACATGACTAATGTACAATAAGCATGATATAGAGGAAAATGACTAATGTACGATACGCATGATATAGAGGAACATGACCAATGTACAATAAGCATGATATAGAGGAACATGACCAATGTACGATATGCATGATATAGAGGAACATGACCAATGTACAATAAGCATGATATAGAGGAACATGACTAATGTATGATAATCATGATATAGAGGAAAATGACTAATGTACGATAAGCATGATATAAAGGACATGACTAATGTATGATAAGCATGATATAGAAGAACATGACTAATGTACAATAAGCATGATATAGAGGAACATGACTAATGCATGATAAGCATGATATAGCGGAACATGACTAATGTACGATAAGCATGATATAGAGGAACATGACTAATGTATGATAAGCATGATATAGAGGAACATGACTAATGTACGATAAGCATGATATAGAGGAACATGACTAATGCATGATAAGCGTGATATAGCGGAACATGACCAATGTACAATAAGCATGATATAGAGGAACATGAATAATGTACGATAAGAATAATATAGATGAACATGACAATGTACAATAAGCATGATATAAAGGACATGACTAATGTATGATAAGCATGATATAGAGGAACATGACTAATGTACAATAAGCATGATATAGAGGAACATGACCAATGTACGATAAGAATAATATAGATGAACATGACAATGTATGCTAAGCATGATATAAAGGACATGACTAATGTATGATAAGCATGATATAGAGGAACATGACTAATGTACGATAAGCATGATATAGAGGAACATGACTAATGTATGTTAAGCATGATATAGAGGAACATGACCAATGTACAATAAGCATGATATAGAGGAACATGAGCAATGTACGATAAGCATGATATAGAGGAACATGACTAATGTATGATAAGCATGATATAGAGGAACATGACCAATGTACGATAAGCATGATATAGAGGAACATGACTAATGTACAATAAGCATGATATAGAGGAACATGACCAATGTACAGTAAGCATGATATAGAGGAACATCACTAATGTATGATAGTCATGGTATAGAGGAAAATGACTAATGTACGATAAGCATGATATAGAGGAACATGACCAATGCACAATAAGCATGATACAGAGGAACATGACCAACGTACGATAAGCATGATATAGAGGAACATGACTAATGAACGATAAGCATGATATAGAGGAACATGACTAATGTATGATAAACATGATATAGAGGAACATGACTAATGTACAATAAGCATGATATAGAGGAACATGACTAATGTATGATAAGCATGAGATAGAGGAACATGACTAATGTACGAT
Source organism: Protopterus annectens (assembly GCF_019279795.1). Lineage (NCBI taxonomy): Eukaryota > Metazoa > Chordata > Ceratodontiformes > Protopteridae > Protopterus > Protopterus annectens. The sequence continues at coordinate 230,879,400 of NC_056750.1, forward strand.
AAGCATGATATAGAGGAACATTACTAATGTACGATAAGCAGGATCTAGAGGAACATGACCAATGTACGATAAGCATGACACAGAGGAAAATTACTAATGCAGGATATTGTATGATAAGCATATTACAGAGGAAAATGACTAATGTATGATACGGTATAAAATCAGTTTCCAGTTAGAGGTGAAAATTTTGAAATATTTGACACAGATAAACATCCAAGTGCAACCAACCCTTGGTGAAACTGCAATCCAAATTGTAGCTTGCTACAAATCACCACCATGCCCCAAGATTCCCACTCCTCTTTTCCTGATGTACTGGAAAATATTAGGGTTCAACCAAACACCTGAATAATGGGCGATTTCAACTACCCCACCATTAAATGGGATAACTACTCATGCACCAACTCCTTCACACAACACTTTCTGGAATTCATAAACTTCAAAGGCCTGGATCAACTTATCCACACCCCCACCAGGGGCAACAATATGCTAGACCTAGTCATTACCAACATGAGTGACCGGTGTTCCACATCTGAAGTCAACTCCTCATTGGTCTGATCTGACCATAATCTAATCACCCTTGGTATCCACATTCCGCCCCAAACCCCTCATTAAGGAAACCATGGTAAAACATTTCTCCAAAGCCAACTTCATGCTTGTTAAGACAGATGTGGTGAACTTCATGACACCCATGTAGATGGAAAATACAGTTAAGACTGCTGAATCCTACACAAATGCACTCAATAAGCACTTACATGAGTGCATGGATCGTGCGATCCCAAACAGAACTGAGATGCTATCATCCAAAAAAAGGAAGCCAATCTGATGGTCCCCTGCCATAAATAAAGTGTACAACAGAAGGAAGAAATTGTTGTCTCCCTGTTCTGAGAGATTGCTTTCCAATCTATCTGCAAATATACAGAGCTGACTATATTTTTTGGTTTTAGAGTTTGTACTGTTAGTTGTTGTTTAGATCTCTGTTGAAACTGCCCCCCCCCCCTATTTTCTGCTGTGTTTTCAGTTGGTATAACTGTTTTTTACAGCTTGTGTGTTATGCAACTTAAGGATCACTTGCGTAAAATTAGACCTGTTAGTAACAGCCTGCATTTAATTGCTGGAGCCTGTGTTCTGAGAGATTGCTTTCCAATCTATCTGCAAATATAAAGAGCTGAGTATATATTTTTTTGTGAAGTAAGAACACAAGAACCAGCAGCGTTAGCAGATGTTGCAGGTATCAGCTTAAAAAAGTCAGTCGAACGATAGAAATAAACCAGTCTTCTCTTTATTCAAGGTGTAAAACGAGATAAGCGCTTTCACAAAGATGCTTCATCAGATCTCAGACAAATAAGTGTAGAGTGGTCATCTTTAAATACTCTAAAAATTAATTAACAGTTCGCAAGCAATTAATAATTAAAAGGGTAATGATACCATCTTCAGTGATGTGTGTGTATGAAAATACTATAGTTTAAAACCTGATTAAAAACTCTATATGGTAATAAAATCATATAAATACAATTATTTATATAATTATATATAATTGATAGAAAATAATAAAAAACATAGGCAACTTACATGAAAACAGACTTCAATGTTATGATAATGAAGAGCAAACTTGACATATACTATTTACAATCATAAAAACTGTCTGTGTATAAAATAAAAAATAGAAGTTTAAATATTCTATACTCTCAGTGTCCAGGGTGTAAATATAAGGAATGTATATGTACAACAGATATGCATATATTGCAGAAATGTATATGTTAAAAGTGTATATATATTATAGGCATGAGGGATTTCTACCCTCATTCCCCATTTTATTTAACATTCCTTCTTAGCCTTAATTTGGGTCTAATCGAGGCTCTTTCATTCAAACCAGACCCTTGATCAGCTCTCAATTTAATAATCCATTCTGTCTCTCTGCTCTCTGTGTGGGTTTTAATGTCACCCCCTCTAGAGTTAGGAATTATCACCTCCAATACTTTGAAGGAGAACCTATGCTGTATATCTGTCATAATAACATGCTTTGCCAAGGCATTCTGAGTGGTCCCCTTTTTCATGTGATAAACATGCTCCCTCATGCGATCTCTCAAGGGGCGGTTGGTTTTACCAACATAGAAGCTAGTACATAATTGGCATCTAGCCAAATAAATGACGTGTGAAGTCATGCAATCCGCTGTCACCAGTGTCTGATAATATCTACCATTGTCAGGATGATGGAACCCTGGTGTATCATCTATGTAACAACAGAAGTTACACCGTCCACATGGTCTGGTGTAACCATCCATCCTATCTCCTTCTCTATGAAACACAGAGCATAGTCTCCTCTTCAAGTTATTCTTATTTCTATACAAGAATCTGGGTCTGTCCCCTACTATGTTTCTGACTTCATCATTCGTGCATAGTACCCCCCAATGTTTGCTAAATACATCTTTCAGTTCATTATGATCTGAAGAAAATTGTGTAATGAACTTTAAGCCCCCAAAAACATTGATCTTATCAGTAGAGGGAGGGGTCAACTCAACAGGTCCAAAGTAAGGAGCCCCTGTAGTGGATCTCAGATCTGACATATCACTAAACTGTGTGTTAACTTCATCCTCACTATAACCTCTAGAACATAGTCTATCTCTCAGGTTGTTAAGTTCTGTTTCGAAGCCAGATTCGGTGGGATTTAGTCTTGATGCCCTGATTGCTTGTCCTCTAATTATATTTCTGAAGACATGCGGAGGGTGCATACTGGTTCTATCTAGTAAGTTGTTGCTATAACAACTCTTCCTATAGACACCAGTGTTGATGAAATTGTCATCAATCCTCTCAATGTACATGTCAAGAAAATTGATTTTATACTGTGAATACTCCATAGAGAATTTCAAACATGTAGTCAAGTTATTCAGAGTGTTAGAAAATCTCTCTAGTTGTTCAGATGTGCCTTTCCACAGAATAAATAAATCGTCGACAAAACGACGGTAGTATACAACATGGTCTTTAAATAATTTCTCATTGAACAGGACCTGTTCTTCCCAATAGGCCAGATACATATTGGCGTAGCTATTGGCACAGGGAGTGCCCATAGCTACGCCGTCCTTTTGTTTGTAAAAATCTCCATTAAACATGAATAGATTATTTTCCAGGACTAATTCTAAGAAACATGTTATCAAATCAATCTTTACAGGCGTATACCCACTATGCATTCTCAAATAATTGATCACATACCGTAAGCCCATGTGGTTAGGTATGACTGTAAACAAGGATTGAACATCAAACGTGACAAAAAAATAGTCAAGTGTGATGCTCATATCCTTGGTACAGTCATATAAGTCAAGTAAAAATTGTTTCGAGTCTCTGAGAACGACTCTGTTAGAATTCAACACCGGTCTCAGGTGCTTCTCTACATACACTGATAGATGTTCAGTCACCCAATCTCGACCTGACACTATCGGTCTCATGGGTGGTTTGATGGAATCTTTATGTATCTTCGGTAAGCCATGTATAGTGGGTATCATGGGATGACAAATCATGAGGTATTGAAATAAATCTTGATCTATTAACTCCCCTTGAAATATATCATTGATGGTGTCATGTACATGCCTGATGACTCCTTCTACGTACTGTGATGTTATCTTCATGTAGAAATCATCACTTAACATAGAGTTCATTCGTGTAATGTAGTCTGTAGTATCCATTACAACTACCTTACCACCTTTATCGGCCGGTCTGATGGTGATATCTGAGTTATTCTGTAACTTCTTGAGGCTCGCCCTTTCTCTGTAGGTTAAATTATCTTTCACAAAGGGGTGTTTCTTGGTAGTTCTATTCTCATAGTAATTATGGAGTTCCTCTTCAGTTAGTCTCATGTAAGCCTCAACCAATGGGTGATTAATCGGTGTGTACTCACTCCGATTCTTGAACTTAAATTCATGCTCAGTGTCAATTTCAGAGTGGTCTTTGAATATATACTTCAACATAGCATTTCTACAAAATAATTTCAAGTCAACGACACTGTCTGTCAATTGACTCAGACATTTAGGGATAAAATTCAGCCCTTTATTAAGTAGTCGTTGTTCATCGACATTCAATATATAGTGAGAAATGTTATGCACTAGCGTTTGTTTGTCCACATCTTTCTCAATGTTTTCTGGGGGACATCTTCCTCTGATAGCTTCCTCTTCTGTCTGCCCCTGCTCATGGAGCGGGAGCGAGGCATCTTCTCCGCTCTCACAGGCAGGGGAAAAGACAACTTCGGAAGTACATTGGGGGTGGGAATGACAGCTAATTGTAAATTCGAAGTTTTAGGTCTTACGACCTGCTCATTATCTGTGGACAAAGGTTTAAGCTTCTCAAGTTGTTGATTTCCTGTAGTATTGGTAATTTTAATTTCAGGATATAAATTGGTGCTCTCTGTAGTGGGGGTGTGCACCATATGTATTACATCGGTAGAGTCATTATTAAAATCAGTTGTCAACACATCACATTGTTTTTCATTACCAATAGAAATATTCATGTCAGGATTTAAAGTCTGACTTGCATTTATGTTTACTACAAGTGGCTCAGCATTCATTGCATTATGTGTAACTAATACATTCTTTTGAACAGAAACTGTCTCAACATTAGTATCACGTTGTGACATAGTAGAATAATTAACATTGACAGTCCTGCCCGGTTCGTTAGAATTGAACCTGGGCCAAACAAAAATATGTCCGTTTTTAAAATCGTTCATGTCTCTAATCACTTTATGTCTCTTCTGCTGAAATAATTTCCTCTCAAAAGCAGAGACACTATCTAGCATATTCTCGAATAAAGGTGTTATAATATCAGGAGCAAATTCACTGAATAATGCTCGCTGTTTGTTATCCAACTCATCGGATAATTTAGCCTCTTCAGGCTTAAAAAATTCAATAAGCAGTTTCAAATAACTCCTACTCACCTCAATATTGAGGCGCTGTCATTGAGCAAGAAGCTCAGGGTAGTCCTTGCCCTGACTGGGCATGTTAAAAACTCGGAGGCCTCTCGGTATGATGTTCCGCTCAAGGCATAGCTGAAAATGAAGTCGCTGGGTTTGAAGCCTTTTGAGCTTCATAAAGTCTTTTTCCATGCTTTCTAGTAACGAGTAAATCCTGCTTATGTCCAGGTGCTGCCCAGATGCATCGGTAACAGTCTTTTCAGTTTCTAAGAACCACGATGCACTACCGGAACCCTTCAGGTGTTGCCGGAATCTCCGTTCGATGGCACTGTCAGCCGAAACAACGTTCCCACGAAGTTCTTCTCTGGGTACGTAGTCCAATTCAATGTCAGCCATTGCGTATGAGGAACGAGGAAAGCAATCTGCTCCTGCAGCTAAGAGCCAGGAAATGTAATGAATAACAAAGAAACTTGCCTAGCTGCAAGTAAGCGCTGGGTTCTACGAAATAGTATAATAGTGAAATAAGAACACAAGAACCAGCAGCGTTAGCAGATGTTGCAGGTATCAGCTTAAAAAATCAGTCGAACGATAGAAATGAACCAGTCTTCTCTTTATTCAAGGTATAAAAACGAGATAAGCGCTTTCACAAAGATGCTTCATCAGATCTCAGACAAATAAGTGTAAAGTGGTCATCTTTAAATACTCTAAAAATTAATTAACAGTTCACAAGCAATTAATAATTAAAAGGGTAATGATATCATCTTCAGTGATGTGTGTATATAAAAAATACTATGGTTTAAAACCTGATTAAAAACTCTGTGTAATAAAATCATATACATACAATTATGTATATAATTATATATAATTGATAGAAAATGATAAAAAACTTAAGCAACTTACATGAAAACAGACTTCAATGTTATGATAATGAAGAGCAAACTTGACATATACTATTCACAAACATAAAAAATATCTGTGTATAAAATAAAATGGATGTTTAAATATTCTATACTCTCAGTGTCCAGGGTGTAAATATAAGGAATGTATATGTACAACAAATATATATATGTTGCAGAAATGTATATGTTAAGAGTGTATATATATTATAGGCAGGTTTTAGAGTTTGTTAATTGTTGCATAGATCTCTGTTGAAACTGTTGTCTCCCTGTTTTCAGAGACTGCTTTCCAATCAAACTGCAAATATACAGAGCTGAGTATATTTTTTTGGTTTTAGAGTTTGTACTTTTAGTTGTTGCTTAGATCTCTGTTTAAATTGCCCCCCACCCCCATTTTCTGCTGTATCTTCAGTTGGTATAACTGTTTTTTACAGATTGTGTTTTATCTAACTCAAGGATTACTTGCATAAAATTAGACCTGTTAGTAAAAGTCTGCATTTAATTGCTGGAACGTGTGTTCTGAGAGACTGGTTTCCAACCTGTCTGCAAATATACGGAGCTGAGTATATTTTTTTTGGTTTTAGAATTTGTTAATTGTTGCTTAGATCTCTGTTGAAACTGTTGTCTCCCTGTTCTGAGAGACTGCATTCCAATCTATCCGCAAATATACAGAGCTGAGTATATTTTTTGGTTTAGAGTGTGTACTGTTAGTTGTTACTTAGATCTCTGTTGAAACTGTTTTCCCCACCCCACCCCTATTTTTTACGTGTTTTCAGTTGGTATAACTGTTTTTATAGCTTGTGTGTTATCTAACTCAAGGATCACTTACATAAAATTAGACCTGTTAGTAACGGCATGCATTTAATTGCTGGAAGCTATGTTTTGAGAGACTGCTTTCCAATCTATCTGCAAATATACAGAGCTGAATATATATTTTTTTGCTTTTAGAGTTCGTTAATAGTTGCTTAGATCCCTGTTTAAACTGTTGTCTCCCTGTTCTGAGAGACTGCTTTCCAATCTATCTGCAAATATACTGAGCAGAGTATTTTTTTGGTGTTAGAGTTTGTACTGTTAATTGTTACTTAGATCTCTGTTTAAACTGTTTTCCCCACCACACCCCCATTTTCTGCCGTGTCTTCAGTTGGTATAACTGATTTTTACAGCTTATGTGTTATCTGACTCAAGGATCACTTGCATAAAACTAGACCTGTTAGTAACAGCCTGCATTTAATTGCTGGAACTTGTGTTCTGAGAGACTGCTTTCCAACCAATCTGCAAATATACAGAGCTGAATATATTTTTTTTTGGTTTAAGAATTTGTTAATTGTTGCTTAGATCTCTGTTTATACTGTTGTCTCCCTGTTCTGAGAGACTGCTTTCCAATCTATCTGCAAATATAAAGATCTGAGTATATTTTTTGGTTTTACAGTGTGTACTGTTAGCTGTTACTTCGATCTCTGTTGAAACTGTTTTCCCCACCACACCCCTATTTTTTGCCATGTTTTCAGTTGGTATAACTGCTTTTACAGCTTGTGTGTTATCTAACTCAAGGATCACTTACATAAAATTAGACCTGTTAGTAGCAACCTGCATTTAATTGCTGGAAACTGTGTTTTCAGAGACTGCTTTCCAATCTATCTGCAAATATACAGAGCTGAGTACATTTTTTTGGTTTTAGAGTTTGTACTTTTAGTTGTTACGTAGATCTCTGCTGAAACTGTTTTCCACAAACCCCCTATTTTCTGCCGTGTCTTCAGTTTGTTTAACTGTTTTTTACAGCTTGTGTGTTATCTAACTCAAGGTTCACTTGCATAAAATTAGACTAGTTAGCTACAGCCTGCATTTAATTGCTGAAACCTGTGTTCTGAGAAACTGGTTTCCAATCTATCGGCAAATATGCAGAGCTGAGTATATATTTTTTGGTTTTAGAGTTTATTAATTGTTGCTTAGAACTCTGTTGAAACTGTTGTCTCCCTGTTCTGAGATACTGCTTTCCAATCTATCTGCAAATATATAGAGCTGAATGTATTTTTTTGGTTTTAGAGTTTTTACTGTTAGTTGTTGCTTATATCTCTCTGTTTAAACTGTTTTCCCCACCCCCTATTTTCTGCTGTGTCTTCAATTGGTATAACTGTTTTTTACAGCTTGTGTGTTATCGAACTCAAGGATCACTTGCATAAAATTAGACCTGTTAGTAACAGCCTGCATTTAATGGCTGGAACCTGTGTTCTCCGAGACTGCTTTCCAATCTATCTGCAAATATACAGAGCTGAGTATATATTTTTTTTATTTTAGAGTTTGTTAATTGTTGCTTAGATCTCTTTTGAAACTGTTGTCTCCCTGTTCTGAGAGACTGCTTTCCAATCTACCTGCAAATATACAGAGCTGAGTATATTTTTTTTGGTTTGAGAGTTTGTACTGTTAGTTATTGCTTAGATTTCTGTTTAAACTGTTTTCCCAACCCACCACCCTTATTTTCTGCCGTGTCTTCAGTTGGTATAACTGTTTTTTACAGCTTGTGTGTTATCTAACTCAAGGATCACTTGCAAAAAATTAGACCTGTTAGTAACAGCCTGCATTTAATTGCTGTAACCTGTGTTTTGAGAGATTGCTTTCCAATCTATCTGCAAATATACAGAGCTGAGTATATTTTTGGGGTTTAGAGTTTGTACTGTTAGTTGTTCCTTAGATCTCTGATGAAACTGTTTTCCCCACCCCAGCCCTATGTTTTACGTGTTTTCAGTTGGTATAACTATTTTTATAGCTTGTGTGTTATCTAACTCAAGGATCACTTACATAAAATTAGACCTGTTAGTAACAGCCTGTATTTAACTGCAGGAACCTGTGTTTTGAGAGACTGCTTTCCAATCTATCTGCGAATATACAGAGCTGAGTATATATTTTTTTGCTTTTAGAGTTCGTTAATGGTTGCTTAGCTGTCTGTTGAAACTGTTGTCTCCCTGTTCTGAGAGACTGCTTTCCAATCTATCTGCAAATATACTGAGCTGAGTATTTTTTTGGTTTTAGAGTTTGTACTTTTAGTTGTTACTTAGATCTCTGTTTAAAATGTTTTCCCCACCCCACCACTATTTTCTGCCGTGTCTTCAGTTGGTATAACTGTTTTTTACAGCTTGTGTGTTATCTGACTCAAGGATCACTTACATAAAATTAGACCTGTTAGTTACAGCCTGCATTTAATTGCTGGAACCTGTGTTCTGAGAGACTGCTTTCCAATCGATCTGCAAATATACAGAGCTGAGTATATTTTTTTGGTTTTAGAGTGTGTACTGTTAGTTGTTACTTCGATCTCTGTTGGAACTGTTTTCCCCACCCCACCTTTTTTGCCATGTTTTCAGTTGGTATAACTGTTTTTACAGCTTGTGTGTTATCTAACTCAAGGATCACTTACATAAAATTAGACCTGTTAGTAACAGCCTGCATTTAATTGCAGGAAACTGTGTTTTCAGAGACTGCTTTCCAATCTATCTGCAAATATACAGAGCTGAGTATATATTTTTTTGGTTTTAGAGTTTGTACTTTTAGTTGTTGCTTAGATCACTGTTTAAACTGCCCCCCCCCCATTTTCTGCCATGTCTTCAATTGGTATAACTGTTTTTTACAGCTTGTGTGTTATCTAACTCAAGGATTACTTGCATAAAATTAGACCTGCTAGTAACAGCCTGCATTTAATTGCTGGAACCTGTGTTCTGAGAGACTGCTTTCCAACCTATCTGTAAATATACAGAGCTGAGTATATATTTTTTGGGTTTAGAATTTGTTAATTGCTGCTTAGATCTCTGTTTATACTGTTGTCTCCCTGTTCTGAGAGACTGCTTTCCAATCGATCTGCAAATATACAGCGCTGAGTATATTTTTTGGTTTTAGAGTGTGTACTGTTAGTTGTTAAGTCGATCTCTATTGAAACTGTTTTCCCCATCCCTATTTTTTGCCATGCTTTCAGTTGGTATAACTGTTTTTACAGCTTGTGTGTTATCTAACTCAAGGATCACTTAAATAAAATTAGACCTGTTAGTAACAGCCTGCATTTAATTGCTGGAACCTGTGTTTTGAGAGATTGCTTTCTGATCTATCTGCAAATATACAGAGCTGAGTATATTTTTTGGGTTTTAGAGTTTGTACTGTTAGTTGTTACTTATATCTCTGTTGAAACTGTTTTCCACACCCCCCTATTTTCTGCCATGTCTTCAGTCTGTTTAACTGTTTTTTACAGCTTGTGTGTTATCTAACTCAAGGATCACTTGCATAAAATTAGACCGGTTAGTAACAGCCTGCATTTAATTGCTGGAACCTGTGTTCTGAGAGACTGGTTTCCAATCTATCGGCAAATATGCAGAGCTGAGTATATATTTTTTGGTTTTAGAGTTTGTTAATTGTTGCTTAGAACTCTGTTGAAACTGTTGTTTCCCTGTTCTGAGATACTGCTTTCCAATCTATCTGCAAATATACAGATTTGAGTATATTTTTTTGGTTTTCAGGTTTGCACTGTTAGTTGTTGCTTTGATCTCTGTTAAAACTGTCGCACCCCTATTTTCTGCCTTGTTTTCAGTTGGTATAACTGTTTTTATAGCTTATGTGTTATCTAACCCAAGCATCACGTCCATAAAATTAGGTTTGTTAGTAACAGCCTGCATTTAATTGCTGGAACCTGTGTTCTCAGAGACTGTTTTCTAATTTGCCTGCAAATATACAAAGCTAAGTATATTTTTGGGGGTTTTAGATTTTGTTAATTGTTGCTAAGATCTCTGTTGAAACTGTTGTCTCCCTCTTCTGAGAGACTGCTTTCCAATCTATCTGCAAATGTACAGAGCTGAGTATATTTTTGTGGTTTTAGAGTTTGCACTGTTAGTTTTTGCTTAGATCTCTGTTTAAACTGTTTTCCCCACCCCACCCCTATTTTCTGCGGTGTCTTTAGTTGATATAACTGTTTTTTACAGCTTCTGTGTTATCTAACAAAGGATCACTTGCATAAAATTGGACCTGTTAGTAACAGCCTGCATTTAGTTGCTGGAACCTGTGTTCTTTGAGACTGCTTTCCAATCTATCTGCAAATATACAGAGCTGAGTAAATTTTTTTGGTTTTAGAGTTTGTTAATTATTGCTTAGATCTCTGTTGAAACTGTTGTCTCCCTGTTCTGAGAGACTGCTTTCCAATCAATCTGCAAATATACAGAGCTGAGTATATGTTTTGGTTTTAGAGTGTGTATTGTTAGTTGTTACTTCGATCTCTGTTGAAACTGTTTTCCCCACCCCACCCCTATTTTTTGCCATGTTTTCAGTTGGTATAATTTTTTTTACAGCTTGTGTGTTATCTAATTCAAGGATCACTTACATAAAATTAGACCTGTTAGTAACAGCCTGCATTTAATTGCTGGAAACTGTGTTTTCAGAGACTGCTTTCCAATCCATCTGCAAATATACAGAGCTGAGTATATTTTTTTGGTTTTAGAGTTTGTACTTTTAGTTGTTGCTTAGCTCTCTGTTGAAACTGTTTTCCCCACCCCACCCCTATTTTCTGCCATGTCTTCAGTTGGTATAATAGTTTTTTACTGCTTGTGTGTTATCTAACTCAAGGATCACTTGCATAAAACTAGACCTGTTAGTAACAGCCTGCATTTAATTGCTGGAACCTGTGTTTTGAGAGATTGCTTTCCAATCTATCTGCAAATATACAGAGCTGAGTATATTTTTTTGGTTTTAGAGTTTGTACTTTTAGTTGTTGATTAGATTACTGTTTAAACTGCCCCCCACCCCATTTTCTGCCATGTCTTCAGTTGGTATAACTGTTTTTTAAAGCTTGTGTGTTATCTAACTCAAGGATTACTTGCATAAAATTAAACCTGTTAGTAACAGCCTGCATTTAATTGCTGGAACCTGTGTTCTGAGAGACTGCTTTCCAACCTATCTGCAAATATACAGAGCTGAGTATATATTTTTTGGTTTTAGAATTTGTTAATTGCTGCTTAGATCTCTGTTTATACTGCTGTCTCCCTGTTCTGAGAGACTGCTTTCCAATCGATCTGCAAATATACAGAGCTGAGTATATTTTTTGGTTTTAGAGTGTGTACTGTTAGTTGTTACTTCGATCTCTGTTGAAACTGTTTTCCCCACCCCACCCCTATTTTTTGCCATGTTTTCAGTTGGTATAATTGTTTTTACAGCTTGTGTGTTATCTAACTCAAGGATCACTTAAATAAAATTAGACCTGTTAGTAACAGCCTGCATTTAATTGCTGGAAACTGTGTTTTCAGAGACTGATTTCCAATCTATCTGCAAATATACAAAGCTGAGTATATTTTTTTGGTTTTAGAGTTTGTACTGTTAGTTGTTACTTAGATCTCTGTTCAAACTGTTTTCCACACCCCTCTATTTTCTGCCATGTATTCAGTTTGTTTAACTGTTTTTACAGCTTGTGTGTTATCTAACTCAAGGATCACTTGCATAAAATTAGACCTGTTAGTAACAGTCTGCATTTAATTGCTGGAACCTGTGTTCTGAGAGACTGGTTTCCAATCTATCGGCAAATATGCAGAGCTGAGTATATTTTTTTGGTTTTAGAGTTTGTACTGTTAGTTTCTGCTTAGATCTCTGTTTAAAGTTTTCCCCACCCCCACCCCTATTTTCTGTGGTGTCTTCTGTTGATATAATTGTTTTTTACAGCTTCTGTGTTATCTAACAAAGGATCACTTGCATAAAATTAAACCTGTTAGTAACAGCCTGCATTTAATTGCAGGAACCTGTGTTTTGAGAGATTGCTTTCCAATCTATCTGCAAATATACAGAGCTGAGTATATTTTTTTTGGTTTTAGAGTTTGTACTGTTAGTTGTTCCTTAGATCTCTGTTGAAACTGTTTTCCCACCCCATCCCTATTTTCTGCCATGTCTTCAGTTGGCATAACTGTTTTTTACATCTTGTGTGTTATCTAACTCAATGATCACTTGCATAAAATTAGACCTGTTAGTAACAGCCTGTATTTAATTGTTGGAACCTGTGTTTTGAGAGACTGCTTTCCAGTCTATCTGCAAATATACAAAGCTGAGTATATTTTTTTGGTTTTAGAGTTTGTACTTTTAGTTGTTGCTTAGATCTCTGTTGAAACTGTTCCCGCCACCCCTATTTTCTGTTGTGTCTTCAGTTGGTATAACTGTTTTTTACAGCTTGTGTGTTATCTAACTCAAGGATCACTTGCATAAAATTAGACCTGTTAGTAACAGCCTGCATTTAATTGCTGGAACCTGTGTTCTGAGAGTCTGCTTTCCAATCTATCTGCAAATATACAGAGCTGAGTATATTTATTTTGGTTTTAGAGTTTGTTAATTGTTGCTTAGATCTCTGTTGAAATTGTTGTCTCCCTGTACTGAGAGACTGCTTTCCCATCTATCTGCAAATATACACAGCTGAGTATATTTTTTGGTTTTAGAGTTTGTACTGTTAGTTGTTGCTTAGATCTCTGTTTAAACTGTTTCCCCACCCCCCACCCCTATTTTCTGCAGTGTCTTCAGTTAGTATAATTGTTTTTTACAGCTTGTGTGTTATCTAACTCAAGGATCACTTGTATAAAATTAGACCTGTTAGTAACAGCCTACATTTAATTGCTGGAACATGTGTTCTGAGAGACTACTTTCCAATCTATCTGCAAATATACAGAGCTGAGTATATTTTTTTGTTTTTTAGAGTTTGTTAATTGTTGCTTAGATCTCTGTTGAAACATTTGTCTCCCTGTTCTGAGAGACTGCTTTCCAATCTATCTGCAAATATAAAGAGCTGAGTATATTTTTTTGGTTTTAGAGTTTGTACTGTTAGTTGTTGCTTAGATCACTGTTTAAATTGTTTTCCCCACCCCCACCCCCTATTTTCTGCCGTGTTTTCAGTTGATATAACTGTTTTTTACAGCTTGTTTATTATCTAACTCACAGATCACTTGCATAAAATTAGACCTGTTAGTAATAGCCTGTATGTAATTGCTGGAAGCTGTGTTCTGAGAGACCGCTTTCCAATCTATCTGCAAATGTACAGAGCTGAGTATATACTTTTTGGTTTTAGAGTTTGATAACTGTTGCTTAGATCTCTGTTGAAACTGTGTTCTCCCTGTTTTGAGAGACTGCTTCCCAATCTATCTGCAAATATACAGAGCTGAGTATATTGTTTTTAGAGTTTGTACTGTTAGTTGTTGCTTAGATCTCTGTTGAAACTGTTTCCCCACCCACCCCCTATTTTCTACCATGTCTTCAGTTGGTATGACTGTTTTTTACAGCTTGTGTGTTATCTAACTCTAGGATCACTTGCCTAAAATTAGACCTGTTAGTAACAGCCTGCATTTAATTGCTGGAACCTGTGTTTTGAGAGACTGTTTTCCAATATATCTGCAAATATACAGAGCTGAGTATATTTTTGTGGTTTTAGAGTTTGTATTTTTAGTTGTTGCTTAGATCTCTGTTGAAACTGACCCACCCCCTCATTTTCTGCCATGTCTTTAGTTGGTATAACTGTTTTTACAGCTTGTGTGTTATCTAACTCAATGATCACTTGCATTAAATTAGACCTGTTAGTAACAACCTGCATTTAATTGCTGGAACCTGTGTTTTGAAAGGCTGCTTTCAAATCTGTCTGCAAATATACAGAGCTGAGTATATTTTTTTGTGTTTTAGAGTTTGTACTGTTAGTTATTGCTTAGATCTCTGTTGAAACTGTTTTTTTCCACCCACCTTCCCTATTTTTTGTTTGTAGTTTAAATTTGGTGGTTTTTGCAGTTGCCTGCCCCACTGTAGAGTTGATCTAGGACACTCCCCCAGTCCCATCTCTTTACCACATTCTGCCTAATAAACTCTTTTTGCACTTACTTTTAGTCCTTTTTAATTTAATTGCATTTTTAAACTGTGTTTAGTCTAATATTGCTACATACTCAAGTGTGCTAGCTTGCACTGTATGTGAATTGTTTTTACTACTGTTTTTGCTACTTTTCTGTAAAAAAAACTGTAAGCCTGTTCCCTACCTTTCCTGTAACTAGTGTTCAAGATACAGATTTGCTGTATCCAGGACTGTATGTAAACTTCTGAGCCCCCCAAGCCTATCTGTGTTGGAGGGAAGCCTTCTAGCTTATCAGTGAGAGTGGTAAGTACTTGGCAACCTGTCTACCACATAAGGAGTGGTTCTGGCCCAGATATTGTAGTTATTGGCCGTTTGGGCAATCTCTTCCATCTCTCTCAACTTTCTGATTTGAAAGCCTTCATTTGCACTTGTTTCTGTTCTATAACTCGTTTAGTACAGATACAGAATCTTAGTTTTGTCACTTAAATTTTCATGCTCAGCACTTGTTCAGAACTTGTAAGGACTAAATAACCTACTAATTACTACAGCACTCAACCTTCCTCATTACCTAGAGGAAAACAGTTTCTGTACTTACTTTTCTCACTTGCTTAGAGACAAACAGCTCTTGTACTCACTTTCCTCACTTATCTAGACGAAAATAGTTTTTATTCAGGCATGTCCAAGGGTCAGCTCCCAGTGTTCTCTCCTGTCTATCTGATGAATCTGGGCATCTTGAGGCAATGCAGAAATTGTCTCATGTACACAGACAACCGTCTCCTCCTACCACCCAACACTACAACCTATGAGAGATGCACTTATCTAGCCAAACTGAAGGTAAAGCTCTCTCCAACCAAGACTGAACTTGACAGTCATGAGGAGAAGGTAAACATTTGCACCACACAACACTCATCACATAGTCTCACTAAATATACACCACCAAAATCCACACATAGTAAAACAAATGCATTCACGGAGACTCTCAATAATAATCTGTCTAAGCAACAGAGACCTCCAAAGCAGAAACGCAAGCAACCTCCATCCCCCAACACAGCCCAAATGACACATAGCCCACAGACTCAGTGTGCCACTCACCCACAGCCAGTAAGGCAAAACAATGTACCCAACACACTAGTCATAGGTGACACTATAGTCAGGCACACTGATGTCCCACTCACCAGGCTAAACAAGGAGAAGGTTACTGCCAGCTGCCTGTCGGGTGCCAGGATCTG
Organism: Protopterus annectens; assembly: GCF_019279795.1. Taxonomy (NCBI): domain Eukaryota; kingdom Metazoa; phylum Chordata; order Ceratodontiformes; family Protopteridae; genus Protopterus; species Protopterus annectens. Next base: position 230,895,246 of record NC_056750.1, read on the forward strand.
CCACATAACCCATGCACTCAGGTCACTCCACAACAAGTACAAATATGACTGTCATTGTCCATGTTGGTGTGAATGACCTGAGACATACCTCCCTGGACTACATGAAAAGAGACATGGAAGAGCTCTCCGATCTTATAGCCCAGGCAGGTATGACCCTAGCCTTGACTAGCATTCTGCCATCACTCAGAATGATACCGCAGTACAAGGACAAAATGATTGACTTCAATAATTGGCTAAGCTTCTGGTGTCATTCTAAGGGGATCCAGTATATGCCTGCTAGGGATGACATGATCAACAGACCATGACGCTTTGCCACAGATGGCCTGCACCTGTCACCCCTGGGATTCCGGATACTGGCTAAGGCTCTTGCTGCCCCTATAGTGCCTTTTTTAGGCAAGGTTCAAATAACAAATTCACCACCATAACAGGAATAGGCAAGCAAAAACTGAGGGTAATGCTACCCAATGCTAGAAGTCTAAATCTCAAAATGCATTCACTCGAGGCACTCCATAAAATGGAGAACATTGATATCTGTGCAGTGACTGAGACCTGGTTCAAGGCTCCAGAGAGCACCCCTGCACTACCAGGCTATAACTCATACCACACTTTTCGGCCATGTAACCTGGATGGAAACACCAAAGGCGGAGGTGCGTCCATATTCATTACGGATATCCACAGCTCCAGGCAAGCTGCTCAGCATAATGCATCCAATGTTATCGAAGTGCAACTAACTCTGGGCAAGACTGCAATCCAAATTGTAGCTTGCACAGATCTCCCACCATGCCCTAGGATTCCCACTCCTCTTTTCTTGATGTACTGGAAAATATTAGGGTTCACCCAAACACCCTAATAATGGGTGACTTCAACTACCCCACCATTAACTGGGAAAACTACTTGTGTACCAACTCCTTAGCTCAACGCTTTCTGGAATTCAGAAACTCCAATGCCCTGGATCAACTTATCCACAATCCCCAAAAGGGGCAACAATATCCAAGACCTAGTCATTACCAACATGAGTGACTGGTGTTCCACACCTGAAGTCAACACCTCGTTGGTCCAATCCAACCATAAGCTAATCACCCTTGATATCCACATCCCGCCCCCACCCCCCATTAAGGAAACCATGGTAAAAAAATTCTCCAAAGCCAACTTCATGCTTCTTAAGACAGAAGTGGTGAACTTCATGACACCCATGCAGATGGGACAATACAGTTACAACTGCTGAATCCTACACAAATGCAGTCTATAAGGACTTACACAAGTGCATGGATTGTGCTATCCCAAACAGAACCAAGATGCTATCCTCCAAAAAAAGGAAGCCAATCTGGTGGTCCCCTGCCATAAACAAACTGTACAACAGAAGGAAGAAACTGTTGCAAAAGGGAGTAAAATCCCATGAGTGGAGGAATTCCCAGGTCAGCCTCAGTAAGAAGCTGAGATCCCTTATAAGTTCCTCCAAAGCTAGCTACAAAAACAAAATCACCACTAATTCTAAGGACAACCACAAAGCATGTTATAGCTATGTCAAGAATTTCGATGGCAACACCCAGATCTGCTCTGAGTTACAGCACAATGGCACAACAATTACAGAACCAACTGATATTGCCAACATCCTGGAAGATAGGTTCAGTGCTAACTTTACCCCCCCACCCCCTAAAGGGCCCATATCTATACAGGAAGAATGCAAAGTCCCTGTAATCACAACTACGCAGGTAAAAGCTGTACTCTCTAAAGCCAAAAACACAGCATCCATGGGACCGGACAACATCCCAGGCTGCATTTTATATGAACTTCAGAACGAACTGGCTCCCCACATAAGCACCAGGTTCAGTAATAGCCTCACATCAGGCTTTGTGCCCACTGAATGGTGCACAGCAACAGTTATCCAACTCCACAAAGGGGGAGCCACCACTGATCCCGGGAACTATCGTCCTATTAGCCTGATGAGCCTGGTCTGCAAGGCCATGGAACGTATCATCATGAAACTCATAAACAAAGATATTGGTAACCTCCAAACTCTGGATTCCACCCAGTTTGGGTTTGTGAAAGGCAGATCATGCCTCCTGATCCTGACTGACGTCTTTGAGGCAGTCACCAAAGCCATAGATGAGGGTAAGGTGGTTCACACAGCCTATCTTGACCTCGCCAAGGCTTTCAACACTATCCCCCATTCTGGAATTATAGCTAAACTCACAAAACTAGGTATAAATCCCTACGTCACAAGATGGGTTATCAACTGGCTCACTGATAGAACCCACACTGTAAAAGTTGCAGACTCCAAATCTGACCTCAAAGCAGTGACAAGTAGAGTACCACAGGGTTTCGTCCTGGGACCTCTCCTGTTTGGTATCTACTTCTCTGAAGTACAGGGTAACACAGAAGGCCTCTGGCTAACGAAGTTCGCAGATGACTGCAAACTAGGAGCCATAGTCAAGCCCCCAAATGATGTGGACATCCTACAGAAGGGCCTCGCTGAGACAGATGCCTGGTGTCAGAGCCATGGCCTCAAGCTCAATGCCAAAAAGTGCAGTGTCATCCCCTTTGGTATAACCTCTGTACCCATGAACTACCACATAGGCAGCAATCTACTTAGCACTGAATGAGTGATACGAGACCTTGGGACCCAAGTGGGCAGTAGTCTCTCCTTTGATAGTCACATCGCCACAGTAGTCAGGAAGTCCTTCTATGTGGCACACCTCATCATAAAAGGGTTCTCATCCAGGAAAAAAGAGGTCATTGTTCCCCTCTACTCGACACTCATTAGACCCATTATAGAGTACAACGCCCCTTTTGGAATGTACCTCACAAGACATCTGCAGCAGCTGGAAAGGCCACATAAGTACCTCACAAAGAGGATTACTGGCCTCAACCAATGCCCTACACTGACTGCCTCAAAAAACTTCAGCTTTACTCTGTGGTATATTGCCTACTCTGAGGTGATCTCTGCCTAACATATAAAGCTATGTCAATCCCAGAGCTGTTGGACATGTTACACCTAAAGAAATCCCAATCCCTCTGAGCTACATGGTCTAGGGTCCTAAACCTTGTCACCACAATAAGCAGGACTTGCTGGATGGATAGATTCCTGTCCCAGAGACTTCCCATACTCTGGAACAGGCTAACCATCAATGTCAAGCAAAGTTCTTCATTAGCACACTTCAAGACAAATCTTGATGAGTGGATGGGAAATAGGAAATACACTTCGGGGATCACTTCTGTGTCTCTGCTCAACAGTGGCACAGGAAAATAGCTTGTTGAGGGAACCTTGTTGGCTAGGCTTACATAGGCCCTAGGGCCGATAGCCTAGTACCTACCTATGAACCTATAAATATATATATATATATATATATATATATATATATATGATAAACATGATATAGAGGAACATGACTAATGTACGATAAGCATGATATATAGGAACATGACTAATGTATGATAAGCATGAGATAGAGGAACATGACTAATGTACGATAAGCATGATATAGAGGAACATTACTAATGTACGATAAGCAGGATCTAGAGGAACATGACCAATGTACGATAAGCATGACACAGAGGAACATTACTAATGCAGGATATTGTATGATAAGCATATTACAGAGGAAAATGACTAATGTATGATACGGTATAAAATCAGTTTCCAGTTAGAGGTGAAAATTTTGAAATATTTGACACAGATAAACATCCAAGTGCAACCAACCCTTGGTGAAACTGCAATCCAAATTGTAGCTTGCTACAAATCACCACCATGCCCCAAGATTCCCACTCCTCTTTTCCTGATGTACTGGAAAATATTAGGGTTCAACCAAACACCTGAATAATGGGCGATTTCAACTACCCCACCATTAAATGGGATAACTACTCATGCACCAACTCCTTCACACAACACTTTCTGGAATTCATAAACTTCAAAGGCCTGGATCAACTTATCCACACCCCCACCAGGGGCAACAATATGCTAGACCTAGTCATTACCAACATGAGTGACCGGTGTTCCACATCTGAAGTCAACTCCTCATTGGTCTGATCTGACCATAAGCTAATCACCCTTGGTATCCACATTCCGCCCCAAACCCCTCATTAAGGAAACCATGGTAAAACATTTCTCCAAAGCCAACTTCATGCTTGTTAAGACAGATGTGGTGAACTTCATGACACCCATGTAGATGGAAAATACAGTTAAGACTGCTGAATCCTACACAAATGCACTCAATAAGCACTTACATGAGTGCATGGATCTTGCGATCCCAAACAGAACTGAGATGCTATCATCCAAAAAAAGGAAGCCAATCTGATGGTCCCCTGCCATAAATAAAGTGTACAACAGAAGGAAGAAATTGTTGTCTCCCTGTTCTGAGAGATTGCTTTCCAATCTATCTGCAAATATACAGAGCTGACTATATTTTTTTGGTTTTAGAGTTTGTACTGTTAGTTGTTGTTTAGATCTCTGTTGAAACTGCCCCCCCCCCTATTTTCTGCTGTGTTTTCAGTTGGTATAACTGTTTTTTACAGCTTGTGTGTTATGCAACTTAAGGATCACTTGCATAAAATTAGACCTGTTAGTAACAGCCTGCATTTACTTGCTGGAGCCTGTGTTCTGAGAGATTGCTTTCCAATCTATCTGCAAATATGCAGAGCTGAGTATATATTTTTTTGGTTTTAGAGTTTGTTAATTGTTGCATAGATCTCTGTTGAAACTGTTGTCTCCCTGTTTTCAGAGACTGCTTTCCAATCAAACTGCAAATATACAGAGCTGAGTATATTTTTTTGGTTTTAGAGTTTGTACTTTTAGTTGTTGCTTAGATCTCTGTTTAAATTGCCCCCCACCCCCATTTTCTGCTGTATCTTCAGTTGGTATAACTGTTTTTTACAGATTGTGTTTTATCTAACTCAAGGATTACTTGCATAAAATTAGACCTGTTAGTAAAAGTCTGCATTTAATTGCTGGAACGTGTGTTCTGAGAGACTGGTTTCCAACCTGTCTGCAAATATACGGAGCTGAGTATATTTTTTTTGGTTTTAGAATTTGTTAATTGTTGCTTAGATCTCTGTTGAAACTGTTGTCTCCCTGTTCTGAGAGACTGCATTCCAATCTATCTGCAAATATACAGAGCTGAGTATATTTTTTGGTTTAGAGTGTGTACTGTTAGTTGTTACTTAGATCTCTGTTGAAACTGTTTTCCCCACCCCACCCCTATTTTTTTACGTGTTTTCAGTTGGTATAACTGTTTTTATAGCTTGTGTGTTATCTAACTCAAGGATCACTTACATAAAATTAGACCTGTTAGTAACGGCGTGCATTTAATTGCTGGAAGCTATGTTTTGAGAGACTGCTTTCCAATCTATCTGCAAATATACAGAGCTGAATATATATTTTTTTGCTTTTAGAGTTCGTTAATAGTTGCTTAGATCCCTGTTTAAACTGTTGTCTCCCTGTTCTGAGAGACTGCTTTCCAATCTATCTGCAAATATACTGAGCAGAGTATTTTTTTGGTGTTAGAGTTTGTACTGTTAATTGTTACTTAGATCTCTGTTTAAACTGTTTTCCCCACCACACCCCCATTTTCTGCCGTGTCTTCAGTTGGTATAACTGATTTTTACAGCTTATGTGTTATCTGACTCAAGGATCACTTGCATAAAACTAGACCTGTTAGTAACAGCCTGCATTTAATTGCTGGAACTTGTGTTCTGAGAGACTGCTTTCCAACCAATCTGCAAATATACAGAGCTGAATATATTTTTTTTTGGTTTTAGAATTTGTTAATTGTTGCTTAGATCTCTGTTTATACTGTTGTCTCCCTGTTCTGAGAGACTGCTTTCCAATCTATCTGCAAATATAAAGATCTGAGTATATTTTTTGGTTTTACAGTGTGTACTGTTAGCTGTTACTTCGATCTCTGTTGAAACTGTTTTCCCCACCACACCCCTATTTTTTGCCATGTTTTCAGTTGGTATAACTGCTTTTACAGCTTGTGTGTTATCTAACTCAAGGATCACTTACATAAAATTAGACCTGTTAGTAGCAACCTGCATTTAATTGCTGGAAACTGTGTTTTCAGAGACTGCTTTCCAATCTATCTGCAAATATACAGAGCTGAGTACATTTTTTTGGTTTTAGAGTTTGTACTTTTAGTTGTTATGTAGATCTCTGCTGAAACTGTTTTCCACAAACCCCCTATTTTCTGCCGTGTCTTCAGTTTGTTTAACTGTTTTTTACAGCTTGTGTGTTATCTAACTCAAGGTTCACTTGCATAAAATTAGACTAGTTAGCTACAGCCTGCATTTAATTGCTGAAACCTGTGTTCTGAGAAACTGGTTTCCAATCTATCGGCAAATATGCAGAGCTGAGTATATATTTTTTGGTTTTAGAGTTTATTAATTGTTGCTTAGAACTCTGTTGAAACTGTTGTCTCCCTGTTCTGAGATACTGCTTTCCAATCTATCTGCAAATATATAGAGCTGAATGTATTTTTTTGGTTTTAGAGTTTTTACTGTTAGTTGTTGCTTATATCTCTCTGTTTAAACTGTTTTCCCCACCCCCTATTTTCTGCTGTGTCTTCAATTGGTATAACTGTTTTTTACAGCTTGTGTGTTATCGAACTCAAGGATCACTTGCATAAAATTAGACCTGTTAGTAACAGCCTGCATTTAATGGCTGGAACCTGTGTTCTCCGAGACTGCTTAACAATCTATCTGCAAATATACAGAGCTGAGTATATATTTTTTTTATTTTAGAGTTTGTTAATTGTTGCTTAGATCTCTTTTGAAACTGTTGTCTCCCTGTTCTGAGAGACTGCTTTCCAATCTACCTGCAAATATACAGAGCTGAGTATATTTTTTTTGGTTTGAGAGTTTGTACTGTTAGTTATTGCTTAGATCTCTGTTTAAACTGTTTTCCCAACCCACCACCCTTATTTTCTGCCGTGTCTTCAGTTGGTATAACTGTTTTTTACAGCTTGTGTGTTATCTAACTCAAGGATCACTTGCAAAAAATTAGACCTGTTAGTAACAGCCTGCATTTAATTGCTGTAACCTGTGTTTTGAGAGATTGCTTTCCAATCTATCTGCAAATATACAGAGCTGAGTATATTTTTGGGGTTTAGAGTTTGTACTGTTAGTTGTTCCTTAGATCTCTGATGAAACTGTTTTCCCCACCCCAGCCCTATGTTTTACGTGTTTTCAGTTGGTATAACTATTTTTATAGCTTGTGTGTTATCTAACTCAAGGATCACTTACATAAAATTAGACCTGTTAGTAACAGCCTGTATTTAATTGCAGGAACCTGTGTTTTGAGAGACTGCTTTCCAATCTATCTGCGAATATACAGAGCTGAGTATATATTTTTTTTGCTTTTAGAGTTCGTTAATGGTTGCTTAGCTGTCTGTTGAAACTGTTGTCTCCCTGTTCTGAGAGACTGCTTTCCAATCTATCTGCAAATATACTGAGCTGAGTATTTTTTTGGTTTTAGAGTTTGTACTTTTAGTTGTTACTTAGATCTCTGTTTAAAATGTTTTCCCCACCCCACCACTATTTTCTGCCGTGTCTTCAGTTGGTATAACTGTTTTTTACAGCTTGTGTGTTATCTGACTCAAGGATCACTTACATAAAATTAGACCTGTTAGTTACAGCCTGCATTTAATTGCTGGAACCTGTGTTCTGAGAGACTGCTTTCCAATCGATCTGCAAATATACAGAGCTGAGTATATTTTTTTGGTTTTAGAGTGTGTACTGTTAGTTGTTACTTCGATCTCTGTTGAAACTGTTTTTCCCACCCCACCCCTATTTTTTGCCATGTTTTCAGTTGGTATAACTGTTTTTACAGCTTGTGTGTTATCTAACTCAAGGATCACTTACATAAAATTAGACCTGTTAGTAACAGCCTGCATTTAATTGCAGGAAACTGTGTTTTCAGAGACTGCTTTCCAATCTATCTGCAAATATACAGAGCTGAGTATATATTTTTTTGGTTTTAGAGTTTGTACTTTTAGTTGTTGCTTAGATCACTGTTTAAACTGCCCCCCCCCCCATTTTCTGCCATGTCTTCAGTTGGTATAACTGTTTTTTACAGCTTGTGTGTTATCTAACTCAAGGATTACTTGCATAAAATTAGACCTGCTAGTAACAGCCTGCATTTAATTGCTGGAACCTGTGTTCTGAGAGACTGCTTTCCAACCTATCTGCAAATATACAGAGCTGAGTATATATTTTTTGGGTTTAGAATTTGTTAATTGCTGCTTAGATCTCTGTTTATACTGTTGTCTCCCTGTTCTGAGAGACTGCTTTCCAATCGATCTGCAAATATACAGCGCTGAGTATATTTTTTGGTTTTAGAGTGTGTACTGTTAGTTGTTAAGTCGATCTCTATTGAAACTGTTTTCCCCATCCCTATTTTTTGCCATGCTTTCAGTTGGTATAACTGTTTTTACAGCTTGTGTGTTATCTAACTCAAGGATCACTTAAATAAAATTAGACCTGTTAGTAACAGCCTGCATTTAATTGCTGGAAACTGTGTTTTCAGAGACTGCTTTCCAATCTATCTGAAAATATACAGAGCTGAGTATATTTTTTTGGTTTTAGAATTTGTACTTTTAGTTGTTGCTTAGATCTCTGTTGAAATTGTTTTCCCCCACCCCACCCCTGTTTTCTGCCATGTCTTCAGTTGGTATAACTGTTTTATACTGCTTGTGTGTTATCTAACGCAAGGATCACGTGCATAAAATTAGACCTGTTAGTAACAGCCTGCATTTAATTGCTGGAACCTGTGTTTTGAGAGATTGCTTTCTGATCTATCTGCAAATATACAGAGCTGAGTATATTTTTTGGGTTTTAGAGTTTGTACTGTTAGTTGTTACTTATATCTCTGTTGAAACTGTTTTCCACACCCCCCTATTTTCTGCCATGTCTTCAGTCTGTTTAACTGTTTTTTACAGCTTGTGTGTTATCTAACTCAAGGATCACTTGCATAAAATTAGACCGGTTAGTAACAGCCTGCATTTAATTGCTGGAACCTGTGTTCTGAGAGACTGGTTTCCAATCTATCGGCAAATATGCAGAGCTGAGTATATATTTTTTGGTTTTAGAGTTTGTTAATTGTTGCTTAGAACTCTGTTGAAACTGTTGTTTCCCTGTTCTGAGATACTGCTTTCCAATCTATCTGCAAATATACAGAGCTGAGTATATTTTTTTGGTTTGAGAATTTTTACTGTTAGTTGTTGCTTAGATCTCTGTTTAAACTGTTTTCCCCACCCCCCTATTTTCTGCCTTGTCTTCAGTTGGTATAACTGTTTTGTACAGCTTGTGTGTTATCTAACTCAAGGATCACTTGCATAAAATTAGACCTGTTAGTAACAGCCTGCATTTAATGGCTGGAACCTGTGTTCTGCGAGACTGCTTTCCAATCTATCTGCAAATATACAGAGCTGAGTATATATTTTTTTATTTTAGAGTTTGTTAATTGTTGCTTAGATCTCTTTTGAAACTGTTGTCTCCCTCTTCTGAGAGACTGCTTTCCAATCTATCTGCAAATGTACAGAGCTGAGTATATTTTTTTGGTTTTAGAGTTTGTACTGTTAGTTTTTGCTTAGATCTCTGTTTAAACTGTTTTCCCCACCCCCACCCCTATTTTCTGTGGTGTCTTTAGTTGATATAACTGTTTTTTACAGCTTCTGTGTTATCTAACAAAGGATCACTTGCATAAAATTGGACCTGTTAGTAACAGCCTGCATTTAGTTGCTGGAACCTGTGTTCTTTGAGACTGCTTTCCAATCTATCTGCAAATATACAGAGCTGAGTATATTTTTTTGGTTTTAGAGTTTGTTAATTATTGCTTAGATCTCTGTTGAAACTGTTGTCTCCCTGTTCTGAGAGACTGCTTTCCAATCAATCTGCAAATATACAGAGCTGAGTATATGTTTTGGTTTTAGAGTGTGTATTGTTAGTTGTTACTTCGATCTCTGTTGAAACTGTTTTCCCCACCCAACCCCTATTTTTTGCCATGTTTTCAGTTGGTATAATTTTTTTACAGCTTGTGTGTTATCTAATTCAAGGATCACTTACATAAAATTAGACCTGTTAGTAACAGCCTGCATTTAATTGCTGGAAACTGTGTTTTCAGAGACTGCTTTCCAATCCATCTGCAAATATACAGAGCTGAGTATATTTTTTTGGTTTTAGAGTTTGTACTTTTAGTTGTTGCTTAGCTCTCTGTTGAAACTGTTTTCCCCACCCCCACCCTATTTTCTGCCATGTCTTCAGTTGGTATAATAGTTTTTTACTGCTTGTGTGTTATCTAACTCAAGGATCACTTGCATAAAACTAGACCTGTTAGTAACAGCCTGCATTTAATTGCTGGAACCTGTGTTTTGAGAGATTGCTTTCCAATCTATCTGCAAATATACAGAGCTGAGTATATTTTTTTGGTTTTAGAGTTTGTACTTTTAGTTGTTGATTAGATTACTGTTTAAACTGCCCCCCACCCCATTTTCTGCCGTGTCTTCAGTTGGTATAACTGTTTTTTAAAGCTTGTGTGTTATCTAACTCAAGGATTACTTGCATAAAATTAAACCTGTTAGTAACAGCCTGCATTTAATTGCTGGAACCTGTGTTCTGAGAGACAGCTTTCCAACCTATCTGCAAATATACAGAGCTGAGTATATATTTTTTGGTTTTAGAATTTGTTAATTGCTGCTTAGATCTCTGTTTATACTGCTGTCTCCCTGTTCTGAGAGACTGCTTTCCAATCGATCTGCAAATATACAGAGCTGAGTATATTTTTTGGTTTTAGAGTGTGTACTGTTAGTTGTTACTTCGATCTCTGTTGAAACTGTTTTCCCCACCCCACCCCTATTTTTTGCCATGTTTTCAGTTGGTATAATTGTTTTTACAGCTTGTGTGTTATCTAACTCAAGGATCACTTAAATAAAATTAGACCTGTTAGTAACAGCCTGCATTTAATCGCTGGAAACTGTGTTTTCAGAGACTGATTTCCAATCTATCTGCAAATATACAAAGCTGAGTATATTTTTTTGGTTTTAGAGTTTGTACTGTTAGTTGTTACTTAGATCTCTGTTCAAACTGTTTTCCACACCCCTCTATTTTCTGCCATGTATTCAGTTTGTTTAACTGTTTTTTACAGCTTGTGTGTTATCTAACTCAAGGATCACTTGCATAAAATTAGACCTGTTAGTAACAGTCTGCATTTAATTGCTGGAACCTGTGTTCTGAGAGACTGGTTTCCAATCTATCGGCAAATATGCAGAGCTGAGTATATTTTTTTGGTTTTAGAGTTTGTACTGTTAGTTTCTGCTTAGATCTCTGTTTAAAGTTTTCCCCACCCCCACCCCTATTTTCTGTGGTGTCTTCTGTTGATATAATTGTTTTTTACAGCTTCTGTGTTATCTAACAAAGGATCACTTGCATAAAATTAAACCTGTTAGTAACAGCCTGCATTTAATTGCAGGAACCTGTGTTTTGAGAGATTGCTTTCCAATCTATCTGCAAATATACAGAGCTGAGTATATTTTTTTTGGTTTTAGAGTTTGTACTGTTAGTTGTTCCTTAGATCTCTGTTGAAACTGTTTTCCCCACCCCATCCCTATTTTCTGCCATGTCTTCAGTTGGCATAACTGTTTTTTACATCTTGTGTGTTATCTAACTCAATGATCACTTGCATAAAATTAGACCTGTTAGTAACAGCCTGTATTTAATTGTTGGAACCTGTGTTTTGAGAGACTGCTTTCCAGTCTATCAGCAAATATACAAAGCTGAGTATATTTTTTTGGTTTTAGAGTTTGTACTTTTAGTTGTTGCTTAGATCTCTGTTGAAACTGTTCCCCCCACCCCTATTTTCTGTTGTGTCTTCAGTTGGTATAACTGTTTTTTACAGCTTGTGTGTTATCTAACTCAAGGATCACTTGCATAAAATTAGACCTGTTAGTAACAGCCTGCATTTAATTGCTGGAACCTGTGTTCTGAGAGTCTGCTTTCCAATCTATCTGCAAATATACAGAGCTGAGTATATTTATTTTGGTTTTAGAGTTTGTTAATTGTTGCTTAGATCTCTGTTGAAATTGTTGTCTCCCTGTACTGAGAGACTGCTTTCCCATCTATCTGCAAATATACACAGCTGAGTATATTTTTTGGTTTTAGAGTTTGTACTGTTAGTTTTTGCTTAGATCTCTGTTTAAACTGTTTCCCCACCCCCCACCCCTATTTTCTGCAGTGTCTTCAGTTGGTATAATTGTTTTTTACAGCTTGTGTGTTATCTAACTCAGGGATCACTTGCATAAAATTAGACCTGTTAGTAACAGCCTGCATTTAATTGCTGGAACCTATGTTCTTTGAGACTGCTTTCCAATCTATCTGCAAATATACAGAGCTGAGTATATTTTTTTGGTTTTAGAATTTGTTAATTGTTGCTTAGATCTCTGTTGAAACTGTTGTCTCCCTGTTCTGAGAGACTGCTTTCCAATCTATCTGCAAATATACAGAGCTGAGTATATTTTTTGGTTTTAGAGTTTGTACTGTTAGTTGTTGCTTAGATCTCTGTTGAAACTGTTTTCCCTACCCTCACCCGTATTTTCTGCCATGTCTTCATTTGGTATAACTGGTGTTTACAGCTTGTGTGTTATCTAACTCAAGGATCACTTGTATAAAATTAGACCTGTTAGTAACAGCCTACATTTAATTGCTGGAACATGTGTTCTGAGAGACTACTTTCCAATCTATCTGCAAATATACAGAGCTGAGTATATTTTTTTGTTTTTTAGAGTTTGTTAATTGTTGCTTAGATCTCTGTTGAAACATTTGTCTCCCTGTTCTGAGAGACTGCTTTCCAATCTATCTGCAAATATAAAGAGCTGAGTATATTTTTTTGGTTTTAGAGTTTGTACTGTTAGTTGTTGCTTAGATCTCTGTTTAAATTGTTTTCCCCACCCCACCCCTATTTTCTGCCATGTTTTCAGTTGATATAACTGTTTTTTACAGCTTGTTTATTATCTAACTCACAGATCACTTGCATAAAATTAGACCTGTTAGTAATAGCCTGTATGTAATTGCTGGAAGCTGTGTTCTGAGAGACCGCTTTCCAATCTATCTGCAAATGTACAGAGCTGAGTATATATTTTTTGGGTTTTAGAGTTTGATAATTGTTGCTTAGATCTCTGTTGAAACTGTTGTCTCCCTGTTCTGAGAGACTGCTTTCCAATCTATCTGCAAATATACAGAGCTGAGTATATTTTTTGGTTTTGGAGTTTGTACTGTTAGTTGTTACTTAGATCTCTGTTGAAACTGTTTTCCCCACCCACCCCTATTTTCTGCCATGTCTTCAGTTGGTATAACTGTTTTTTACAGCTTGTGTGTTATCTAACTCTAGGATCACTTGCCTAAAATTAGACCTGTTAGTAACAGCCTGCATTTAATTGCTGGAACCTGTGTTTTGAGAGACTGATTTCCAATATATCTGCAAATATACAGAGCTGAGTATATTGTTGTGGTTTTAGAGTTTGTATTTTTAGTTGTTGCTTAGATCTCTGTTGAAACTGACCCACCCCCTCATTTTCTGCCATGTCTTCTGTTGGTACAACTGTTTTTACAGCTTGTGTGTTATCTAACTCAATGATCACTTGCATTAAATTAGACTTGTTAGTAACAACCTGCATTTAATTGCTGGAACCTGTGTTTTGAAAGGCTGCTTTCAAATCTGTCTGCAAATATACAGAGCTGAGTATATTTTTTTGGTTTTAGAGTTTGTGCTGTTAGTTATTGCTTAGATCTCTGTTGAAACTGTTTTTTTCCACCCACCTTCCCTATTTTTTGTTTGTAGTTTAAATTTGGTGGTTTTTGCAGTTGCCTGCCCCACTGTAGAGTTGATCTAGGACACTCCCCCAGTCCCATCTCTTTACCACATTCTGCCTAATAAACTCTTTTTGCACTTACTTTTAGTCCTTTTTAATTTAATTGCATTTTTAAACTGTGTTTAGTCTAATATTGCTACATACTCAAGTGTGCTAGCTTGCACTGTATGTGAATTGTTTTTACTACTGTTTTTGCTACTTTTCTGTAAAAAAAACTGTAAGCCTGTTCCCTACCTTTCCTGTAACTAGTGTTCAAGATACAGATTTGCTGTATCCAGGACTGTATGTAAACTTCTGAGCCCCCCAAGCCTATCTGTGTTGGAGGGAAGCCTTCTAGCTTATCAGTGAGAGTGGTAAGTACTTGGCAACCTGTCTACCACATAAGGAGTGGTTCTGGCCCAGATATTGTAGTTATTGGCCGTTTGGGCAATCTCTTCCATCTCTCTCAACTTTCTGATTTGAAAGCCTTCATTTGCACTTGTTTCTGTTCTATAACTCGTTTAGTACAGATACAGAATCTTAGTTTTGTCACTTAAATTTTCATGCTCAGCACTTGTTCAGAACTTGTAAGGACTAAATAACCTACTAATTACTACAGCACTCAACCTTCCTCATTACCTAGAGGAAAACAGTTTCTGTACTTACTTTTCTCACTTGCTTAGAGACAAACAGCTCTTGTACTCACTTTCCTCACTTATCTAGACGAAAATAGTTTTTATTCAGGCATGTCCAAGGGTCAGCTCCCAGTGTTCTCTCCTGTCTATCTGATGAATCTGGGCATCTTGAGGCAATGCAGAAATTGTCTCATGTACACAGACAACCGTCTCCTCCTACCACCCAACACTACAACCTATGAGAGATGCACTTATCTAGCCAAACTGAAGGTAAAGCTCTCTCCAACCAAGACTGAACTTGACAGTCATGAGAAGAAGGTAAACATTTGCACCACACAACACTCATCACATAGTCTCACTAAATATACACCACCAAAATCCACACATAGTAAAACAAATGCATTCACGGAGACTCTCAATAATAATCTGTCTAAGCAACAGAGACCTCCAAAGCAGAAACGCAAGCAACCTCCATCCCCCAACACAGCCCAAATGACACATAGCCCACAGACTCAGTGTGCCACTCACCCACAGCCAGTAAGGCAAAACAATGTACCCAACACACTAGTCATAGGTGACACTATAGTCAGGCACACTGATGTCCCACTCACCAGGCTAAACAAGGAGAAGGTTACTGCCAGCTGCCTGTCGGGTGCCAGGATCTGCCACATAACCCATGCACTCAGGTCACTCCACAACAAGTACAAATATGACTGTCATTGTCCATGTTGGTGTGAATGACCTGAGACATACCTCCCTGGACTACATGAAAAGAGACATGGAAGAGCTCTCCGATCTTATAGCCCAGGCAGGTATGACCCTAGCCTTGACTAGCATTCTGCCATCACTCAGAATGATACCGCAGTACAAGGACAAAATGATTGACTTCAATAATTGGCTAAGCTTCTGGTGTCATTCTAAGGGGATCCAGTATATGCCTGCTTGGGATGACATGATCAACAGACCATGACGCTTTGCCACAGATGGCCTGCACCTGTCACCCCTGGGATTCCGGATACTGGCTAAGGCTCTTGCTGCCCCTATAGTGCCTTTTTTAGGCAAGGTTCAAATAACAAATTCACCACCATAACAGGAATAGGCAAGCAAAAACTGAGGGTAATGCTACCCAATGCTAGAAGTCTAAATCTCAAAATGCATTCACTCGAGGCACTCCATAAAATGGAGAACATTGATATCTGTGCAGTGACTGAGACCTGGTTCAAGGCTCCAGAGAGCACCCCTGCACTACCAGGCTATAACTCATACCACACTTTTCGGCCATGTAACCTGGATGGAAACACCAAAGGCGGAGGTGCGTCCATATTCATTACGGATATCCACAGCTCCAGGCAAGCTGCTCAGCATAATGCATCCAATGTTATCGAAGTGCAACTAACTCTGGGCAAGACTGCAATCCAAATTGTAGCTTGCACAGATCCCCCACCATGCCCTAGGATTCCCACTCCTCTTTTCTTGATGTACTGGAAAATATTAGGGTTCACCCAAACACCCTAATAATGGGTGACTTCAACTACCCCACCATTAACTGGGAAAACTACTTGTGTACCAACTCCTTAGCTCAACGCTTTCTGGAATTCAGAAACTCCAATGCCCTGGATCAACTTATCCACAATCCCCAAAAGGGGCAACAATATCCAAGACCTAGTCATTACCAACATGAGTGACTGGTGTTCCACACCTGAAGTCAACACCTCGTTGGTCCAATCCAACCATAAGCTAATCACCCTTGATATCCACATCCCGCCCCCCCCCCCCATTAAGGAAACCATGGTAAAAAAATTCTCCAAAGCCAACTTCATGCTTCTTAAGACAGAAGTGGTGAACTTCATGACACCCATGCAGATGGGACAATACAGTTACAACTGCTAAATCCTACACAAATGCAGTCTATAAGGACTTACACAAGTGCATGGATTGTGCTATCCCAAACAGAACCAAGATGCTATCCTCCAAAAAAAGGAAGCCAATCTGGTGGTCCCCTGCCATAAACAAACTGTACAACAGAAGGAAGAAACTGTTGCAAAAGGGAGTAAAATCCCATGAGTGGAGGAATTCCCAGGTCAGCCTCAGTAAGAAGCTGAGATCCCTTATAAGTTCCTCCAAAGCTAGCTACAAAAACAAAATCACCACTAATTCTAAGGACAACCACAAAGCATGTTATAGCTATGTCAAGAATTTCGATGGCAACACCCAGATCTGCTCTGAGTTACAGCACAACGGCACGACAATTACAGAACCAACTGATATTGCCAACATCCTGGCAGATAGGTTCAGTGCTAACTTTACCCCCCCACCCCCTAAAGGGCCCATATCTATACAGGAAGAATGCAGAGTCCCTGTAATCACAACTACGCAGGTAAAAGCTGTACTCTCTAAAGCCAAAAACACAGCATCCATGGGACCGGACAACATCCCAGGCTGCATTTTATATGAACTTCAGAACGAACTGGCTCCCCACATAAGCACCAGGTTCAGTAATAGCCTCACATCAGGCTTTGTGCCCACTGAATGGTGCACAGCAACAGTTATCCAACTCCACAAAGGGGGAGCCACCACTTATCCCGGGAACTATCGTCCTATTAGCCTGATGAGCCTGGTCTGCAAGGCCATGGAACGTATCATCATGAAACTCATAAACAAAGATATTGGTAACCTCCAAACTCTGGATTCCACCCAGTTCGGGTTTGTGAAAGGCAGATCATGCCTCCTGATCCTGACTGACGTCTTTGAGGCAGTCACCAAAGCCATAGATGAGGGTAAGGTGGTTCACACAGCCTATCTTGACCTCGCCAAGGCTTTCAACACTATCCCCCATTCTGGAATTATAGCTAAACTCACAAAACTAGGTATAAATCCCTACGTCACAAGATGGGTTATCAACTGGCTCACTGATAGAACCCACACTGTAAAAGTTGCAGACTCCAAATCTGACCTCAAAGCAGTGACAAGTAGAGTACCACAGGGTTTCGTCCTGAGACCTCTCCTGTTTGGTATCTACTTCTCTGAAGTACAGGGTAACACAGAAGGCCTCTGGCTAACGAAGTTTGCAGATGACTGCAAACTAGGAGCCATAGTCAAGCCCCCAAATGATGTGGACATCCTACAGAAGGGCCTCGCTGAGACAGATGCCTGGTGTCAGAGCCATGGCCTCAAGCTCAATGCCAAAAAGTGCAGTGTCATCCCCTTTGGTATAACCTCTGTACCCATGAACTACCACATAGGCAGCAATCTACTTAGCACTGAATGTGTGATATGAGACCTTGGGACCCAAGTGGGCAGTAGTCTCTCCTTTGATAGTCACATCGCCACAGTAGTCAGGAAGTCCTTCTATGTGGCACACCTCATCATAAAAGGGTTCTCATCCAGGAAAAAAGAGGTCATTGTTCCCCTCTACTCGACACTCATTAGACCCATTATAGAGTACAACGCCCCTTTTGGAATGTACCTCACAAGACATCTGCAGCAGCTGGAAAGGCCACATAAGTACCTCACAAAGAGGATTACTGGCCTCAACCAATGCCCTACACTGACTGCCTCAAAAAACTTCAGCTTTACTCTGTGGTATATTGCCTACTCTGAGGTGATCTCTGCCTAACATATAAAGCTATGTCAATCCCAGAGCTGTTGGACATGCTACACCTAAAGAAATCCCAATCCCTCTGAGCTACATGGTCTAGGGTCCTAAACCTTGTCACCACAATAAGCAGGACTTGCTGGATGGATAGATTCCTGTCCCAGAGACTTCCCATACTCTGGAACAGGCTAACCATCAATGTCAAGCAAAGTTCTTCATTAGCACACTTCAAGACAAATCTTGATGAGTGGATGGGAAATAGGAAATACACTTCGGGGATCACTTCTGTGTCTCTGCTCAACAGTGGCACAGGAAAATAGCTTTCTTGGGTGGCGTAAGCCAGGGAACCTTGCTGGCTAGGCTTACATAGGCCCTTGGGCCGATAGCCTAGTACCTACCTATGAACCTATAAATATATATATATATATATATATATATATATATATATATATGTATATGGGTTCACTACATATGACCGAAAGTTCATATGACCGAAGCCCATTTGACTGAGACCAAATGACCGAAAGTTAATTTGACCGAAAACCCATATGACCGAAAACTCATTTGACCAAAAAACAGCACCAGCAGGTATATGCCCTGTTCCCCACTGTAGTGCGACTCAGGAGTGAGAATATAAAGTTGGGGGGGGTGTGGGGGGCGAAGCCCCCCACATAATTGCAGTGTATTCACTATTACATACATGTGTATCCATTAAAAATGCATTAAAACATATAACATCAGTAAAAACTGGTTGCAAAATGTGGGGGGCTATGCCCACCACCCCCCTAACTTTATATTCTCACTCCAGGGTCACACTACAGTGGGGAACAGGGCATATACCTGCCAGTGCTGTTTTTTGGTCAAATGAGTTTTCGGTCATATGGGTTTTCGATCAAATGAACTTTCGGTCATTTGGTCTCAGTTAAATGGGCTTTGGTCATATGAACTTTCGGTCATATGTAGTGAACCCATATATATATATATATATATATATATATATATATATATATATGTGTGTGTGTGTGTGTGTGTGTGTGTGTGTGTGTGTGTCCAGTAAGTAGAAACTGCCTCTGAGGCAGTTTAGCACTTTTCTGCTAGATTCCTGCAGTGACTAAGATCTATTTTTAAACCTTACTCACCTACATCAGTAATGGGCATCTTTTTTGTGTACTAGCAGATGCAGAACTTATTACCTAATAATGTTTAGGCTTCAAGCAATAGCCATAATGCTGAGATCCTTAGTCTTTCTAGGAAAAAATACTTAATTTTCTGCTTTCTGCATAAATAATACAGCTGATATATAAGTATCTGTTTCGCCTCTGCATGTTGTGAAGACATATGAGCATGCTTGTAAAAATGGACCACAGCTGTTACCACCCCTTCTTTCTGGTGCAATAGTCTGCCCATCCCATTACTGTTTTCTATGTACCTAAACTTACTCTTCATTCCCTTTTGAGCCCTGGTCACAAACTATCAATGTCTTTATCTTGACCACCCCAACGGACATCCTTTTTAAACATCCTTAACCACCATCTGGCAGCTAACGCTTTGCCAATGTTAAATTCATTTGGGTAGCACCGAACTTTAAACATCATTCATTTTTGTGCTACATCATTTGCATTACATTTGTTTAATGGTACAAGGGGGTAATACTCCTATTGTGACTTTTATGTGCACTTAAAACTTCTGGGGAAACATGTAACTTGATGTCGTGAATACTAACATTTTCAAAATTAAACTGTGATTCTGAAAAGAAAAAAGTCAATTCTGAACTTTGTGGTTGCACTTTTAAGGTATTTTTCTGGGAGCCCTTTTCTCCTTCCACTCCTTAGCATGGTGGCATACACCTTTCCAGTCTACTTATATATTCTTACTGTAAAGACCGCTGCATCTCAGACAAGAAGAAATGCTCTGAGTTGCCATAATCTCAGACTTAGTACACAAGCCCCTTATTTACACTTAAATTATTTTCCATCTGGCCCATATATCATTCTAGTTGATTTCCTTTGGGAATTTCTAGCAGCCTGATGTGCATTCCTTGCTTGGCCTCCAGAACTGTATACAATACTCCAAGTGAGACATTACCAGTGCATGGTGTAGTGGGAGCATTACATTTTTCTCCTTCACTTTATTTCCTGGAGGATGCACCGCAGCATTCTGTTTGATCAAACAGAATGCTGAGGTGTATTCATTCTGTTTCAGGTGTGATCAAACCCCAGATCCTTCATCTGCTCTGCCTTCATTACTTCTATTTTCCACTTGCTAATGGAGTGCAGTGTTATTAGATTGTCTGTAATGAACCTCATCTCTATTCTCTCAGTGAAATTGTTCAGCTATTCATTCCAAGCCCTTCCTTAAATTCTTCTATGCCTCCCAACCACACCTTCTTATTTTCACTGCTGCAGCTATATTTATATAATAATTGAAAAGGGAGATCACGTTCTTTGTTTCTATGGACATTTATAAAACAAACAGATTGAAGAGTACTGAATGCAGGATTTACCCCTGTGGTACTCCATATTCCTGAAAATATATTTCCTGTTATAACCCTCTATTCCTTATCACCCATCCAAGTAAGAGTACTGCCCCTCAGTCATGGTCATACCCTGAACCTCTGCAGCTTTTCAATTATTTTTATTTATTTATTTTTATTTAAAATTTGTTTACCTGGAAAATCTGACTTGGAACAAAGCCAATTTTTAGCGGAAGCCTGGGAAGAAATGCTCCAAATACATCTTTGTAATGTGGGAGGAAATTGGAGCACCTGGAGGAAACCCACATGAATGCAGAGTCTGGAGAAAACACATGAATGCAGGGAGGACATGTAGACTTCACACAGAAGGGACCCCTGCCAGGTTGAACTGGAGAACCTCTTGCTGTGAGGTGACAACGCTACCGCTGCACCATTGCGCCATCCAAGTAGCTGTCTCTAACGGATCAAATGAAAGATATTGCTGAAATTCAGAAAGAAAACGTGTACTGGTAGTCCACTGTTAAATTAAAACTATTAAACTGGGTCAGGGATAAAAGACAACTGCTTCAGGCCAAAAACGTAAGCTTGATCTTTATTCTAGAGTTCATTGTCTTCTTGATAAGTTAACTGTCATCCGCTCAGAGTTTTCTCCATGGGTTTCTCTACCACTGCTCTTAGACTAACTGGCCTGTAGGCCCCCAGATTCCTTCTCCTACAACCACTGTGAAAGAGCATCCCACCAAGTAACTCCTGTGACAATTCTTCACCATCCAGTGATCTGCTGAAGACCTCAGTTAATGAGTCAGACAGCCCATGGGCCAGATTCATAAGATCACTAGCAGGGTTCCCATTTGCTCTCTGTGACCAATGCCACAACTATGGTTGGCCAATGAGGGTAGAAGCCACAGTTGTAATTTGTCAGGCAGAGTGATCGGCAAGTGCTGATGGTGGTGAGTGCAACACTGGCTTTATAAGTAATGCTAGCACTGCATCTGTGGTTAAGCTGGAGCAGTGAAGCATTCAGAGTGTGGTAATTTAACTCTAGCAAACATCTTCCTTTGGTTTCAGAAGAGGAGAAGAGATGTTTTATGTTTGTTTTTTGTGACTAAACTGTGAGATTTTAGTCTTCACACTTTTATTTTTGCTCATCAGCTTTGAGTTTGGGATCTGCACAGGGCACCTGATGACCTACTTATAGCTGTACCTATACGTTCTCACTTCATCACTACAGTTCATCACTGGCATCTGTCTGCTGCTGCCTCTGCTTTGCACTAACATCATCCAATATGGCAGCTTTCATTACCTTTCCTCCATAAATGTTATGGTGAAGCAGTCATTCACCAACTGCCTTTTATTGCCCTCACACCCATTCTTATTCAGCCTGACCAGGTCTTTTCCTCCCTTCCTCCTTTATACTCTGCCTCAGAACTTCCTTCCCCTTCCTGATCCCGTCTACCAAACTCCTCTCGACTCACATATTTTTTACTTCCATCTATTCTCTTATTCTTCATTTTGCTTTGCTGAATTGTGCTCGCTCCATCGTCTCACCACTTTCTACCTGTGTATGCTCTGAATTTTTGCCCTGCTTCACAATGGCTATCATTTTTCATTTTCTATATTTACGCATAGTCTTGGTCTACAAGATGCTTCTTCCTTTGTCAACTCCAAGCCTCTTCTCGAGGTCAGCATAATTCTCCTTCTAAACTCACTTGACCTCCCCCCATACCATCAGAATTCTATCACTTCTGATATAGTCCCATACAGCTGACCGAATCCCTAATGTTCCCAAATCGCAGTCACTTCCTGCTTCCACTGGCTTCTAACCGTCTCTGTGAGTATGATCCTCTTCCTCATAGTCCAGTCCTCTTTTGGAGTCTCTCCTCTCCTGATGTATATGGAGGTTAGTACGCTGCTTCAGTCACCCAGCCCTCCCCTCTTCCTCTAATTTATCTGTCTAGATACTTTTCATCAGTTTTTTTGGGGGGTGATATTTCTCCTATTCTCCATCCTCACATTCAATGTCCTACTTTATATAATTAATTCCTTCTTCTCCATCCACTCCTGGATAACATCTAGCCAGGTATCCCAGTGTTTTACTCTATCTGATCAATGACCCTTGATTCAGAACTACCAGTAATGGCCATCATCCCTTCTGCAGCACTGCTTATGCACCCCCATATTCCTACCCAAATTTCTTGCATTGAAAAGTAATACTGTCCAGCCGTATTCCCAAATCCAAACCGCCCTTGTGTATTCTTCTGCTATATTGTCTGTCTGATTTTAACTTCTGCTAGTTCCAGAGTGCACACCTTTTGTGTCTGCTTTTGTGGAGCTCACTCTTAATTTTACATTTTAGTTTTAAAGGTGCAGTCCTGGAGATATGTATCTTTTCTGTGCAACACTGAGTATTACTGTCCCTCCTGGTCTATGACTGAGCCTGTCGCAGGCATAGAGATGTCCTCTCTGCCTGTTGCCTTCTTCACTTTTGTACTATTTTCAAAATCTTCTCCCTTGTCAACTGACACTGTCTGTCATTTCATCTTTAATGTACTGGCTGCTGGCAAACTTGGTGCTTCTGAGAATGCTATCTGTAATCCACTACTATCATCTGTCTGTAGCCAGATTGGAGGCCACACCTCCTACCATCTCAGCTGTCATCTCCGCAAGGTTGTTGGTGCTTCTATATACCATAGTGTGTGCTTCACCTCTTGCTTGTTAAAATCTTGTCTCTTCTAGTTCCTCCACCAAACTGCCAATTCCCTTTTTGTCACCTTTTCCCTTCTCTTACTAAGTTTAAACCCAGAGATTGAATTCACTGTAACCTGGTCCATTGTTTCTCCATTGCAGTGACCCTTAATCTCCCTTGTGATTGGATCTCCTGCCATCATTACCTTCTCCTGCATTCCCACACTGATTTTTATTTCCTTCATCTTCTTCTACTTCTTCTCAGTACCTTCCTACCCACAACATTTCTTGTTAATCGTACAGCTGTCACATCCCATGATGGTTCTTTCCCACCCTGTGTTACACCTGGTCCATCTCAGTACCCTTCCTACCCGCAACGTTTCTTGTTAATCGTACAGCTGTCACATCCCATGATGGTTCTTTCTCTCCCTGTGTTACACCTGGTCCATCTCAGTACCCTCCTACCCACAACGTTTCTTGTTAATCATACAACTATCACATCCCATGATGGTTCTTTCCCACCCTGTGTTACACCTGGTCCATCTCAGTGCCCTTCCTACCCGCAACGTTTCTTGTTAATCGTACAGCTTTCACATCCCATGATGGTTCTTTCCCACCCTGTGTTACACCTGGTCCATCTCAGTGCCCTTCCTACCTGCAACGTTTCTTGTTAATCGTACAGCTGTCACATCCCATGATGGTTCTTTCTCACCCTGTGTTACACCTGGTCCATCTCAGTACTCTTCCTACCCGCAATGTTTCTTGTTAATTGTACAACTGTCACATTCCATGATGGTTCTTTCCCACCCTGTGTTACACCTGGTCCATCTCAGTGCCCTTCCTACCCACAACGTTTCTTGTTAATAGTACAGCTGTCACATCCGATGATGGTTCTTTTCCACCCTGTGTTATACCTGGTCCATCTCAGTACCCTTCCTACCCGCAACGTTTCTTGTTAATCGTACAACTGTCACATCCCATGATGGTTCTTTCCCACCCTGTGTTACACCTGGTCCATTCATTATGCTTCTTTACTATGTCTACAAACCTTCCTCACTGCTTTATACTCTCAGTTGTCATACTTTCCTCGCAGGAGATCTCAGTCACAGTTCTGATGATGACAGTTGTGATTGTTGATATTTTAAACATTACACTTTTAATATGCTTCCAAATAGTGACTTGTGAAACTTAAAATAACAAAGCTAAAGCATTTTTTCACTAAACAACATTTTTTTCTACTGCAAATCCTTCCCTTTCAGTAGCTTGTGTCTTCCACACCTCTGCTACATATTTTATTTTACTTTATTTTACTTTATTTTATTTGTCCTTTGGTAACTGGGAAATTCTGAATGAGCCACTAGCCCATTTTCAGTGGAGGCCTGGTGAGAAAGGCTCCACAACAGATTCAAAAACATTTAAACAATAGTTGATGAGTAATTGTATACAAACAGAGAAAAGTCCTACAACAGTTTAAATTTATTATGAGTTATGGTGAAAGGCTCCACAAACACACATAAAACATTTCATAATAGCTGATAAGAAATTGTATCCAAGAGGAAGAAAAATCACACAACACATAAAACACTTTAAAATAGATAAGAGTCCCAACAACAGATTGAAATACATTTACTGAATATGCTAGGAGAAATTGTAATCAAGAATATGATATGTAGTCCAAGTAACAAGACACTTAGTGGATAGACTATGTCAAGTAAACTAATATATAGTTATTCAAAATACAAATATATTTCTAATAATATATGGAGGTGAGAAATAACAGAGTATTCTGATGCCAAAATAGACAGAGTAATAGAATAAGATGAGGAGGAGAAATGAGCAGGAGAGAAAATTAAGGACATGGAGAGACAGAGAGAAAGAGAGAGAGAGAGAGAGAGAGAGAGACAGAGAGAATTGATTAGTATTAGAGAGATGAGAATGTTAAGGAAAGATGCTAGATAGAAAATAAATAGTGATGTCAGCTGAAGAGATAGAAGGGATGCATTGGTAGTACAGTATCATTAAACTGAGAGCTACTTTTGATGTTAGGCCATTACTACCGGCTAAGATATGGAGGTGCTACTGATTCAGAGTAAGAAAAGTTTTAGTGAGTAGGTATGCAGGAAAAGGTGTCAGATAGATATTTTTTTCGACTGGTCTTGAAATTGGAAAGGTTGCTTGTATGTTTAAGGGATAAGGGATAGAGATCTAGGCGTGAGTTACATAGTTGGAATAGACAGAGGTCCCTGCATATACAGAGTTCAAAGTTGCTGTACCTTGAAATAAGTGGAAATATTATAAGATGCCACAACTTTCAACTTGGTATTTATTATTCAACATTTATTAAGGATGTTTCAACAGCTTAAAATGTTACTGGTCATGCACAGTCAAATTAGGACCTTAAAAAAACAAATTCCTATGGCTTTAGAGAGATAACAGCCAAATAGGCCACAGGTATCTTGACTCCCCACAAGAAAGACATGGCTAATGGAAGCAATGGAGTTTATGGAGTCTGATGGTTACAGGGGCTGGGAGAAGAAATAAGTAACAGACCTTAATAAATAAGTAATTAAATAACAGAACAGTTTGATAGTTTATAAATCCATTTGTAAGCAATTGCTTAATGGCAGGTCATAAGCTACCAAACTTCCATGACTACCTAAGTTTGGCAGGTCAAAAGCTATTGTGATCATTTATAGATAGCAGGAGGTATTAGTGTGAAATAACTTTGTACTCACTTGTGACAAATTACCTTGATACACTTCTAAACACTGGTACTTTTTTTTGCACTGATTTCCCTCTGGTGAGCATTATTCTTTGTAGTTAACATCATCTGGTTCATTGACAATGCATATCCTCATTCTCTCACTGTCACATTAACACACCTTTTGATTTCAGGTAGTTTTAATATCTTGATATCAAGACACAGTTTAATTCTCTCTTAAATTCTGTCTCACTTTCTTTATGTCCACTTCCACTCTCTATATTGCCATAATCCAGTCAGTCAGATTTAACTCTTGACCCCTTTTGCTCGGTCATGAATGATTGCCTAGAGCCATTCAAGTTTCAGCTCACAGAGACTGGATCTACATGAGCTATATATTTGGAATATGGTTGTTTAAATTAGACATTAGATATGTAGGTGATTTTATGAGCTTTTATTTTGTGATTTTGTATAAAATATAGCATTAGGTGTACAGTTTAGCATACTAAATGTAAGTTAATATGTGAATAATATGTTTTTAAGCTAACAACAATCATACCACTATGTTTCTTTAAATTTCCTTAAATTTCAATGTGGTTGGGAAGTAAATTGAAAGATTGATTAATTGGATTAGATAAATCAATCAAATGAACAATATATATAGGTGTGGTACATGATGTATTACTTTGTTCTGAAGAAGTTTCCGTTATTGTGGAAATGAAAGCGCTTAACTTATGTTAATTTTTTTGCTGTGCATTAAATCATCGTGAATTATTATACTGGACTGAAGAGTCTGTTTTATGGTGACGTTTTGTGGGACAGCTTTCATTGAGTTCTGTTACGGGACTGTACATTTATTTATCCACTCTCTATATTGCCATAATCCAGTCAGTCAGATTTAACTCTTGACCCCTTTTGCTCTGTCATGAATTATTGCCTAGAGCCATTCAAGTTTCAGCTCACAGAGACTGGATCTACATGAGCTGTGGTCCCATTAAAATGGATGTTTTATATCAAATGTGTTGATGGCCAGTTCTTGGGGGGACTTGGCTCAAGGATATAAGTCGTAGTAACGATTATGTTATGCTTGTTCTGATCCTGATGATGTGTTGTGGGTTGATGGGAGTCAGACAAACACACAAACACATGCACACACGCACATGAGCACACACGCAGACATGCACATGAGCGCGCGCGCGCGCACACACACACACACACACACACACACACACACACACACACACACACACACACACACGCAGACATGCACATGAGCACACACGCACACACGCAGACAGGCACATGAGCACACACACGCTCGCACGCGCGCGCACACACAAGTGGGCACATGCAGTCAGTGCTTGTAAGCACGAGTAGGTTTAGCACAGAATGGTAGTTAAGTGCATGAGTCAGTTGCTTGTTGCTAATCAGGTTTATTATATCTTTAATCCAAAGTCTGATTCTCATAGTCTTCTCTTTGTAAACTATGTGTCTCTGAGCAAATAATTCAATCAAACTGTGTTCCCTGGTCACCCGTGATTGAACTATGTGGCTTACCTCATGATCTATAAATGCAGAAGATTAACGTCTCAAAACAACTTTGAGATGGAGGGAAATAGGCAAAGCAAACCCCAACACAACTGGATCTGTTTTCACACAGTCATGTGATCAGGATTTGCTATCTGAACATTATGAGAGTGTTTTTTTTTTCCAAAATCTCTTTATTTCAATTTTCTTTTTTCAAATAATAACAACAATACAGTAACTCAAAAACACAAATAAACAATACAAATACCTATCTAAAGAAAACAGACAGCAATCGCATTCCGAGAAAATTATATATATATATATATATATATATATATATATATATATATATATATATACAATACATACACAAGAAGTCACTACATCGTCAAGTAAAGTATGAGAATTCTTATGTTCATTTGGTCTCATAAGGGATAGTGAAAAAGGGGATAGTCTATATAGAAAGTAAAAATAGAAATTTAACCATTTATTTGTATGTTTAGGGAAAATATCTAGTTACACATATACTAAGAGAAGGGAGAAGATGCAAGAAAGACTGGTTATACTGCGTTCATTTCATATTTAAAGGTTAGCTTATTCATGACAATTTGTAGGCGAATTTTATTTGTCAAGAATTATATCTAGTAAGTAACCCCAATATTTTTGGTAATAGCGTTTGTTTTTTGTTTTTGAATAAATTAATTTGTGAGATGAGATATATTTGATAGCAAGATTGCTAAAATTTTCCCATGTAATTGGTGACATGACATTCCAATTCTTTGTAATAAACAATTTAATAAGGGCACACATTGTAATAAAGACATGTTTTGATATTTTTGGAAGTTGATTGATATTAATGTGCAATATAGCTGTCTCCCATGTAAGGGTTGATTTTTCATATCCCATCTTCTCTAATCTTACTCTCAAGGAACACCATAAGTTGTGTATCTTAGTACAGTTCCACATGACATGTAAAATATCAGCTGTTTGATCCGGACAATGGGGACATATAGGCGAAAAGTTAGGATTGAATTTATTTAATTTAGATAAGGTATAATACAGATTGTTAATTACCATAATTTGTGTATATAACAGCTTCTTGAAAGAAATGAATTTGATTGTATTTTCAATGGCTAGTTTCTTATTTTCTTCAGTCAGTGATTGATTTTTCGTTTGCCAACAGTTTGAAAATAATAAAGAATTCTGATGTTTTGCACTCATTACAATTTTATAAGTCCTAGAAATTGTTTTCCCTTTAATCGCAAGATTTTCAAGTATTAATTTAACTAAATCTATGTTCTGTAAGTCAGTGTGTATTTGTGAGAATTTAGCATTTATAAGATGATGAAATTGGTTAAGGATAATACTATATTTCATAGGAAGTTTGAGTTCAACTCTCATTTGCCCCGTGTTAGAGTCTTTCCATTGGTATATATCCCATATTGTGTAGTCTTTTATCAGGGGGTAGTTTGTTAGATTTACTGGTTTATTATTTATTAGTAGATTAGGATTTAGGTGTAACAGTTGTATAAGGGCAGAAGCGTCAGCTAATTGCAATGATTTAAATAGTTTCTGTGTTGTAAGAATCATGTTTTTAATTAGTGGGTGTAAATTCTTCGTGTATATGCTAGCCTGGTTTAAATTCAAGAATGGTAAGGATTTGATATTACAGCCAAGGGATTTCAACTGTTCATACCAGATTTTGGTCCACTGGGGTGTCCAAGTATTTATATACGAGTCATAGTTTATTATTTGTATTAGTGTGTAAAAACATTATGAGCGTGTTAAAATGCAGGAGCACGCTGGTGACACTTCTCGTTTTATTTAATGTGTAAAAAAACAGATCACCACCAGATGGCAGCATATGAGCATCTATTGCCTATGAGCTACATTTAACCTCCTTCCAACATGCTCCTTAAAAAAAAACCTGCCAGCTATAATTATTCAGAAAAAACAGCCTGTTATATGTATAATAATCAAGCAACTTCTATTCCAGTATTGCTCATATTGTTGGAATACAACATTTTATAAGGAAAATATATTGTCATTTACATATTCCACTGATATTTTGGCATTAAAAAGGATAACTTAACAGACGGTGCTTGCGACCTGAAATATTTCTGGAAGGCAGTGAAGGAGGTGACAGGCTACATTGCAGATTAAAAATATAGCTCCCTCTCTTCCCGAGACATTTCCGTTGCCTAAAAATACAAATGTTTCTTACAGTCGATGGAAACTGCTATCGGCAACCACACTTAAGTCATAAGATTATCTGTTGTTCAACCGCTTGAAAGAGCCTGTAGCAATGAAAATATCACTTTAAAGTGATTTTACAACAAATAAGTTGCATGTGCATTATAGCACATGGTGCAAAAACTGCAGATCATATGTTTCTCCCCACTGGCATAGGTTTATAACTAAGCTTGTGCTGAGAAAAAAAAAGTACTTTGAAACTTGTGTTTCCCAAAGCCTGATACATTAGATTTCAAACCACAAACTTTAACCTCCACAGCACTGAGCTAGAGAAAATGTGAGAGGTGGCATACACTTTAATTCATGCAGCAGAGCACATTTGTGATATATCATCCATTAAAGTCTGTGGACATACCTCACACTATCCCCGAGGTGATGTAATGGAGAAATAGCATACATTTATTTGGGTCATGGTTAGCATTTTATTAATCTACATGGCAACAACATAAAGAGAGACACCAAACAAAATGTATAATGGTACTTATGTTAACTCACTGAATGCCTAACTATTACTGAATGTCAGCAAATCTCTTTAAATTATTTTTTCTTAAATGCTATGTGAAGAAATCCGATGGAAAAGTGTTGAAAAACTACTTCAGAACTAGACAAAAAGTCAGGTGCCAAATTTAGCCAGCTGCACACAGCTTTCTTCAGAAAAGCTTCATGTCGTATTTCAAGACTATGAAAATACAGCTTCATCCAATTACTAACCACAGGTCCAGAAAAGTATTCCTAAAGTAAACATGTGCATATCTTAGCACTCACCAAGGTGCTCTCCCGTTAATCATCAGCTAGCTATACTCCAGTAGCTGATCTGTGCTCCATAACTACAATATGTGAAAGTCTAATCTCTACTCATATACTTGCACATGTTAAAAAATATGGACTCCTTGCAGATATGAGCACTGTACATTGATAGTGAGTATGTACAGTTATGGCCCAAAGCTATGATAATATCTTCAATGGCTATTTAATGGGTGCCATTTTTACTGACATGACCAGAGCTTTTGAAACTGTTGATCACTCATAGAACATAATAGATCACTTTACCATTCCAGTTTCCCACAAATTAGTAAAGGCACAGCTCTGTTCTCCCTTAAAGAGGAAATACCCTGATTTAACATTGCCATGTCCACTGACGATTTCCTTCTCCTCAGCTCATACTCATCTTCCAGTGAACTAGAAGATTCTAAAGTGACTATTCTTCCCTCTTTCACTGGATCACCAATAAGAAGCTGCCAACGAATCTCAAGAAATCTGCAGTCATGGTCTTTGCCACAGCACAAAAGCTGTCTAATATAGGTCCAGTATAAATAAAAGACTCATCAGTCGGGTAACACATCAAATATATTTTGGTCTCTTTTATCAACCCAACAGCTTTATTTAAAACTCATGTTGAAAGAGCTGTCCATAAGATAACATTTCATCTAAAACTCTGCTGCAAAATTACAGATTTGCTTACTTGAGACTCCAGATAAGCACCATCTATAAACATTCAACTTCAGAAACTTGAATTTGCATTTGTTTATGGAAGAGTCACTTCTGATTCTTCCAAACATATTCCTTGTACAAAACTCTTGCCAATAAAATATGTAATTAATATTCCAAGCAGATCCTGGAATTTATCATTCTTTACTTAAAAAAAAAAGAACTCACTAATTATGTCTAACACGCAACCCTACTGTGTTCCAAGTGCATAGAAACATCACATCCTTTATTGCTGGTACATTTAACCCATTATCCTTTCTATTCTGTTAGCGTATCTTAATGGGAACATGATACCTAAAGTCACTGAACAGAGGTAACTAGGCCTTTTACTTGACCCTACTCTCTCCTTTACCA
The DNA here is from genome assembly GCF_019279795.1 of Protopterus annectens. Lineage (NCBI taxonomy): Eukaryota > Metazoa > Chordata > Ceratodontiformes > Protopteridae > Protopterus > Protopterus annectens. The sequence continues at coordinate 230,926,789 of NC_056750.1, forward strand.
CACATACAGATATTATAACTAATAAAGTCCTTGCTCAATTAAAACTATATTATAAGATCAATCACTTTTCTCATCCACTGCTTGCAGTAAAATTGTCAAAAAAAAATGACTACCCAAATTGGATGAAGGCCATCCTTTTCTCATTACTATATATTCAGCGGAGGATACTCACAGAACACATTCTGTTGAGAAATAAATCTGTGGAGTCATTCATTAGCAGATTCCCAGAATCACCAGCACAATCTGCTGAAAAATTAACTGTATGATAGGTTGACTGGCCACCTTAAGAGTGAAACCACCTTTACTTGGTAACCCATATGTACTCCGAATCACACAGGACATTAATTTCGCTCTAGTATCCATCCATCCATCCTCAACCCCTTTTTTCTTGTTTTACACATGGAGTCAGGGTATCACCTCAACGGTGACAATCATCTCGAGCCAAGGTTTACACTGCTGGCTAGCTAGTTTCTAGTGCCTAATTTCTCTCTAGTATGCCTGCCATTTAAAATTGAACCAGGTGAGAGACCCTTCCATAGATTGAAATCTGGTATCTGGAACCACCTGCCTATGGACAACAACACATAGACACCATTAAAGCTTGAATGATACACTTAAAGACCATATCTTTACAGATTCTATATGCTATTGCTACTACAGTAATGTTTAAGTAACTTATCACCACATATCAGACATAATTTGTTCAACTGTTCAACTGCTTGTTAATCCCTATGTAATGACCAAAGGTCATTCAGAATGCAGACTACTAACTGAATGTATATACGCTGGGACCCAATCAGGTATCAAGTTTTTTTTTTTTTTTTTTTTTAATATCTGCAAAGAAAAACACTGTTGACTGTGTAAAGGAACCCTATTCCAAAGTCAAACCAATGACTGCATTAAATAGTTTGCTCTTAAGACTACCCTTAACTCCTCAGTTCTGTAAATAAAATATGCATCTCTGGTTAATACGCTTGTATTCAACAATTCAACATTTAGCAGCAAACAATATTCTTCACTCCAGAGCCCCCTGTAGGAGAAACAAAGTTTACCCCAAAAATATCTGTAACTGATTGAAAATAGGCCTAGACTTTCCAGTCTAGATTGGTATGATTTATTTCTACGAGTAATGGTGCGCCTTGTAAATTTTCATTGAATACCTTCTAAAACCAGGATATCACAGAATACATTTAAGATACTTTTCTTGACCTCATAACTTGGTATTTTATATGTCTATATTTTATATGTATATATCAGCATAATGTTTACCTATTTTATGCATGGTTGCACTGTATTTTATGCATATCTTGGTTTGTATTTTTTTCTTTGTACTTTTCTTAATTCATTCTGGATTTTCCTATCCTGCCTGCACTGAATCTTATCATTATGTACTCATTTTTATCATTTCATCTTTTTTTAAAACAATATTATTGATTAGTAAGGTCCTAATATATGTTCTGCTGTCTGAGTACAGACTGTGCTGAAAAGGGTTAATTTGACATATCCCACTTACCTGATGAACAAATGGTAATAAATAAATAAAATAAATAAATAAGTCCTATAATGACCCTGACTGAACTACTAAAATGTGTCAAATGAATATGCTGTTCAGATGCAAATCAAAAAATCCAGGTGGACACCTATAAAAATATATATTTAAAACCTCCTTAAAAGAAGTAGTTCTGTGACATTTTAATAACAGTAGATGTAACATATCAATAAAATTTAGAGAATTAAAAGGCAAAATGATTATAAGGGGTAAAAAAATAAGGCTTTTTTACTGATATTTCTGAAAGGAATAATATATTCTGTAGTTAACTGGTAATTAGGAAGCATGCCAAAAGTGATCTGAATAAAAACATAAAATTGTTAATGATACTAGTAAGAATAAAATGTGATGAATTACTGTGTTATTCTTTTTACTATGTACTTCCTTTAACTATTCTGATATTTTATCTTTAAACATGTATTAGAGTGATATACGCCCAGATTCATGAACACCTGCACATTGTGCTAAACTTGTTTGCTTGATGCACAGAGATAGTGGAGCTGTTTTGGGGAGCAATTCAGAAATGTATAAAATGAGCGTGAACATATTGCACTTTCTTTAGCTCTGAAGGGTCTATATTAAAACCGCAAAACCTCACTTACGCGAATACAGAAACGTCGACACATATTGAGCGAACCGCAAAAACACCGAACGTCCTAAACCGCGAAATTCAAAATGTCGAATTGTCTTAGCTGGCCAATCCCACCGCCCACTACGTACTACCTACCCAAACAAAATAAATAATCCACATACATACACTAAACAAAACCCTACTGCTAACCCTAAAGTAAAGCTTGCATATACCACTATGTATGCACTTATCTTAACCCGCACCCTAACCCTAAGGTCCGTAACTACTGCACACTTCCGTTAAGGAGATATACCAAAACAAAATAAATAAACCACATACATACACTTAACAAAACCCTACTTCTAACCCTACAGTAAAGCTTTATTTATTTTATTTATTTATTTAAATTTGTTGACCGGGAGTGTCCGACTGGACATGGGTCCATTTTCAGCGGAGGCCCGGGGAGAAAAGCTCCACAGTAAAATAAACAGACAGTAGTTACATTGGATTACATAGTGATTAACAATTTAACATAAAAATTACTTACAACATATTTACAGATGAAGAACATAGTACATCAGTAGACAACTAGAATCTTTATCTGTGAAGTACATAACAGGCATTAACAAATGTAACAATGAGAATTTCCTGCTGTATAATAAGTACTAGGCTTATGAGCATCTGAGCTTGCTATCATCAAGGTAGTTAGTGGAAGTGAAAGAAAGGTAGTAGTTGGATGGGGTGGATGATATTAGAGTGGGAGTTGCAAGGGCATAGCCAGCATGTTTTAGGTGCGCTTTTAATAAAGTTTTGAAGTTGGTGCATGATGGTACGGAGGTAATTGTGGGTGGGAGTGAGTTCCATAATTTGGCTATGGCGCAAGAGAATAGTGTTTCACCAGCAGAGTTATTGGCTTTAGTGATCTGCAAGTGATTTTTGTTGCTGGATCTTAGTGGTCTGGTGGTGCGATAGGGTTGGAGTAGATTCTGGAGGGATGGGACATATAGTGGATGGTTTACTAGTTTGTGGGCGAGTGAGAGTTGATACCACTGAAGGAGGTGAGGGAGTTCAAGCCAGCCCAGTTCAGCAAGTGAGAGACAGTGGTGACTACGGTAGGATGCCCCTGTGGCGAATTTTGCAATTTTGTTGTAGCAGGTCTCTAGCTTGTTTAGATCACATTGCCTTAGGTTGGTATATACTGGAGAGGCATAAAGCATAAAGCTTGCATATATTACTATGTATGCACTTACCTTAACCTGCACCCTAACTCTAAGGTCCGTAACTATTGCACACTTACCTTAAGGAGCTATACCGGAGAAGGGCCAACTATGACGATTCGACATTTTGAATTTCGCGCATCAGGACGTTCGCTGTTTTTGAGGTTCACTGAATATATGTCGACATTTCTGTATTCGCGTAAGTGGAGTTTCGCGGTTGTAATAGGGAACCAGCTCTGAATTCCAAGACATGCTGGAATACAGCCAGTGGGAAGTTTTGAAAAATGTTAATAGGCTACAGCATTTAATGTATACTGTATGAGATATTTCAATTCTCAATAGTATTATGAAGTCTAATGCACACATAGTACTTTGCTTCATGATTTTCTCATTGTCCTTTCAAATGTGTGAGCTTTACTAATTGAAATATGACTTCATTTGTGGAGTGTTCAGATTATGATCAGTTCTTAAGAATGTTATTGCAGATTGGCAAGTGTTCGAATCAAGCAGTATGTCAAACGTAACTTAAGGCTGTTTCCCATAACGGTTTCCCATGTGAAGTACTGGATAGATATGTTAGTCCCTCACCTGTATCCTGATTATTCCTTTATTTAGTCTACCAGTATCACACCCTTACTCATACCTTTCCAGGTGCAAAAAATCTGGACAAAGACAAAAGTAATAGGGTGACAAAGGGTCCAAAATAGGTCAGATTATAATTCCTGCTCTTATAAACTTAGAAAGTTGCTATAATAATAGATCTAGCATTAGCATTTATTTCCTGAAGAATACAAAGTCTGACATATAGATTATGTTATTATGCCTGCCCCATATTATGAACACTTTACTGTAATAATGATGATGCATGATGTAATTATGGCACATAAAACATTAACACAACAAACACAAGTTCTGAAATGGCTCACAAACACAAACTCTTTATGGCTGTATTCTTCTATTGCATGACACTTGACATCAAGCACAACAGAGCACTGCCGTTTCCCTTTCTAAGTTCAAAAATTAAAAATAAAATGTACGTGCTAATACTTTGCCATTAGCTATGCAAATGAGCTTGGTAGCAGTGAAGTTCAGTAATCAATTTTGACAGAAAGAAAGTAATATCAGTAGTTTGTAATACTTGTGTATAATTCGTTGGCTTGTTGCAGTAGAGAAATAGGGAGCTTACTGTACTGCTGCCTGCTTATTATATCATGTAAATAATTTTTGCACTGAAACACGTTACCTTCCCATCTCAGTTCCAATGATGTGGTACTTCAAAGACTAGTATCAATGAGTGCAGTTTTGTATGTTTTGCATGCATGGCTTATAGTTACCTTGCACAATGTACACACATCACAAAGTCTCATCAATGGTCCCCAAAATAAATCAAGAACTTCATACAATGATCTTGAGATGAACATTCAGGAATGCATGGGTGTCAATCCACTAGTTGACATCTGTAAGTATCATATATCATATAACTACACAATACATCATAATGTAATACACAGAGATATCTTTCATGACTCAGTACTGATTGATGCAATGCATGACTTATTCCTATGTTATTCTATGTCACTACCTTCACACATTACTGGATTCAAACTAGCTTATCCTCAAGTCTCCCCAACTCTTTTACTCCAACATAGGCCTTTCAGTATACTAATGTAGTCATCCCTTGAAATGTTTTCTCTGCCATACTTGCAGGAATACTTTTAATGTGGCATGTGCAGTTAATGCACATTTATCTAGCATGTGGACTTAGATATGCTTGTGCTCAAATCCAGCAATGTGTGCTTGTGTGTGAACATACTGACATGATAGACTGGCTTATCCAAAAATCCTCCTTACTCTTTCACTCCCTTTTAGGTCAAACATAGGTCTTCCAACACAATGTTGAAGTCATCCCTTCAAATAGGTTCTGTGTCACATGTATAGAAAGACTTTTCCTGTGGTGCATGCAGTTAATACATAGCATATTATACAATGCCTACCCTAAAAACGTGCACGCTGATTGGCTAGCCCAACCAGCGTGCCCGTGGTAAATCCCTCAATATACTAACGGAAAAAGGTCCGGTCGCCCGGACTTTTTCCGTTATAACATTCTCGCTATGTTAAAAGAGTTTAACATAGCGACACAGATTTAAAAAAAGCAACGGAGATCTCCGTTGCTTTTTTTAAAGCTGTCTCGCTATGTTAAACTCCTTTAACATAGCGACACAGTGTGTAAAAAGCAACGGAGATCTTGCGATCTCCGTTGCTTTTAAACCTGTCTGCTATGTTAAATGAGTTTAACATAGCGAGACAGCTTTAAAATAAGCAACAGAGATCTCCGTTGCTTATTTTAAAGCTGTCTCGCTATGTTAAACCCATTTAACATAGCGAGACAGTAAAAAGCAACGGAGAACTTGCGTTCTCTGTTGCTTTTGCCCACAGTTCTGATGTACTGCGTAGGCATGCGCAGTACATCAGAACTGCCGCGGAACACCAGAAAGCTGCGGAAGGGCAGCAAAGAGGCATTATACAATGCCATTATTTAAGAAAAGTAATCATTTCTTTTCTTAAATAATGGCATTGTATAATAACCACTTCTGGGTGTGGGTAATGCTGGATTTACCCACGGTTGTCTTTGTTTGGTCCTCGGCCGCCTCGGGACCAAACCACGCCAACCGTGGGTAAATCCAGCATTACCCACACCCAGGCGTGGGTTATTGCTATATTAACTTATATAGGCAGATATTTGAATCTGTACATGTGTAAAACAATGTTGACAAACAGGACTGGCTTAACAAACAGATGGTGATATGGCTGACTTACACTTGTGTGAATGTTAACATGACTAAAGGATTTTGATACATCAAAATATATTTTAGTGGATACTGGACTATTCAAATGCAATGCTAAAGTCAGGCCTTGAGGTGCATGCTTTATGACACTTGCACCTTATGGTCTGCTGTGACAGAAGCATGTAATACACAACTCTAGAGTTTGGACTTAGATAGGCAGGGCTTCAAATGCAGCACTGTCTAACTACTGTAGTTATATAACGGATAATCCTTGGCAATGGTTTCATCAACAGATGTGATGTGGATAATGCAGTATAATGGTAACACTTACATGGCTACAGAATTTTGATCACTCAGACACATTTTCCTTGAGCCATATAGCTTCAAACACATCACTGAAATTATGCCTTCAACCATGTGCTTTCTAGCACCTCTGCTTATGATTTCTTCCATGACATCAGCTGTTAATAAATTACTTTGCAGACTGTGGACCTAGATGTGAGGGGTCTGAATCTGGTAATATATGTATGTGAATGACAATTCTGACACTGAGGACTGGCTCACCCAACAGATTGTGATATGGCAGACTCACACTTATGTGAACACTAACAGGGCTACCGCAGACAACATTTTAGGGGAGGCATTACCAGAATCCTAACAGGCAGGCTTTGACTTCTCCAAAAGAAGTGACATATGCAATTTGACTTACTGTATAAGTTTACAACTGGGAACAGAAAGACCAAATTTTGTACTCCCTTTAATGGAAGTCATATGCATTCTAACGCAATGGTCAGATAATACTTTCAAATGTTTGTTGTATGGCAACAGGGGTATGAATTACTGTATGGCATGTCAGTTAGAACACAGATCAAGAGGAAATTGACATACATCACATATGTTTAAATTCAATAGTGTATCCCTTTCATTGTTTTTTTGTTCACAATATTGTATTTGCAGACAAGAATGGCTTATTCAACAGGTCTTGATGTGTGTCATGCCACCTAGTTGTCATAAAGTGTAATAGGACCTGTGTTATGATATTTGCTATTGCATTTGGGAAGAGCAGCTGATGTTCATCCGGTAATTACTGTACTTTCTTATGAATATCTTTTGTATAATGATGTATTCCATTGTGTGGTGTTAAGCACAAAGCACTATAAATAATCAATGTTGTGGAATACTTACTGTCATTTGTTGTTTTGTGTCAAAAACTGAGAATTCTCTTCTGTCAGTATGGGTCTGCCAAAAGCCATGTACTGGAAGAGGCAGTTGGTGTACAAGGGATACCAATATTGTTATAGGCGAGTGTACACTTGTATGTAAACTCTATCAGTTTCCACAGTTCACTTACTACCTGATGGTACTCTTGCTTCTGTTTGTGAGGTTTGTTGTGTGTTGTGATCCAGGTATTACAAATGTGTTGTGCAATGCTCAGCTTGAGAGGCATTTTGACTTACAACATGATAGTATACTGCCTTCAGAGGTGTGCTTTGTCAGACTGTATTACCTGTGTATGTGTGACTGATACAGATAGTACACACAGAATACAATGATTACACAACCATAACTTCTGTACACTCCCATTAGATATAATAAAGTGAAACACTGCATGCAACAATTGTCATTACACAATACTGGCTTCAGTCACACTTGTGTTGTGATTACTTCTCCTACGGGCTAATTATCATGAGTGTTCTTCCTTTTACACATACCTAATGATGGCCACAAACATACAATGGCATTCATACACACGCAGCAGATGTTGCTGGACTGCCTTGACTTGACTTGTGTCTTCCAAGATTCCCATCCTAGTGCATTTTTCATGACAATTTTCCATATCTCCCATGTTGTTGCATCCCGTCTGTTATGATTGTACTACATACTGGTTTGGGATGTATTCACTTATTTCAGTTCCTTCCCTTCCCAGCATGCACGTTGCTGCCACAACTGTTATTGTTTCCACTATCAACGCTTGTACGGTCTATATGTCCAGGTGTTCCTTAATTTTCTCAACTGGTTCACAGTTTTATTTTTATCCCTGCATCGGTACTTCCATACATATAAGGCATGTAAATTTGTGATATCGTGTGACCTGCAAATCTGTTTATATGACTCCCCTTCCTTCATTCTGAAAATTTGCCTGCCTTGTGTTTTCTTTTCAGTGTACATGACAAGGCCAGTGAAATTGCCACATGTATCATACCTCTCAACTGTCCAGTTTTAAATAGAATGTCCAGAATATTGTCTCATATTTTTGCTCTGTTCCTCATAAAATTTGCGGTTTTCTGGAAAATCAACTGAAGTTACTAAATGACATACATTTGAGTTTCAGACCATATTCTTAATATTAATGGCAATGCAAAACCTACTATTGTAGCAACAATCTAAGTTTATAAGTGCAAAATTTAAAATTTGTCCCTATTTTAGGCCATTGTCCCCATATTATTTTTTTCCTTTGTCCAGCTTTCCTGTGCTAAGAGATATGATATGTACACAAATTCACTTAGTGCCATTTACAACTGCATCAGCCTTCTTTCTACATTTGTATTCCTAGCATGTGCAGTAATTCACCATTTACAACTGTATCAGCCTTCCATGTACACTTGTATTCCAAGTTGCCCTATCTGTTGTAGTGCTGTGTGCTCATACACATTTAATGAACTCTGCTTTGTATATATTCCTTAATTTACATTGTGTTCTTGCCTCACAGTAAGACGTTGTCCTGTTCGATTCTCAGCAAGAGCGTCTTCTGTGTGGAGACATGCGTGAATGGGCGTACCTTCATTGAAGGTTGTGCATCAGGGCTGGCAACTCAGCATGTAAAAATCTACTGCCAATCATTAGCGGACCGGAGTTCCACTGTGGCGACCCCTAACCGGGAAAAGCTGAAAGACACCACCACACGAGCACTGCCTTACCTCAATATGGCTGCTAGCAGTTGTTGTGGGCTAGGAAAAGGCTGCTAAACATGCAGAGCAGCTTTAGTCTTGCACATTGGATTAGCAGTGCTGCTTGTCTTGCACGTCTGGCCTATCATGTTTGCTTTAGCAGAACATGTGTAGCTGTTACTGAATCCCCAGTATAATGTCCATACCACCTCTCTCTGTTCCCCAGTAGAAACTAAACTATAATGGCAAAAATGTTACCCCAAAAAAAGAGAACATCACTTAGAAATATACATTTAATGCATGAGAACTACATTACTACCTTCTGTAGTCTGTGAAGTTCTGAATCACTCAAATCTGAAGTCTGTCTGTGGTTGTTTTTAACAACATAGCTGACAATGGGCCATTGTGAGTTACAATGGCCCATACAAAATACTATCTTGTTCGCTCTTTTCCTGCCTTTCCTAGATAGTATAGTCCAGATCCCAGGCTTTGCTGGTTTCAGGACTTTATTTTCTGTGTTCAGAGCTATCCAGACCTTGCTGTAGTAAAGGGAAGTCCTACTGCTTGTCAGTGGGAGTGGTGAGCACTTTACTGCCTGTCTAACACTAGAGGAGTGGTTTTCAGCTCTGAAATTGTAATTTTAGCCATTGTGGGCTGATTTCTATCCCTTTCAACTTTTTGGCTTACAAACGCATGTGTTTGCGCATTTTTTACATTGTGCAGCACCACCGGGCTACAGTTAAATATTTCAGGTGCCAGAAAGTCTGCTCTTTAAATTCTCCCTTAGAACTAGCTGATTTCTCGGTAGTAGCACTAAAATCTGAACCCCTGTGACTAGCACTTGCTCTAGAACCTGTTGGAAAGCACTAGGAAGCCTTAAACTGATACAAGCACTCAACTCTCCTTGTTAATAAGGAGAAATTAATTGTAGGCACTAAACAGCCTATAATTGCAAAGTACCTTGCAAAGATAAGGGAAAACAGCTCTTGTACTTTACAAAAAAGCACCTAAACAGGCATGTCCAAGGGTCAGCTTCCGGTGATTTCTCCTGTCCACTTGGTGAATCTGAGCATATTGGGGCAATGCAGCAACTGCCTCATGTACACAGACAACCCTCTCCTCCTACCACCCAACACTACAACCTGCGAGAGATGCACTTACATAGCCAAACTGGAAGCAAAGCTCTCTCCAGCCAAGATTGTGCTAGACAGTCAAGAGGAGAAGGTTAACACCTGCACGACACCTCAAGCAACTCATAGCCCTTCAAAACCCACACCATCAACACCCACAAATAGCAACACTAAACCCACATATGTGGAGCCCCTTAAAATTAACCTGCCCAAGCAACAAGGACCTCCAAAGCTTAAACACAAACACCAGTCACAACCAAAGTGACACATAGCTCACAACACCAGTGTGCCACCCAACAACAGCCCCTAAGGCAAGACAACGTACCCAACACTTTAGTCATAGGTGACTCTATAGTCAGGCACACTGATGTCCCACTCACCAGGCTGAACAAGGAGAAAATTACAGTCAGCTACCTGTCGGGTGCCAGGATCCGCCATATAACGCATGCACTCAAGCCACTCCACAACAAGTACAAATACGACTCTGTCATTGTCCATGTTGGAGTGAATGACTTCAGATGTACCTCCCTGGACCACATGAAAAGAGACATGGAAGAGTTCTCGGATCATGTGGCCCAGGTAGGTATGACCCTAGCCCTGAGTAGCATCCTGCCTTCGCCCAGAATGATACCACAGTATAAGGACAAAATGATTGATTTCAACAATTGGCTAAGCTTCTGGTGTCATTCAAAGGGGATCCAGTATCTGTCTGCCTGGGACGACATGATCGACAAACCACAATGCTTTGCCAGAGATGGTCTGCACCTGTCACACCTGGAATTCAGGTTACTGGCTAAACCTCTTGCCACCACTATAGTGCCTTTTTTAGGCAAGTCTCAAAGGACAAAACCACCACCGTAACAGATACAAGCACGCAAAATCTGAAAGTAATGCTACTCAATGCTAGAAGTCTAAACCTCAAAATGCATTCTCTCGAGGCACTCCCAAAAATGGAGAACATCGATATCTGTGCAGTAACTAAGACCTGGTTCAAGTCTCCAGAGAGCACCCCTGCAATACCAGGCTACAGCTCTTACCACACTTTTCGGCCACAAAACCAAGACCAAAACACTAAAGGTGGAAGAGTGTCCATATTCACCAAGGATATTCACACCTCCAGGCTAGTTGCCCAACACAATGCATCTGAAATTCTCCAGGTGCAACTAACACTAGGTAAAACTGCAATCCAAATTGTAGCTTGCTACAGATCCCACACCATACCCCAAGATTCTCACTACACTTTTCTAAACATACTGGAAATTATTAAGATACAACCAAACACCCTAATACTGGGTGATTTCAACTACCCTGCCATTAACTGGGAAAACTACTCGCGTACCAACACCTTTTCCCAATGCTTCTTGGACTTCATAAATTCCAATGCCCTGGATCAACTAATTCATTGTCCCACCAGGAGCTCCAGTATCCTAGACCTGGTCATTACCAACATGGGAGATAGATGCTCCACACCAGTGGTCACCCCCTCATTGGTCAGGTCTGACCATAAGCAAATCACCCTTGATATCCACATCTCACCCCCACCCCCCAGTAAGGAAACCTCCGTAAAAAAACTCTCCAAAGCCAACTTCATGCTACTCAAGTCAGAACTGACAAACTTCATGGCATCCATGCAGACGGGAGCTGAACATTCAACTGCTGAATCCTACACTAAGGCAATGTACGAGTACATCCACTCGTGCATGAATCGTGCCATCCCAAATAGAACCAAGATGCTCTCCACCAAAAAAAGGAAGCCAATCTGGTGGTTCCCTGCCATAAACAAACTATACAACAGAAGAAAGAAACTTGCAGAAAGAGGAAAATCCCAGGATGCTAAAAACTCCCTTAGCAGCCTCAGTAAGAAGCTGAGATCCCTCATAAAATCCTCCAAAGCTAGTTACGAAAATAAAATTGCCAACCACAAGGCATTCTGTAGTTATGTCAAGAATCTAAATGGCAATGCTCAGATATGCTCTGAGCTACAACAGAATGGCATTAAATATACTGATCCCAAGGATATTGCCAATATCCTGGCAGATCGATTTAGTGCCAGCTTCACCCCCCTCTCACCACCTAATGGGCCCATCTCAATACCAAAAGATTGTCAAATTCCAGTAATCATGGCCACGCAGGTAGAAACTCTCCAAAGCTAAGAATACAGCATCCATGGGACCAGATGACAGCCTGGGCTGTGTACTACATGAGCTACAAAATGAAGTGGCACCTCACCTAAGTGTCATGTTTAATCATAGCCCCACCTCAGGCTCCATGCCCACTGAGTGGTGCACAGCTACAGTTATCCCACTCCACAAGGGGGGATCCAGTTTGGATCCCGGGAACTACCGTCCCATCAGTCTGGCGAGCCTGATCTGCAAGGGCATGGAACACATTATCATGGAGCTTATAAACAAAGACATTGGCAACCTTCAAACACTAGACACCACCCAGTTTGGGTTTGTGAAGGGCCGATCTTGTCTCCTGAACCTGATTGACCTCTTCAAATCAGTCTCCAAAGCTGTGGACAAAGGTAAGGCAATCTACACAGCCTATCTGGACCTCTCCAAGGCCTTCAACACCATCCCCCACTCTGGAATCATAGATAAACTTACTAAGCTGGGCATAAATCCCTACGTCACTCGATGGGTTGCCAACTGGCTTACTGACAGAACCCAGACTGTAAAAGTAGCCAACCCCAAATCCAGCTCCAGACAAGTGACAAGTGGAGTACCTCAGAGTTCAGTCCTGGGACCGCTCTTGTTTGTCATCTACTTCTCTGAAGTACAGGCCAACACAAAGGGACCCTGGCTAACAAAGTTCACAGGTGACTGCAAACTGGGAGCCATTATTGAATCCCCAAATTATGTGGATATTCTACAAAAGGGCATTACAGAAACAGATGCTTGGTCCCAGAGCCATGGGCTCAAGCTCAGTGCCAAGAAATGTATAGTTATCCCCTTTGGGAAAAACCATGTACCCATGAATTACCACATAGGTGGCAGTACACTAAACACCAAAAGTGTGATGAGAGACTTAAGGACACAGGTGGACAGTAATCTCATCTTTGATAATCACATCGCCACAACAGTCAGGAAATCTTTCTATGTGGCACATCTCATCATTAATGGCTTTTCTTCAAGAAAAAAGGTCATTGTCCCACTGTACACATCCCTCATTAGACCCATTATAGAGTACAATGCCCTGTTTGGTATGTACCTCACAAGACATCTGCAACAGCTGGAAAGGCCGCAGAAATACCTCATTAGAAGAATCACAGACCTAAAGCAGATGCCCTATACTGACCATCTAAAAAAACTCCAGCTATACTCTGTGGCATATCGTTTACTCAGAGGCGATCTCTGCTTAACATACAAGGGCATGTCAAAGGACATGTAGGACATGCTCCACTTAAAGAAATCCCAATCCCTCAGAGCCACACACTCCAGGGATCTACACCTTGTCATCACAATGAACAAAACATGCTGGAGAGATAGGTTCCTGACCCAGAAACTCCCCGTACTCTGGAATAGACTGCCCATACATGTCAAGCAGAGCACCTCCTTGACCCTCTTCAAAAGGAACCTTGATGATTGGATGGGAGATAGGAAATTCACCCCAGGGATCACGTCAGTCGCCCTGCTAGACAGGGGTCCAGGGAAGTAAATATTGTGGGAAGAAATATCCAGGGAATTGTTATGGCTAGGCTTGTATAGGCCCTAGGACCAATAGCCTAGTACCAACCTATGGACCTACAAACATTAAATAAATAAAATGATAGACAGACAGATAGATAGATAACCTAAAATCACTTCAGCTATAATTTTGCTTGTATGGCGGGAATTTGAGGGCACTTCATACAATGCGTTATTTTTATTGAATGTACAACACATTAGAGTAGACTGTCTTTACATTTATGTTCATCAATGTACATAAAGTGCTTGTTGAAGCAGGAATATCTGGGAAGTTACTTGTGTGGCTGTACTACAAATTTATCAAGACATGACCTGAAACAGGAATGAAAAATGTTTCAGAAGTGTGAGACAATGGCCAGAAACAAGACATTTTCTCTATGGCATTAAACAAGAATTTAATATAAAAAAAATATCTAAATTGTAGATAATGACCACAGAAAACAAATCCAGTTATATTATATAATGCGTTTTCCATATATGTGAGGGTTAGGAATACACGTTTGTATTCACATTTCATTCAGCAGCAGTTCCTGTACAATATTACCGGAGATGTCAGTCACTGTGTCACTAAGTGCGCAGTAATAAACTGCTGAGTCAGAAAGCTGTGCCTCAAAGATATGCAGAAAAGTGGAACTTGATGACATGTTATACCATGCTGTGAAACGTCCAGCTTTTGCATTATTTAGATAAGTACTCATATAAAGTCCCAAATAAATGACAGATTCATTTGGCTTCTGACGATACCAGAGCAATTCTGGAGTTGTATCAAGCGTTGTGAAGTTACAGGACAGAATTACATTATCCCCTTTGCATACTGTTTTGCTTGATTCTGATGGTGTTATTTTGTCTCCATTTATGACATCTGGCAAAATATAAACAAATCATATTCAGATTGATTTTGTTTCTTCATTCATTAAAATAACACATAATGTGAAATGAATATAATTCAGCCACCATCTGTTTACCAAAAGTGAAAAAAAATACAACATTATGTATCTGCTACAATGTAAACTAATACATCTTAATCTTAAACACTTTCAAAGTACTTTTAATAAGTTTTGTCAAACATGATAGAGCTCACCTATTAGAAGAAAACTGAGGTAGGCGACATATCTAAAGGTCACAGCAAAACAGGATTTAGGCATTGCAACACAGAAAATAAGTGCAGTTAGTAAAACGTTGATCTGCTTCTCATGAACTGCAGTTTCGCTTTTTTTTAAGTATAGTGACATTTAGGCAAGGCATATCAGAGATATATATATATATATGTTACGTACTGAAACCACAGCAATCACTTCCGTTTGGAACATCATATACTGACACTTGTGACTGTTAACTTTTAGCAGGACAGGGTATAACCTGTGACTTTGCACATAACAATATGAGGACAGAGTAAGACAAATTTTATGAGTCTAACTAGCACAGAGGGGTAAAGCTCTGACTTGTTAATGAACTGTTGTCTATTCCAAAAAGCCAGTACTTGAATCTTTCTACCTTAATTTGTGGACTGTGTAACTATGAACAAGTTGGTTAACCAGGCAGTTCTTTGGGGAAACTGAGAATATGGGCTAGGGTCCTTAATGGTCTCCTTAAATACATACCTAGCAACTACCTATGAAATGAGTTGTCATTTTAAACCTTTGTATTTCCCACGTAGCACTATTTTATCTGTGTCAGAATTGACATGATTTTCAGTCTCTTCATTTACCTATCATTTTCCATGTTGCCTTGCATTTAATATCCGGGCGTTTTTACATTTTCTTTTCTTCTTCTTCATTTGTTAATTTTCTTGTTCTTCTTAAAAATTAACTTTGGAAAATTGAATAAATATAGTAGTACCCTGGAATCCACAATACATTTCAAAGCTAGCCAGCTGAGAGCGTTGAGATGCAGGTTTACATGTTCCCTTAGCCTTCTCACTTCACTTATAATCATTTAAAATCTTTTAATTCCCATTTTCATCTTTTCTATTACTCTCTTGCTTGTCTTTTGCAGTGAGTTATTCCGTATGTCTTTGTTTTTTTCCTGTACATACATTTGCTGTCTATAATATACATTCATAACCATCTTTCGACACTTTTTTGGTTTTATTTATATAAAATAGAACCAGTGCCAGTAAGAACATTGATTCTCACATTATTCTGCTGCCTGGCTTCCTTTCTACTCTTTATTTTGCCTATTGTTTCAACGTGGCTACTTTCTTAAAATTCTAAACATCTTCAAGTCTGTTTCATATATTTTTAATCTCAGCTATTCAGTGTTTCTTCACTGGTATTTGCTTCTTTATTAATTGCATACTATTTATTTTAATTGCTTTTACCACTGGCATTATAGTTCCATATATGGTGTGATGCCCGTGCCCTGGCCCAGCAATCAAGGAGCCTCAGTCCTCACCACTAACACCAGAGAGTGTGTCTCATATATGAGGAAAGGATACCAAATACACACAGTAAAGTGCAATTTCCCTTAAGAGCACACAGAGATCACAGTCAGTCTGGGGCTGGTTGCTCACTTGCTCTCCAGGTCCCCAATAAGACTCCCCACTGGCACAGCTATAGGGTCCAGATCTCAGCCTAGCTGGGCAAGCTAAAACATCCAGGACCCTCTCTGTCCAACCAGTGCTTCGTGTCCCTGCCCAAGTAGCTGACACCCACACACTTTGAGATAAGAGTTTATATAACCACACAGATACTCCTGGGAAAGGCTGGCAAATGTTCTCCAGCTGTGCCCCTATTACCCAGACTATATGGTAGTACAGCCTGCCACCACCCAGCTAATATTTACCAGCTACTCAAAGGCCCTTAAAAGGGTGTCCAATTATTACTGTTTAATATTATTATCCAATTGGTAGCATAGCCCTGGGCTAAACCTATTAGAGTGGTCTTGTACAGCAATCACTATAAACATGCACTGTACTCTAGAGCTTAACTTATCTCTGTGCAAATCAGCCACAGTTGAAAGGTTTTAAAATATTTAATAACAAATAATAATAACACAAGACAACACTTCTTACTACGCAGTGCTAGACAAGAGTTCAGAGATGACACAGAAATACTTAAAATAATTCAGTAGTACAGTTCTAACATCACAGAAAAACACTTAGTCTAATCTTTCTAGTCCTAGCTATTTCTAAGAGAAAACACAGTGCTAAAAATACTACTTACATCTAGAGCAAGGCAGAGTGCTACGGGTTGGATAGTCAAGACAAAAATGCTCAATGCCTTCTGATTTTCTCTGTTTAAATTGCTATTGCGGTCCTGATTCCCATTCCATCATTTTTTACACTTTCCTTGTGTCCCAGGCTACACATTACATCATTTTGATTTAGTTCCCAGGCTAACAGAAACTGCATTTACATTTTTAACATCTCCCTTTTGTTATCTTGCAGCTGGTCAGGAAGCAGAACAATAAAATACATTTGCATGTTTAAATCTAGCAATTTAACTCTTGTTTAAAACAATAGGCCGGATGCTTCACTCCAGACAGACCGGCACCACTGTCTACATCAAAGGGTCACAACATGCTTTACTTTGGTTACATCAAAGGATTACAACATGCTTCACTTGGCCAATAGAGTGTACTGTTTCCATTTTTGCAGTTCCACATGTAACAGTATTTCTTTACATTTAAGACAAACTTGTATTTCAACACTTTACAGTATTTCCTTTCAATTAAGAAAACAAGTCTGTAATTCAACATTCATATTAACAAGTGACAGAATCATGTATAAAATCCTATCTGGTTAGGCTGGCAGCCTTCACATTTCTTCCCCCCACCCTGGAGAACTCAAGCTAGTTTTTCAAGTGACCCTTGAGAAACACTGCTTGAGAGGGTCAGGTCTATCTGAGTATACCTACCCATTTCCTGTCTTAAGAGCCCATCTGCATTGGAATTGCTACTCCACCTGCAGTGCTGCACTAACATATATGCTTGCAACCCTAGGCTCCATCTTAGCAACTTGGCATTTTGCTGGCTGGCTCTGTTTAACCATGTTAGGGGGTTGTGATCTATCATAACAGTGAATTTTCTTCCATGCAAATAAGGTTGAAGTTTTTGCAATGCCCACACTATGGCTAGACATTCCTTTTCTACAGCTGCATAGCATTCCTCCCTGGGTTGGAGCCTACGACTGCGATAAACCACTGGGTGATCTTCCCCCTCTGAAGAAATCTGGCTAAGTACAGCCCCCATCCCATGGTTTGAAGCATCCACCTGCACAACAAATGATTTGCTGTAATCTGGACTGGCTAACACACAGGGGTCCACCCAAAGCTTCTTTAAGCTTCTGGAATGCTTGCTTACATACTGGGGTCCACACTACCTTAT
Source organism: Protopterus annectens (assembly GCF_019279795.1). NCBI lineage: Eukaryota > Metazoa > Chordata > Ceratodontiformes > Protopteridae > Protopterus > Protopterus annectens. Next base: position 230,944,945 of record NC_056750.1, read on the forward strand.
CTGGCCAGTTCTTCCTTGTCAGGTCTGTGAGTGGAGCAGCTATGGTACTATAATTGGGAACACACTTTCTGTAGTACTCTGCTGTCCCTAAAAATGCCCTCACCTGCTTTTTGGTAACAGGTGCAGGCCATGCCTGAATGTCTTCTACTTTGGCAGGTTCTGGCCTTATCTTACCACTCCCCACTCTATGTCCTAGGTAGGAGACCTCCACCATACCCACCTGACATTTGCTCAGCTTAATGGTCAACCCTGCCCTCTGTAGTCTGCCCAGCACCTCCCTGACATGCTGAAGGTGCTCTGGCCAGGAATGGCTGTAGATGGCAATATAGTCTAGGTAAGCAAAGGAAAACCCTCTGGCTTCTACTAGGATATGATCTACCAGCCTCTGGAAAGTCTCTGGGGCATTTTTCATCCCAAAGGGCATCTTTGTGAACTCATACAAGCCAAAAGGAGTCACAAAGGCTGACTTCTCTCTAGCACTGAGAGTCAAGGGCACCTGCCAGTAACCCTTGGTAACATCAATGGTTGTAAGATACTTAGCCCCACACAGCTGCTCTAGGGCCTCATCTGTCCTAGGCATGAGGTAAGCATCCAACTCTGTGTGACTATTTAATTTCCTGTAGTCCACACAGAACCTGGTGCTCCCATCCTTCTTTGGCATCAGCACCACTGGGGAGGCCCAGGGAAGGTTGGACTCTTGAATCACCCCTAGTTCCAACATCTCCTGTACCTCCTCCCTCAGGGTCTGTCTGACTCTCTCAGGCACCCTATAAGGAGCCCGCCTAATAGGCCTTTGGAGTCCTGTATCCACCTGGTGATGTGCTAGGTGGGCACACCCTGGTTTCCCAGTGAACATATCCCCAAATTCCTGCAACACTGCTCGGATTTCTTGAACTTGGGTAGGAGATAGATGCTGGGACATTGCTACCCCTTCCACCGAGGTTTCAGCTTGAGCATCACTGAGGAGATCAGTCTCTAGATCTCCCTCAGACTCCTCCTGCAATCCACTGCAAATGCTCAGCACAAGGGTCTCCCTATCATGGTAAGGTTTGAGCATGTTAACATGGTACATTTTGTGGCTCTGCCTTCTGCCTAGCAGTTCCACCGTGTAGTTAACAACACTTACCTTTCTTATCACCTTGTAGGGTCCCTCCCAAGCTGCTTGCAGCTTGTTCTGTCTGACAGGAATGAGAATCATTACCTGCTGCCCACAGCATACTCTCTAGCTCGAAAATTCCTGTCATACCACACCTTTTTCTGCTGTTGGGCTTCTGCCAGGTTCTCCTGGGCCAACCCATAAGTTCCCTGAGCCTTGTCCTGAGCTTTAGGACGTATGCCACAATAGACTCCTTGTGAGACTCGCACTCACCTTCCACTCATCTCGAATTAAATCTAGAGGTCCCCTCACCCTATGCCCATACAGCAACTCAAAGGGTGAAAAACATGTGGATTCCTGGGGAACTTCTCTGTATGCAAACAACAGATGAGGCAAATATGTTTCCCACTCCCTCTTAAACTGATCTGCAAATGCCCATAGCATGGACTTGATTGTAGAGTTTAACCTCTCAACAAGACCATTAGTCTGTGGATGGTAGGGGGTGGTCTTCATGTGCTTCACCCCACAGGACTTCCACAGACAAGCCAGCAGGTCTGACATGAAATTGGCACCTCTGTCAGTCAGTATTTCTTTTGGGAAACCCACCCTGCTGAAAATCTCTAACAATGCATTTTCCACCTTCTCTGCCTCAATGGAGGACAAAGCCACTGCCTTAGGGTATTGTGTAGCATAATCCACTACCACTAGGATATACTTTTTCCCTGTAGAACTTGGGGTATTCAAGGGACCCACAATATTCATGGCTACCCTCTGAAATGGCTCCTCTATCACAGGCAAAGGCATCAAAGGAGCTCTCACCTTGTCTCCTGCTTTGCCTACCTTTTGGCACTGCTCATAGGTCCTGCAGTACCCTGTTACATCTCTGGAAATTTCAGGCCAATAGAAGTTCTGCATAATATGCCTCTTTGTACATTTTATGCCCATATGACCTGCAAAGGGAATATCATGGGCTATGGCTAGAAGTGCCAGATGGTAGACTCTAAGCACTGTGCTCTCTCCCCTCCTAGCCCTCCCTCAGGGGTCCACTCTCTGTATAGTAACCATTTGTCCCAGTATACAGATTCCCCCTTTCCTTGAGAATCAGGTGCCTCCCTAACTACCTGCCTCAGGCCTTGAAATGTAGAGTCTGAGAGCTGAGCTTGTCTCAACTCCCTCTTTGTAACCCTTCCCAGCTCCCCCTCCACAGGAAGTCTGGCATCCTCTGACAGTGGTGCCTCACTGTCAGCCTGGGTACTACTACTCACCTCTACCTTTGCAGTCACTCTGTCCAAGGGACCATCAGTACCCACAAGCAGCTGTGGCTCACCTTCAGTTTCACTGCTACAGAGTAGCTCCCTCCCTCCCTGAAATAACCATCTCGCCAGTCCTGGCTGCAAGTATGCAGTATGTCTGGGTCTCGCCCATTCTACCAGACCCACATGCTTGTCTCCTTGCCTGACTGCATGTAACTGCATAAGCACATGGTACTGCCTCATCCAAATCCTGCCTTCTCAGGACATCTGCAGGATGGTAGTTTAGTACCCCTGTTGTCTCAAGACAACCTACTATTGGCATTTTGTCTTTCCCACTTACTGACTCCTTCACCTTTTGTTCCCCACATTGCCTCCGTGGACACCTGTATGTCACATGGCCCCACTGATTGCATCCAAAACATTTAACCCTAGCTCCTGGACATGTACCTGGACTAGTGGCTTCCCCTGCTACTGGCAGATTCTGTTGGGGCAGTCTGTGCTATCCACCATGAGGTCCTTTATACCCATGAGCAGTACTGAAGGTCCCCTTCCTGTGCAGGGCTGCCCTGCTTGCCAGGTATAGGTCTCCCTCCTTTCCCAACTCCTCTGAAGTAGCACATTGTCTATCAGCTAACCAGATCCTCATGTCCTTGGGCAAAGTGTTAAGGGCTTGTACCTTCACCAAAAGGTCTGCCAGCCCTTCAGAAGTGGTGTCCTGACATCCACTCACCCACCTATGGAAATAAGTGCTCAGTTCAGCAACATATTCACACACACTTTCATCTGCCTTGTGTCTATGCTCACGAAACTTTTTCCTATACGTTTCAGGTGTTAGCTTAAAAAACTGTAATAGACAATTTTTTACAGCAGTATAATCAAAACTTGCAACATCAGACATTTTAGACAATACAGTTACAGCTTTACCATGGAGTAAGGGGGTCAGGAACCATACCAGAGCCTTTGGTCAACACTATACTGTTTGCATACCTTCTCAAACATATGAATGAAACTATCAAAATTATCCCCCTCTTTAAACTGCGGAAGACATTTACTGACCTGTTGTGCTTCTAGGGTCCAGTTACTCCCTTCCCCATTACCTCCATGACTCTGGCGAAGAGTCAGCATTTCTCTCTCATGCTTTCTCTGCCTCTCCTTTTCCTCGGCTACTATCTCCAAACGCCTGGCCTCCAACTTAAGTCTTTTTAGCTCCAGAAGGATTTTTAAGTCCTCTGCAGAAAGGTTGAGCCATCCATTCTCCAAGGGTATTATATCTCCACTGCCAGTTTGATTATCCTCCTGGTTGCTGTTTTCTGATGCAGCTGTAACCAAGGCTGCAATCCTGTCTGCCTTAGACAGATTCCCATGCACCGGTTCCCCTAGCATGGCACATATCCGCCAGTTAGCTCCTTGTCAGCTTTCCATACTCCTCTGCTGACATGCTGCCTGCTCACCTTGACTAACTAAGCTAACAAAAGAAATAAAACAATTGTATTTGAACTCTGAGTATTCATTGCATGGCTGATTTAGAGTACAAAACACCTTCAAAGCTCACTGTACACAAGCTGCAGGATTCACTCTACCCACACCACCACTACAAATCAATTAGTATTTGCCAACTAATTAATATGTGATGTGGATATCCCAACACTGCCAAACACAAATGTGATGCCTGTGCCCTAGCCCAGCAATCAATGAGCCTCAGTCCTCACCATTAACACCAGAGAGGGCATCTCATATATGAGGAAAGGATAACAAATACACACAGTAAAGTGCAATTTCCCCTAAGAGCACACAGAGATAACAGTCAGTCCAGGGCTGGTTGCTCCCTTGCTCTCCAAGTTCCCAATAAGACTCCCCAGTGGCACAGCTATAGGGTCCAGATCTCGGCCTAGCTGGGTAAGCTAAAACCTCCAGCACCCTCTCTGTCCAACCAGTGCTTTGTGTCCTTGCCCAAGTAGCTGACACCCACACACTTTGACATAAGAGTTTATACAACCACACAGACACTGCTGGGAAAGGTTGGCACAGGTTCTCCAGCTGTACCCCTATTACCCAGACTATACGGTAGTTCTGCCTGCTACCACCCAGCTAATATTTACCAGCTACTCAAAGGCCCTTAAAAGGGTGTCCAATTATTACTCTGCAATATTATTATCCAATTGGTTGTACAGCCCAGGGCTAAAGCTATTAGAGTGGCCTTGTACAGTAATCATTATAAATATGCAATGTACTCTAGAGCTTAACTTATCTCTACACAAATCAACCACAGTTGAAAGGTTTTAAAATATTTATTAGCAAATAATAATAATAGAAGACAATACTTCTTACTATGCAGTGCTAGACAAGAGTTCAGAGATCATATAGAAATACTTAAAATAATTCAGTAGTACAGTTCTGACATCACAGAAAAATACTTAGTCTAATCTTTCTAGTCCTAACTATTTCTAAGAGAAAACACAGTGATAAAATACTACTTACATCTAAAGCAAGGCAGAGTGCTGTGAGTTGGATAGTCAAGACAAAAATGTTCAATGCCTTCTGATTTTCTCTGTTTAAATTGCTATTGTGGTCCTGATTCCCATTCCATCATTTTTTTACACTTTCCTTGTGTCCCAGGCTACACATTACATCATTTTGATTTAGTTTCCAGGCTAACAGAAACTGCATTTACATTCTTAACATCTCCCTTTTGTTATCTTGCAGCTGGTCAGGAAGCAGAGCAATAAAAATACATTTGCATGTTTAAATTTAGCAATTTAACTCTTGTTTGAAACAATAGGCAGGATGCTTCACTCCAGACAGACCATCACCACTGTCTACATCAAAAGGTCACGACATGCTTTACTTTGGTTACATCAAAGGGTCACAACATGCTTCACTTGGCCAGTAGAGTGTACTGTTGTTCCATTTTTGCAGTTCCACATGTAACAGTATTTCTTTACATTTAAGACAAAATATTTACATACCGGATCGGTCGAGGCCCTGGTTAACAACGACCACCACCAGTACTGTTAGCCAACAGGGTGCTGGCGGAAATTGGGCTAATGTTGGCCGAAGGAGGAGAGGAGGTGAAAGGCATGGCCGAAGGCAGGAAGAGAGGAGAAAGGCTAGGACTGTGGTAGTGAGGGTTGGAACTTTGAATGTTGGCAGTATGACTGGTATAAGGAGAGAGCTAGCCGATATGATGGACAGAAGGAAGGTTGGTATATTGTGTGTGCAAGAGACCAGATGGAAGGGTAGTAAGACTAGGTGTATCACAGGTGGGTTCAAATTGTTTTATCATGGTGTGGATGGGAGGAGAAATGGAGTAGGAGTTTACCCTGAAGGAACAGTATGCTAAGAGTGTTTTGGAGATGAAAAGACTGTTGGGTAGAGTAATGTTTATGAAGCTGGAAATTGATGGTGTAAAGATGAATGTTGTTAGTGCATATGCTCCACAAGTTGGGTGTGCGATGGACGAGAAAGAAAAATTTTGGAGTGAGTTGGAAAAAGTCATGATGACTGCACCCAAGGGTGAGAGAGTGGTGACTGGAGCAGACTTCAATGGGCATGTTGGTGAAGGGAACAGAGGGGATGAGGAAGTGATGGGTAGGTATGGTGTTAAACAAAGGAATGCAGAAGGTCAGATGGTAGTGGAATTTGTGAAAAGGATGGACATGGCTGTGGTGAATAAGTATTTTAACAAGACAGCAGAGCATAGGGTTACATACAAGAGTGGAGGAAGATGCACACAGGTGGATTATATCTTATGTAGGAGGGCCAGTTTGAAGGAGATTGGAGAATGTAAAGTGGTGACAGGGGAAAGTGTAGTTAGGCAGCATAGGATGGTGGTTTGTAAGATGACGTTGGTGATCAAGAAGAGGAGGAGGAGTGTGAGGGCAGCACCAAGGATCAAATGGTGGAAATTGAAAAAGGGTAATTGTGAGGTGGAGTTCAGGGAAGAGTTAAGACAGGCACTGGGTGGCAGTTAAGAGTTACCAAATAGCTGGGTAACTACAGCAGAGCTAGTAAGGGAGACAGCTAGAAAGGTGATTGGTATGACATCTGGACAGAGGAAGGATGACAAGGAGACATGGTGGTGGAATGAGGAAGTACAGGAGAGTATACAGAGAAAGAGGGTGGTAAAGAAGAAGTGGGATTGTCAGAGAGATGAAGAAAGTAGACAGGAGTATAAGGAGATGAGGTGCATGGCAAAGAGAGAGGTGGTCAAGGCTAAGGATAAGGCATATGAAGAGTTATATGAAAGTTTGGACACTAAGGAGGGGAAAAAGGACCTATACCGATTAGCTAGACAGAGGGACCGAGCTAGTAAAGATGTGCAGCAGGTAAGGGTGATAAAGGATAATGAGGGAAATGTGCTCACAAGTGAGGAGAGTGTGTTGAACAGATGGAAAGAGTACTTTGAGGGGTTGATGAATGAAGAGAATGAGAGGGAGAGAAGGTTGGATGATGTGGGGATAGTGAATCATAAAGTGCAATGGATTAGCAAGGAGGAAGTAAGGATAGCTATGAAGAGGATGAAGAATGGAAAGGCGAAATGGCAGTGGAGTTTTTAACCAGATTGTTTAATGAAATTTTGGAAAGGTGGATGAGTTTAAATAGAGTTTAAATAGATGGTACAGATGACATACCTGTGGAAGCATGGAGGTGTTTAGGTGAAATGGCAGTGGAGTTTTTAACCAGATTGTTTAATAAAATTTTGGAAAGTGAGAGGATGCCTGAGGAATGGAGAAAAAGGGATTTTGTACCGATTTTTAAGAATAAGGGTTATGTGCAGAGCTGTAGTAACTACAGAGGGATTAAATTTATCAGTCACAGCATGAAGTTATGGGAAAGAGTAGTGGAAGCTAGGTTAAGAAGGGACGTGATGATTAGTGATCATCAGTATGGTTTCATGCCGGGAAAGAGCACTACAGATGCGATGTTTGCTCTGAGAGTGTTGATGGAGAAGTACAGAGAAGGTCAGAAGGAGTTGCACTGTGTTTTTGTAGACTTAGGGAAAGCATATGACAGGGTGCCTAGAGAGGAGTTGTGGTATTGTATGAAGAAGTCGGGAGTGTCAGAGCTCCACGTGGTCCTGCAGAGGGGTCCTGGCTACAGAGAACTGAAAGAAGCGACCACTTTCCTGATTTAAGTACTTTTTGGCTTTTTTTATCTGCATTGTCCTCTCTGGCTTTCATTTAATAAGATACAACTGTTTTTGTGTTTTTCTGCTGTATTCTAAAGTATCTGCACTTAAAAGTAGCATTTTGGTCGACTCTGGTCGAATATTACTGTTTTTTTGCTAATTTAATTGCTGAGGCTGCTCACTAAAGTGTGCTAGCCTGTGTTAATCGATTTTACTGTTTGCCTTACTGCATTTCTGTGTTCTTTTCTAAAAACAAAAACAAAAAAAATACTCCTTGTTTTCCCGCCTTTGCTCGACTAGTTAAGACCAGTATACAGGCTTTGCTGTATTCTGGGCTGTGTGTAGTTCCTGTGTTGGCCATTGCCTTACTTGGATAGAAGGAAGTTTCTGAGCTCACCAGTGGGAGTGGGGAGCCTTGAGCAGCCTATCTGTCCCTGGGGAAGTGATCTCAGCACTTGAGCTGTAATTCATTGGTTGCCTTGGACCATTTCCAGCTCTTTTCAAGTTCCCTGTATAAAAATCCGCCTCAGGGCGTTTTTGGCTATATACCCAAGCAGAGCTCCACGTGGTCCTGCAGAGGGGTCCTGGCTACAGAGAACTGAAAGAAGCGACCACTTTCCTGATTTAAGTACTTTTTGGCTTTTTTTATCTGCATTGTCCTCTCTGGCTTTCATTTAATAAGATACAACTGTTTTTGTGTTTTTCTGCTGTATTCTAAAGTATCTGCACTTAAAAGTAGCATTTTGGTCGACTCTGGTCGAATAATGCTGTTTTTTTGCTAATTTAATTGCTGAGGCTGCTCACTAAAGTGTGCTAGCCTGTGTTAATCGATTTTACTGTTTGCCTTACTGCATTTCTGTGTTCTTTTCTAAAAAAAACAAAAAACAAAAAAAAATACTCCTTGTTTTCCCGCCTTTGCTCGACTAGTTAAGACCAGTATACAGGCTTTGCTGTATTCTGGGCTGTGTGTAGTTCCTGTGTTGGCCATTGCCTTACTTGGATAGAAGGAAGTTTCTGAGCTCACCAGTGGGAGTGGGGAGCCTTGAGCAGCCTATCTGTCCCTGGGGGAAGTGATCTCAGCACTTGAGCTGTAATTCATTGGTTGCCTTGGACCATTTCCAGCTCTTTTCAAGTTCCCTGTATAAAAATCCACCTCAGGGCGTTTTTTTTGGCTATATACCCAAGCAGAGCTCCACGTGGTCCTGCAGAGGGGTCCTGGCTACAGAGAACTGAAAGAAGCGACCACTTTCCTGATTTAAGTACTTTTGGCTTTTTTATCTGCATTGTCCTCTGGCTTTCATTTAATAAGATACAACTGTTTTGTGTTTTTCTGCTGTATTCTAAAGTATCTGCACTTAAAAGTAGCATTTTAGTCGACTCTGGTCGAATATTACTGTTTTTTTGCTAATTTAATTGCTGAGGCTGCTCACTAAAGTGTGCTAGCCTGTGTTAATCGATTTTACTGTTTGCCTTACTGCATTTCTGTGTTCTTTTCTAAAAAAACAACAACAAAAAAAAATACTCCTTGTTTTCCCGCCTTTGCTCGACTAGTTAAGACCAGTATACAGGCTTTGCTGTATTCTGGGCTGTGTGTAGTTCCTGTGTTGGCCATTGCCTTACTTGGATAGAAGGAAGTTTCTGAGCTCACCAGTGGGAGTGGGGAGCCTTGAGCAGCCTATCTGTCCCTGGGGGAAGTGATCTCAGCACTTGAGCTGTAATTCATTGGTTGCCTTGGACCATTTCCAGCTCTTTTCAAGTTCCCTGTATAAAAATCCGCCTCAGGGCGTTTTTTTGGCTATATACCCAAGCAGAGCTCCACGTGGTCCTGCAGAGGGGTCCTGGCTACAGAGAACTGAAAGAAGCGACCACTTTCCTGATTTAAGTACTTTTTGGCTTTTTTATCTGCATTGTCCTCTCTGGCTTTCATTTAATAAGATACAACTGTTTTTGTGTTTTTCCTGCTGTATTCTAAAGTATCTTCACTTAAAAGTAGCATTTTGGTCGACTCTGGTCGAATATTACTGTTTTTTTGCTAATTTAATTGCTGAGACTGCTCACTAAAGTGTGCTAGCCTGTGTTAATCGATTTTACTGTTTGCCTTACTGCATTTCTGTGTTCTTTTCTAAAAAAACAAAAAAAATACTCCTTGTTTTCCCGCCTTTGCTCGACTAGTTAAGACTAGTATACAGGCTTTGCTGTATTCTGGGCTGTGTGTAGTTCCTGTGTTGGCCATTGCCTTACTTGGATAGAAGGAAGTTTCTGAGCTCACCAGTGGGAAAGGGGAGCCTTGAGCAGCCTATCTGTCCCTGGGGGAAGTGATCTCAGCACTTGAGCTGTAATTCATTGGTTGCCTTGGACCATTTCCAGCTCTTTTCAAGTTCCCTGTATAAAAATCCGCCTCAGGGCGTTTTGCGCGGTCGGGCGCCTAGCGCAACAGCGGTTATACAGGTGTAAACTATTCTATACAGGTATTAACTTTTTCTGGCTCCGACAAGTCTGCTCTTCAATTTTTCCCTTAGAAGCTCTACTCAGTCTATCTAGCTGTATATATTAGCACTTGTTTTCGGAACTTCTATCCTTAGCAAGCACTCATAATAAAACCAAGCACTCTTACCCTAAAGTAAGCACCACAGGCATCCACTACCCCTGTGAATACCCACTTCCCTTAAAGGCACAACACTCTTTATAATATTCTAGTATGTCGAGTGGTAGACCACTAGCATCCTCTCTTGTTCAGCTGGTTAATCTGGGAATCTTAAGACAATGTTACAATTGTCTCATGTACACAGACAACCCTCTCCTCCTTCCTACTAACACATATACTTGTGAGAGATGCAACTACATAGCCAGACTGGAGGCTGAACTCTCTCAACTCAGGACTGGCAAGACCAGTCAGGAAGAGATGGTACCCACACCCAAAGCAAAACCAGTCACACATATAACCACCACCAATGCAAACCAAACACATAAAAACACAAAGACATACTCGGAGGCTCTTGTAAAAAACTTACCAAAACAACAGAGGCCTCCAAAGCAGACACCCAGAAATACACCCCCACAAAACACAACACCTACAACACATACCTCAAGCAACAGGTGTGTCGCACAATCACAGCCCCTAAGGCAAAATACTATGCCAGAGACATTAGTAATAGGTGACTCTATAGTCAGACACACCGATGTTCCACTTACCAGGCTGAATAAGGAGAGGGTAATGGTGAGCTGCCTATTGGGGGCTAGGATCCGCCACATTACACATGCACTCAGGTCACTCCAAAGCAAGTACAAATATGATTCAGTCATTGTCCATGCGGGTGTGAATGACCTGAGACGCACTCCCTGGACTACATGAAAAGAGACATTGAGGAGCTCTCCGATTATGTAGCCCAGACTGGTATGACCCTGACCCTGAGCAGCATCCTGCCCTCGCCAAGAATGATGCCTCAGTACAAAGACAAAATGATCAGTTTTAACAATTGGCTTAATCACTGGTGTCATTCTAGGGGGATCCAATGTCTGTCAGCCTGGGATGATATGCTGGACAAGCCACGTTGCTTCGCAAGGGATGGCTTGCACCTGTCACCACTGGGCTTCCGGATACTGGCCAAGGCTCTTGCCACCCCATAGTGCCTTTTTAGGCAATGCTCAAAGGACAAATCAACCTCCATAAAAACAAAATGGAAAAAATTAAGGGTAATGCTGCTCAACGCCAGAAGTCTAAATCTCAAGATGCAGGCACTCAATGCACTTCTCAGTATGGAGAACATCGATGTCTGTGCAGTAACTGAAACCTGGTTCAAGGCTCCTGAGAGCACTCCAGCGCTACCAGGCTATACCTCATATCATGCGTTTGCCTCAAGTTCCAGGCCGAACCACAAAGGAGGGAGTGTCCATTTTCATAAAGGACACCTACACCTCTCGATTGGTGGCTACTCATGAAGCATCAGAAACCATACAAGTTCTACTCACCATAGGCAAAACTGCCATACAACTGGTCGCATGTTATAGAACACCCTCCCAATCCCAGGAATCCCATCAAGCATTCCTGAAAACACTGGAGGATATGAATGTCACACCAAACACCATCATACTGGGTGACTTCAATTACCCCAACATAGACTGGGCCCACTATTCTAGCCCTAACACCCTGGCCCAAAGATTCCTGGAATTCATAAACTCAAATGCTATGGAGCAACTGGTCACCTCTCCTACGAGGAGAGATAATATACTTGACCTGATTATCACAAACATGGGGTCCAAATGCTCCGCACCGGATATAAACCCCTCACTAGTAAGATCTGATCATAAACTGATCACGTTGGATGTACATATCCCACCTCCACCCCCAGAACAAAAGACTACAGTGAAAAACTTTTCAAAAGCTGACTTTGCGCTCCTTAAGTCAGGAATGATATCCTTTAAGCCTACTGGGTTAAGGGAAACCACATCCCAAAATGCTGAATCCTTCACAAAAGCCTTCTACGGACATCTCCAGGAATGCATGGATCAGGCAATCCCAACTAAAACCAAGACCCACTCCACCAAGGGAAAACGCCCGGTTTGGTGGACCCCGGCTATAAACAAACTGTACAACAAAAGAAGGAAGCTACTGCAGGACAGAGCCAAATCCCACAAGGGAAAGGCTTCCCTGATCAGCACAAGTAAAAAACTACGCTCTCTCATAAAAACATCTAAAGCAAACTTTGAGAAAAAGATTGCCAAGGATACCAAAGACAATCACAAAGCCTTCTTCAATTATGTCAGAACCTTGGGAGGAAATTCTCAGATATGCTCTGAGCTAGTACACAATGACAAAAATTCACTGACCCTACTGACATTGCCAACATTCTGGCAGATAGGTTCAGTGCAAATTTCTCCCTCCCTCACCCCTAAAGATGAAGTAACTATCCCTGCTGAATGTAACCTACCTGTCATCACAGACACACAGGTGAAATCAGCACTCAACAAGGCAAAAACACAGCATCTATGGGACCCGATGGTATCCCGGTTGCGTGTTACGTGAACTCAAGATGAACTAAACCCACCCCTAAGAACTCTATTCAATCTTAGCCTCACTACAGGATATGTACCTGAACACTGGCGACAGCAACAGTGGTCCCACTCCACAAAGGGGAAATTCTACTGACCCAGGTAACTACCGCCCATAAGTTTGACCAGCCTGATCTGTAAGGCTATGGAAAGAATCATCATGGAACTCATAAATGGCGACATTGGGGATCTACAGACCCTTGATCCCACACAGTTCGGTTTTGTAAAAGGCAGATCCTGCCTCTTAAACCTGGTTGACTTCTTTGAGACAGTCACTAGTGCCATCGATGAGGGCAAGGCTGTCCACACTGCCTATTTGGACTTGGCTAAGGCCTTTGACACAATACCACACTCTGGCATCATTGACAAGCTCAGCAGCCTAAATGTAAATCCATATGTCACAAGATGGGTAGCAAATTGGCTAAAAACAGAACCCATAAGGTTAAAATTGCTGGAGCCATGTCAGACTCAAAACCCGTCACAAGTGGTGTCCCACAGGGCTCAGTCTTGGGTCCACTCCTATTCGGCATTTATTTCTCGGATGTGAAAGCAAATATGGAAGGATTATGGCTGACAAAGTTTGCAGATGACTGCAAACTGGGTGCCATAGTGGATTCACCTGCCGACACACACATCCTACAGAAAGGTCTCACTGAAACGGACAACTGGTGCCGGAATCATGGCCTCAAACTTAACGCCAAAAATGTATAGTCATCCCCTTTGGGAAAAACAAAGTACCCACAAACTATCACGTAGACAATAACCCACTGAATACAGAAGATGTAATCAGAGACCTGGGGACTCAAGTCGATAGTGACCTCTCCTTTGACAACCATGTTGCCAAAGTGGTCAGAAAGACTTTCTACCTTGCCCATCTCATGAAGGGATTCTCATCCAGATCAAAGGAGGTCATTGTACCTCTGTATTCCTCCCTGGTCAGGCCCATGATTGAATATAATGCTCCATTTGGGATGTATCTCACCCGGCACATGCAACAACTGGAAAGACCCCAGAAGTACCTCACCAAGAGGATCATAGGTCTAAAACATGTGCCTTATCCAGCTAGATTAAAGAAACTCCAGCTCTATTCAGTAGCATACCGCCTGCTCAGAGGTGATTTGTGCCTAACATACAGGGCCATGTCCAACCAGGAATTGATGGACATGCTCCATCTCAAAAAATCCAAATCCACCAGAACCACACGAGCTAAAGATTTCAACCTCTGCACAAATATGAATAGAACATGCTGGAGGGATAGATTCATAACACAGAGGTTACCCATACTCTGGAACAAAATCCCAGTTCACGTGAGACAGAGCCCTTCATTGGCACTGTTCAAGAAAAATCTCGATGCATGGATGGGAGATCGCAAGTTTACCCCGGGAGTGACCTCAGTGTCACTACTAGACAGAGGTATAGTTTACTAAATAATGGGGTTCCACACGTGTCACTACTAGAGAGGCGCAACTATATAGTATGGGGTGGCGTAAAGCCACATCACTGTTGGCTAGGCTTATAAATGCCCCCGGGCAGATAGCCTAGTACACTACTATGAAACTATGAAACTATGAAGTATGTAAGAGTGGTACAGGATATGTACGAGGGTAGTGTGACAGCGGTGAGGTCTGCAGTGGGAGTGACAGATGAGTTTAAGGTAGAGGTGGGATTACATCAAGGATCAGCTCTGAGCCCTTTCTTATTTGCAATGGTGATGGACAGGTTGACAGACGAGATCAGACAGGAGTCCCCGTGGACTATGATGTTTGCAGATGACATTGTGATCTGTAGTGAGAGTAGGGAATAGGTGGTGGAGATCCTGGAGAGATGGAAATATGCTCTAGAGAGAAGAGGAATGAAGGTCAGCAGGACTAAGACAGAATATATGTGTGTGAATGAGAGGGAGGATAGAGGAATGGTGAGGATGCAAGGAGTAGAGGTGGCGAAGGTGGATGAGTTTAAATACTTGGGATCAATAGTTCAGAGTAATGGTGAGTGTGGAAGAGAGGTGAAGAAGAGAGTACAGGCAGGATGGAGTGGGTGGAGAAGAGTGTCAGGAGTGATTTGTGACAGACGAGTACCAGTAAGAGTGAAAGGGAAGGTCTACAAGAGGGTAGTGAGACCAGCTATGTTATATGGGTTGGAGACAGTGGCATTGACAAAAAGGCAGGAGGTAGAGCTGGATGTGGCAGAGTTAAAGATGTTAAGGTTTGCACTGGGTGTGACAAGGGTGGACAGGATTAAGAATAAGTATATTAGAGGGTCAGCCCATGTTGGAAGGTTTGGAGACAAAGCCAGAGAGGCAAGATTACGTTGGTTTGGACATGTGCTGAGGAGGGATGCTGAGTATATTGGGAAAAGGTGCTAAGGATGAAGCTACCAGGTAACAGGAAAAGAGGAAGGCCTAAGATAAGGTTTATGGATGTGGTGAGAGAGGACATGCAGGTGGTTGGTGTGACAGAGCAAGATGCAGAGGACAGGAAGAAATGAAAACAGATGATCCGCTGTGGCAACCCCTAATGGGAACAGCCAAAAGATGGTGATGATGATAAGACAACAAGTTTGTATTTCGACACTTCACAGTATTTCCTTTCAATTAAGAAAATAAGTCTGTAATTCAATTCATATTAACAAATGACAGAATTATGTATAAAGTCCTATCTGGCTAGGCTGGCAGCCTTCACATATGGTATAGTTTATTTACTGAAAGAAGTTATTTAAATGAAAAATATGTGGTATGCATCTATAGTATCTTAGAATGTAGCTTGTCCTTGAGAAATGACCATGTGGGCACTCTACACTAATCTAAAACAGGGGAGTTAAAGGATTAACAAATTGTCCATTACTATGCTTGTTTCCTTTTATTGGTTTGATTCCTGTGCTCTCCTCATGTTATCATTATCTGGGAGCTAGCAGTCAGTAGTTTCATTGGTCAGGAAACAACAACAATAAAAACAGTCACCTGTCTATGGTAATGCTAAATGGGACAGTTTTATAGAAGGTTGCTAACTGCTCCACTATTTAAGAACATAGCTGGTGGGGTACTCATTTTATGACTTCCTTCTGCAGATTAGTGAGACAGATTTTTTTTATAAGCAAATGGAGTTATGAGTCTGGCATTTCCTAGTAAGTGTCATATGAGGGCCCCAATGAAAGACGTGTCTCAACCTGCCTAATGTCCCTGTAACAATACTTTCGTCCCCTAAAGAGTGACAGGATTCTATGTTTGATATCAGACATATCTCACTACATTACAAAATGCCAGCATGTAAAACAAAATAAGCATTTGTCAGTGCCAGAGCATACTGTTGTATTCCAGAAAGTGTTAGGAACTTCTTGTGCTTTGAACTTTTGGGGCCAGTCTTCAGAGCAGGTATATTATTGCCTTGTATCATAAAATACAGCTTTGCTATTGAGTTTTATTTTAAAATAATGTTTTATGTTGAGCATAAAAGAACTATCTTAATAGATTGAATATCAGAAGGGCAGTATCACATTTCATTAGGTAGGTTGCAGCAGATAAGATGGTAAAATATTTGTGTCAGAATCTTCAAAACCATGCCAGGTCATGGTGTAGAGAGATGAGGCCCTGACTATGCCATTGGTGACCCATGTTTGATTAATAGCCCTGGTGCCTGCAGGACATGGTAGAAAGGATGGGAATGAGTGACCAGTGCCAGCTTGTTCTTCCTGAGGAGACAGAGGGAGGTAGTTTTGGATCAACAGTAGTGTACCCCCTAGCAGGAGCGTTAGGTGTTATCCAGTGAAGTCTAAGCTGACCAAGCCCACACTGTCACAGTGCATTAAGAACTAGGAAGCTGAAGGCTATGGAGCAAGCTTCCCCTCAGGAGACAGGGATCATGGGCTTGGAGGAGCTACTGAGGAGGGACGGAGGAAGGGGGAGGGGCAGCTCTATGAATTCAGTGGCCCACTACCCAGGACAATGAGCTGGCCCATTGCCTACCACTGAACATTCACTGGGAACAGAGAGCTAATTGGGGTTCCAAGGCAGGAATGAATGGGCCATAAGGTTCTTGGGAATGACTGGCTCCTGATTCATAAACTAAGACTCCATGCATGGCAGTGTTAGGTAGAAATTCTTAAATATGACAACATTATGAGCAAGTATAAGAATCATAAAATGCAGGCTCACAACCTTGGCAATCATGACTAATTTGGTGAAATATTATTAGGGTTTACAATTTGGGCCCGTTTCTCCAAAGGGTCAATGTTGCATCCTTATGCAAGGTCATATTTTCCTGTGGAAGTGTATAAAAACAGTGTTACAGTTCAACAGAAAGCCTTGCTGTATGATAGTCTGAAAAGTTAAGGCTGAAGTGTTGAAACTTTACAAAGCTATTAACATTTACAATATTTAAAGCAATCTGACTGAACTAGTTTTAGATCAGATTTTTCAGAATACTCATTTGAGAGTCTCATCTCATGAACTAATGAGTCCAATGAACAATTTCATTTCAAGGTACATTTTTGAAGATGATGTGAAACTCATCTTTTGATGTGATATTGAATAATAACATAACAAAATTTGTGAGAAGGAGTCTCGAAGATGATACAAAATGTTCATAAATGTACATGTTTTGACAAATGTAAAAATGCCTTTTAAATGCCATTAAATGGAAAATGTTTAGTAAACCAGGAACACTGCTGACTAGTACTTTTAGCAAATCATGCAAGAATTATAGCATTTCCGGTTATTAGCATATGAGAGAAGTCATCAAAACTATGCATAAGTATCCCTTGGCTCCAGTACTGAATGGTGGCACTCAAACACACTTTGCTTGGCATTTCACTGGGTGCCACTGGGGGCAGTATCTTGATCAGTGGCATGCTCCTATCCAAGTATCACCACTCCCATCCTGACTGCACTTTGTCTAGCCAGTGTTTAAACATCTTGCTGGAAGAGAAATAATTTCTGTCACCCTGCTTCACAAAGGTTTCTAGCAAGGCAAAGACTATAAAGTAATTATCCATTTTCCCAGAGTCACAGTGAAAAGAGTACAGAGGATGGATAAAGGAATCAGAGAGGGAGGAATGAGGGAACAACAAATGTCTAAGAAGAGAGGGAGGGAAGAAGGACTGAAGAGTAAAGGAAGGAAAGAAGAAAGGGATGGAGGAGTGGAGAAAGGAAGAAATGAAAGGAGGAAGTAGGGAAGCAATAGCGAGAAGAAAGGATAAAAAGAGTGAGGAAGGAATGAACAATGGAAACAAAGAAGGAGAATGAATTAGATAACAGGTTTTGGTAATTATTTCCTTTTTTAACTTAGCACAGCATTGACCCAAGTCCACAAAGTGAAACAAATGAAAATACTAGATAAATCAGTGAAATTCTTTGGGTAACATCACTGGAAAAAAAAAAACAGCAACGCCAAGGGTAGTACTGAAAGCAGCACACTTATATGAAAGGATTGTAATTACTGGAGTACTTCGATGATTGCTACAGAAGTTGTTTCTTTTCAGTTTCTTTCTAGCTCAATTAAAATGCCTGAAGGAAAGTTTGCCTTTTAACTGATGTCAATAATCTGTACAACAGTATTCTTAAAAAAGTAGTAACAAGATACAGAAAAGAAGAAAAGAATCAAGACTAGAAGAAAGATTTAGAATAATACAACTTAACGTCAGGCATATAAAAATGTAGCTGAAGGAGGGTTTCACACTTGGAATTAAGTATTATCAATGACAAAGGTAGGAGGGACCCGAGATCAATCTTAGCAGTGAAATATGAAAAACACCAGACAGACACGTATCAACAAACCTCTATACTCATTATATTTTTAACAGAAAGCAAAACCACAGATCTCCAACATACAACCTACTGATACTTGTTGTGAAAACTGCTGTGGTAAAAGCAAGATTTCAAAGTCTCGGGTATGCTACTCTGCTAACAACAAACTGTGCGACTGAATATTTTGTCCCCTGAAAGGATCTTTAATTTAGGTACCATATTTCTGCAATGTGCTTGGATTTTACACTGTCTGATGCAACATTTACCATGACCAACAAATAAAGTTATTTACCTGTATTATTTGTTCTCTTTCTTCATAAACAATGCTGGGAAATGTAGCTTACACAAATTACAATTATTAGGACTAGAAACATGTCCAAGATAAGCAACACAACTGTGTTTTAAGGCCAGAAAGGAGAATGGGAAGAAAGAAAGGGATAATTTGAGAGTTGCAGTAGGGATGGTAAAAGTGAATGGCACATTGCCAAGGACACAGGATGAGAACAAAAAGCAGAGTAACAGAGAAATGAATATACATATGTAAAAATGACAACCTGGATGTGCTGGCATTTAAGAGGAAAGAAAAACAGACACCAGGGAAAAAATGAAGACTCATGTATCTAACAAGGAGCTGTCTGTAGGGAGATGGAAGAAAAGGATTAGACAAGCATGCATGAAACTAGCAAGGCATACAGGAACTGGCATGAAGAATGAAGTGACGGGTGCAAGAAAAAAATCAGATGATGAGAAGAGTTCCACAGTACCTGGGAAAGTACAAATACAACAGCAAAGGTAAGACAGAACAGAAAAGGAGAGGGGGAATAAAATCAGGGTGGTAATAGGTTATTCTAAAAATCTTTGAAGTGAGACAGCTGAGACAAAAAATAATAGAGGGAAATAAGGCTGCCATAGCTAAGATAGCAAAAATATTATTCAACCTGAGGAAAGAACAGGATATGAGGGTGCTGTGTTACAGGCTACTCTAGAAAGACAATCGTACGGAGGGGTAAAGGTACACTAGCAATATACCTAAGGGAAGGTACAGAGGAGGAAATGATGGATTATGACAAAATAAAGTAACAAGAACAGGCTAAAGTGGATCACACAAAGAGACAAAAATGAGAGAGCAGAGGGGAAAAAACTAGATATAAACTTTTTAGCATTAATGCTAGTTAGGGCAAAAGAGCAGATTTGATACATCAATGCCCTCTGTAGGCCATGTAATTTTAGTGAAAGGGATGCAAAGCTTTTCAGGGATAGAATGAAAGGATTGAT
Organism: Protopterus annectens; assembly: GCF_019279795.1. Lineage (NCBI taxonomy): Eukaryota > Metazoa > Chordata > Ceratodontiformes > Protopteridae > Protopterus > Protopterus annectens. The sequence goes on from NC_056750.1 coordinate 230,964,486, forward strand.
AAAGACTAGGGGGATGAGCTTCAACTTACTAGAGGCAACCTAAAATATTCCCTCAAAGACTGCAGAGAGAATATTGCAAAGAAATCAAAGATAAATTCTGCACCCTGAGAATGAAATAATGCTTCTGATTACCACTGCTTAGACAACATTCCCCTAACATGACATTATCTCACTCCATTTTTGATTTATTAATGCAATAATATGATATATTTCACAATTTGTATAACCTATTTGCAGACATTCTTCAGCAACTCAAGCTATGTACATCCAACAATGTTTTTCCAATGGATCTTTATCATATATTGTCAGCATGTCAGTGTCACTTGCTTCCTAATGCATGATGTACTTTTCTTGAGATATTACTCTCACTATTGCAGTAATGCCAGAATTAATAGAAAATGTCATCATTATTCAAGAGGATCGATGACATTAAGGGAAACTTCCAGATGCAAAATGGGCATGACAAAAAGACAAAGATATAAGGGACCATATGGAAACAGAACAGTATATTAAGAAGAGGTGGTAGGAATATACAGAAAACCTACATACAAAGAGCACCAACATCATTGGTACATACAATGGCAAATTCTCCAATCAGGAGCCAGACATCCTGTAGAGTGAAGTTGCATGGGTCCTAGCAAGCCTTGCTAACAATAAGGCTGCAGAAATTGATGGAACTCCAGCTGAACTGTTTCAGTTGAATTCCTTTAAGTCCTGCAAAATGAAGTTGTTACAATACCATATGCAATTTGACACCAAATCTGGAAATGTGGCACTTGTCAATAGACTAGAAAAGTTCAATTTATGTTCCAGTGCCAAAAAACAGTAATGCTAAAGAGTGTTCAAATTATCAAACAATTGTACGTTACATACTAGGAAGATGATGCTTAAGATCCTGCATGCTAGAGTCCAGCAGTAAAATGATGGAGAATTGCCAGGTGTACAAGATGATTTTAGAAAGGGCAGAGGCACCAGAGATCAAACTGCCACTATTCTCTGGATAATGAAGAAAGCAAGGGAGGTCCAGAGCAATATTTACTTCTGTACAGCGGCTTTATACTCAACAGAGTGGTCCTAGTTAAGAGCACTAAAGTCACAGTTCTTGCATACCTCTTTGGCAATAATTGCATACTACACTGAGAAGAAGAGATGTGATTGGCTTCAGGGATATGCAGCAGTTAATCTGAGCCATGAAGGACCTGTAAAATTAGACTTTCAAGAACACCAACAACAAACAGTGCAGGAGGCACACAAGAATGGATTAAGGGAAACAGGGAAAATTTAAAACTATTTTTTCTTAGGTTTCAAGCTTAAACCTATTGGTGTTTATCATACCCTTACAGATCATATGCTAAGCTATATAGCTTTGCTTGCAATCTGTAGATGCTCTGCCTGACGAAAATGGTTTTACAAGGTTGCGGACAAGCATATTTATCTCAGGAGTCACAAGTGCTCCCTTGTTCAGGTGAATATGTTCAACTATCATGTATGTATCAACCCCTTCTTACCTGCATTTTGTCCCTCCCAGTCACTATTTTTCTTTTTCTTACTTATTGGTTTTTATTTTTTCTCTCAAATGAATATTGATGCTTAATTACTATGTTTAACTGTTGCCTGATTGTATTTGTAACCCCTCTATTGAATTAAGACATGTTTATCTCCAAAATCTACTCTAATGTCTCTGTACAGTATTCACAAAATTTACTTTCTTTACATGTTATGCTGTATAATTTAAGCTAGTCATTTTTTTTCTAAGTTTTTTAATGCCTTAATGTATTTGTGCATGGAGCTTTTCTCCCCGGGCCTCTGCTGAAAATGGATATGTATCCAGCTAGACTAGCCCGGTCAACAAATATAAAATAAATAAATAAATAAATAAAATAAAATATGTTGTCCGAGGCTACACAGCAACTTGGATTTCCTGTAAAAGCATGCTTGTGTATGAAGCAATGAGTTAGAATGGATCATAATGCAAACACGTTTCAGACATGTCAGGAAATATGCCATGTTTCCCTAATTTGAAAATTGTTTATGAGTCCCTCAATGTTGTTATTAACAGCAAAGACATCGTGGCATGTATTCGAAAAGCAAATCAAATAATGACAGGAAACAGTTTTACCCGGTGATAATTTATTCTGAAATAGTTGCAAACACTATTATCCAGTCATAATTTGTTCTGAAATAGTTGCAAACAGTAGTCAGAAAAGTCAGTTCAGTTCACTTGAATAACTGGAACTCTTTCCAGCAGTATTTAAAAGCATTGCTAATTGAAAGCCTCAGTATAAATATTGCATTTGATATGGCTTCATATTCCATTTCCTTATACAAATTGTACAAGTATATTTGCGCAAGCTTTTATATCTTGTACTCACATTATTAGTGGTTACATGACTTGAGTGAATAATCCTGTGGTCACATGCCCCCAGGTACCTCTAAGGCTTAACCTGGCCCTGCTTTCCTTTCTTGTACAAATACAAATAACTTTAGATAAGACACACACGCACACGCACACACGCACACACACACACACACACACACACACACACACACACACACACACACACACACACACACACACACACACACACCATTCATTAATTAAATGTTCATTTCTTCAACAAGATGAACTACAGGTTTGTTTGTGCAAATGTTAATTTTAGCGAACATGCATTTTCCAAATATCCACTTTGCTGAAAGGGAAAAATGGGGTTGTATTCTGGTGGGAGTCTGTGTGCGAGTGTCTGTGGGTTAAGGTTAGAGCAAAGATTAGGTAAGGGGGAAACATTTAATGTATGTGCAAGTGTTTGTGGGTTAGGGTTAGTGTAAGGGCAAGGTAAGGGGATAGATTTAGTGCTCTGTGTGTTCATTTCTACATATTGTGTGTCCATGTAGTCTTGTGTAGTGGTAGTGCTATGGAAAGGTGTTATCTAAGGTAAGGTATAACTTAGGGCCAGGGGAAGGCTTAGGGGTATTCATTACTAAGATGGTGTTTGGGGGGGAATAACACTGCCACCATTATGATAAATTAGATCTTAATGTTATGGTAGGGTGTTGGTTTAAAGACAGTAAAGGAGTATTGTTTTATTTTTGCAATCTTTGTACATTCAATGTTTTGGGTGTTTAATAATTTGAACATTCAAAATGTTTTTGTCAATCTTATGTGCTTTGATGGCTTTACAACTGCTAATTCTTGGTCAATGAAGTACACAGATGAGATTCCTTAAAATTAAGTAAAAAGAAGCATAAACTGTAGACAAGCTCTACTGAGACTTAAAAGTTATCATGCACTTATCACTTGTTTAGAAATGAATACTCTCATTACTGGAAAATAAAAGATAGCATAACAGATGAGTGCTTTCACCCTTAACAGAGTTTCATCAGATCTGATTTCACAGGGACTGCCAATTGCTCAGTTAGTGAGGTGTCGCTCTACAAAGATATACTGTCCCCTGCGTAGTAAGATGAAAAGCCAAATGGCTCAAGGACAGAAGGACAGAACACTTTTGTATAAGTGATACCTCTTTTAACAGAAGAACAAATAAAAATAAAATAAGTTGATATTCCTGGGGATTCTGTAAACTCCATCTAGGCTTCACGCAGATCCTACATGGCGTTGATGCATTAGCTCAATGAGCAGCAGCATTAATTGCATATCTGTGCCGCTTGTTGTGGTTACATAGATACAATCAAGGTTTCATGGCCTGCAACAGTGTTGCTGGCCAGGAAACCATGCAGAGCAACACAAGCTTAGAAAGAAGAAGCATTCAGTTTTGCCTACGGACAAACCTGCATCAAGAGATCATGCAGACAGCCACAGTGACTGCCATGGTTGAACATACTGCAATAACAGGAGTAACAACACATTAAATAAAAGTGTACTGAGTGCAATGTACACTAAAACAAATATTTGCAGAATGAAATAATGGAGGGAGAGGAAAAATGGTAAAGACCACTACAAGAAAAGGTACACTGGGCAGGAATATGTGCTAATGAAAATGTGCACAGACATGGATGATAGGAATGAATAAAGAGGACGAGGGCATAGTAAATGTCATTCTACCAGTCAGGATAAAGTAGTCGAGTCTTTGTGGGTTCTGTTCAAGCAGCTTTATTATGTACAAACACATCAGTACTGAGGCTTAATAACTTTAACTAAGAAAACCTTATAAACAAACTAGCTGGCTCTAGCTGCACTCTCGAAATGGCACTGAAGCTAGCATGTGCTTGCTATTTATATGCACGTGCTGACCATGAAACAGTTCTTAAAGGTACAATACACACACTATTCTACATCCTCCCTCTTTGAGAATTGTCATGCAATATTGATGACATTAATTGACATGCAATCAATACAAATAATTCTTTGTCATGCAATTATACAGAACTAAATAGATATAGACAATTATGTCCAGGTTGCTGTGTATTTCACACTAGGTCTGGAAATACTACCAAATTATGTGACATAAAAATTAGAATTAAGTCTAGCAACTAGCACTGTCTCTGATGAATGTTTAACTTTAGGGACATCAGGAACATCATCAGGAATGGAAGTAGAAGTTAAGACACTTTCTGCAACAGGAACATTGTCTGTATTGCTCTGAGATTTAGAGGCTGTATCACAGGAACAATGCTGCAATATCAATTCTGGTACAGGAAGAAGATGTCTGCGATTTCTCCTGTACTCCATGCCCTCAGATTCTATGAAGTAGGATCTCTGCTTAGTACACATACCTGGTACTTGCTTAATCTGGTCGAAACATTTCACCATCTGTATCTTCACTGTCTCTTCTTCTTTCACTGGACGAAGAAATCTGCTTGATTTATCATAGCTGGACTTCTGGAAAGAATGCTTTCTGAATAATTGGTATCTGATTGTCCTGTTGTTCTTAGCTTTAGACCTCAACAAACTTGAATGAATAGGCAATGTTGTTCTGCTTTGCCTAGATAGAAGTCTCTGAGTAGGCGAGCCAAGTATATCGTCACAGGGTATATTTCTGAGATTAAGTAAATTCAAAAAGACATTGGTATTATCACACTTTGACTTCTCTAATAATTGCTTTGCACTCTGTACTGCATGTTCAGCTAGTCCATTTGACTGTGGATATTCTGGACTACTGGCAACATTTACAAAGTCCCATTCTTTTGCAAATTTCTGAAACAACTGACTGGTTAATTGGGTACCATTGTCAGAAATAACTTTGTGTGGACTACCATGGACTGAGAAATGACATTTCAACTTGGTGATAACAGCAGTGGATGTTAGATTATGTAGTAAATCAATCTCAAACCAGCTTGAATAAGAGTCAGCCAACACTAAGTAATGCTGATTGTTGCACATGATTATATTAGTGGCTACTGTTGAGCAAGGTAGTTCAGGAACTTGACTTAGCTGAAGTGGTTCTTTTTGCAAATGCAATTTAGACTATTGCATGCTGAAGGAGAAGAAAGTACTTTTATCAATGTCTTTTACTAGAGAAGGCCAAAATACTAGCTCTCTCAGCCTTCTTTTGGAAGATTCAGAACCTGGGTGACCACGATGCAAAATCTGGATATATTCATGTTGTAAGGAAGCAGAAACAACAATTCTAGGACCTTTGAAAATAATGGCATTTTCCATCAACATCTCATCTCTGTAAGGAAAGTAAATTTACACTTCAGGTGGTTCACGAGATTGCTTTGACGACTATCCAACATTAATGTAGCGGTTGAGCTTTTGCAAAATTGGATCAGATTTTGAATAATCTCTCACCTCATCAAGTCTCATGGTAGAAAGATTACACACTTCCATGATATCAGAGTAAAATTCTCTGCATGAAGCTGTTCTGTTGCATTTCTGGGCGATCTAGATAAGTATCAGCCAGATAAAGAACTTTGCCTTTTGTATAGACCATTTTGAAGTTGTACTTTTGCAATTTGAGCATCATTCTTTATAATCTCCCTTGAGCTGAATGCATTGGCTTCTTTAGAATAATAACTAGGGGTTTGTCATCAATTTCAGTCTTAATAGCTCAACCATAGATATAATCATGAAACTTTGAACATGCAAATACTATTGCCAAATTCTTTCTCAATTTGAGCATATTGTATTTCAGTTTGGGTAAGAGTTCTAGAAGCACAGGCTACTGGTCTGCCTTCTTGAAGAATATCTACACCAAGACCAAACTTTGAAGCATCACAGAAAAGAGTTACTGGTTTATTTACATCATAGTATCTTAATGTAGGTGGGGTGGCAATTTTCTGCTTAAGGTCTTCAAATGCTTTCTGGTGCTGTCCGAATAGAGACCATATAAATTTTTTTTCATGTCAGCTCTCTCAAAGGTGCTGTCAACTCACTGAAATCTGGTATAAACTTGCCGAAATAGTTGACCATACCAAGAAAACATTGTAGAGCCTGAACATTATCTGGTGCTGGCATCTCAAGAATGGCTGCTTGCTTGGAGCGGTCCGGTCGCAGGCCAGTGCTGGTAAATAAATGACCTACATATGTAACTTCTGGTAGTCTGAATTTGCACTTCAGAAGACTGAGGTTTAAGTTCATTTCATGTGCTCTGTCTAGAACTTTCTTAAGGTTTCTGTCATGCTCTGCTTCACCACTGCCTCCAACCAATAAATCATCTACTATTATGACACAAGGATAACCTGAAAAAATGTGCTCCATTGCACGCTGAAAGACTTCACTTGCAGGATGTATTCCTAATGGCATCCTGAGGAATCTATATATGCCAAATGGAGTACTGAAAGTAGTCAGTAATGAGGATTTGCGATCAAGCATCACTTGCCAAAATAAACTTTTTGCATCCAAGACAGAAAAAAACGGTGGCATTTGGTATTAGGGCTGCAACTTCCTCGACTGTACACATTGGATGCTGTGGTCTCTTTAATGCTTTGTTCAAATCTCTTGGGTCAATACATATTCTGATTTTGTCTGAGCCTTTTTTGTGGGCTGCTACCATAGACGACACCCATTCAGTTGGTTCTGTAACTGGACAAATTACACCTTGCTGCACCATTTTATCCAACTGAGCTTTGACTCTATCCTGCATAGCTATTGGAAGTTTTCCTGCTGGTCTGAGTACTGGACTGACCTCTGGGTCTAACCTCATAGAATACACAACTGAAAGTCTGCCCAACTTGTCATCGAAAACATCGGCATACTCTGAAAAAATAGCTTCAGTAAAATTGGAACTAGGACATGTGCTTATATGATGAACTTCTTCTTTGGTAAGAGAAAGCAAATTCATTTTCAAACTGTCTCTGAGACCCAGTAATAACTGCACAGGTTTTCAGACTACATAGAATAACAAGCTGTAATAGTTCCTAGCTAAATAACATGAAAGCACTACAGAGCCTTTGGTTTGAATTTATTCACCTCCATAAGCAAAAAGTTTCGCACAACTAGCCACATTGAGTTGTTCATTAGTTCTCACCTTAGCAAATGTACCTGCTGACATAACATTACAATTTGAGCCAGTGTCTACTTTGAGCTCAGTGGATTTACCATTGATCTGGGCAGTACAAATTACTTCATTCTTTGCCAACAAATTTACTACATCAACCTTTTCACCAATTACTGATACACCATCTATGCAGAAAGTAGAATTGCAGCTCTCTATATGATCAACTTGCTTTTTCAAGTGACCATTCTTTATAACGGTGTGACATTTATTTGATTTGTAAAACTTTTGAAAATGGTTCTATTTTTTACACTTGTGGCATTTCTGACCAAATGCTAAGCATTTTTCTGTTTTAGATTCATGATTGGCACCACAATTGCAACAGTTAACAATAAAGCTAGATTTGGATTTTGCTGACTCAGCCTTGTGCTGCACTGAGCATGTCCTTTTCTTAGAACTTGCTGGAAAACTACAGGTTTTACCTGGGGAGTCTGCAGGGGTAGCAGGTGCCATGTGCTTAGGCCTGCTTCTACTAGCCACATGTTGCATGCTGTCTACATTTGTTCTGCAGCCTACTGAAACCATGCTCTGTTCACTTACAAGCATACTTGTGTGCCTTTCTGTAACTTCATGGATTTGACAAATCTCAATAGCTTTGCTGAATGTTATATCACTGCCACAAAGCAAAATTTTTTTCACTGCAGAACTATTAATGCCACACATAAGTATGTCCTTTATTAACTCATATTTTAAGTCACCAAACTGACACATTTGCAAAAGTTTCCCCTGGTTTTTGATCTCTTGTGTAAAACAAATGCCTCTCTAATGTAATATTTGTCTGGGGGTTACACACTTCCCTGAACTTGCACTTCAGACACTCGGGGTCTTCCCTTGATTCAGCCTGTACAACAATATGACAGTTTTCACCTTCTCCCTCATATACTGCTGGTACATACACAAATGAAAGGTCTCTTTCAATGGCCTCTGACCCAGCTAGGTTTAGCAAAATGAATGCCCTGGTGCATGCATCTTTGTCAGAATAAGCCGCTTGTATAAAAATATCATACTCTTACTCAAATATTCTCCAGTTCTCTGCAATATTCTGATCAAACACCAATAGTGATGGTTTTTGAAATCCATCTGCCATATTAACACATATCAGTGAAGACTTTTGCAAGTATAGACAAAAAATAGAAATAAAAGTACTGCTGCCGTCCAAAGGTCCACTTGCAGAAGTAAAACTCTAAATATCCAAAAACAACAAGAGAGGACCACCACGAAGTATAACATGCACAGAATTTATTACAAAAATAAAAATAATAATCGCTTTCACGTGCTACCAGGCACGCTTCATCAGATTTCAAAGCCCACTGAATTTCAAGATGTATATATACACCCATTACATCATGAATTAATTAACACATTTAGATAGTCAATAAAGCCATCAATAAACTAGTTAACCCACTGTAACTTTCTAGTTGCTGAATCTTTCCATTCATACAGTGCCTTCACATCATATTTAAAACTTGTTCACAATCATAGAAAGATAAAAACCCTTTTGTTCTATAAATTTATCTTATTATATTACTATACTGATTACCTGAGCAATGGTAAAAAATCAATGATAAGTACATACATAACCATAAAATAAAATGAAATGAAATAAAATGAAATGAAATGAAATAAAATAAAATAAAATAAAAAACCTCACAATAAATTATGTGGGTGTAATGTTATATATAAAAACCACATAATAACAAGGTTAAAATGCTGTCTGCCATACATCTATCTACGTGCTGCTAAAACAGACTTAATACCAACAAACTGATTCAGACCTGGTTTTACATGCGCTCTTAATCTAAAAATCCAACATAATTCAACTGACTCCAAATAATTCATTCTATTCCCACCCCGCTTATTATTAATAACCAGTTGTAGAACTCTAAACTTAAAGGCATGATCTGTGTGGACTGCGATATGCTTGGCTAATGCATTGAGTTGATTCATTTTCCTGATATCATATATGTGGTTGTACATCCTGTCTTTTAACTTTCTGGATGTCATACCTACATAAAACGCCATGCATTTTGTGCATGTTGCCAAGTAGACAAGGTTCATACTGTTACAAGTCGCATAAAATTTAGGTGTAAATGTATATTCCAAAAAAGGGTGGGTGAAATACTGTCTATCAACAATGTAATTACACATATTACATCTATTGCAAGGGAAAGTACCTACTCGTGGTAATTCCGTATGTGTCCCTTTTTGTTCTGTGTTTGTCCTTTCTACACAAAGCAACCTTTTAAGGTTCTTGCTGTTCCTATATCTGAACCTTGGTGTTTCTCCTACCAAGCTAGAAATAGAGGGGTCTATAGTCAGAACATCCCAATTCCTTTTTATAACTTCAACTATTTTCTTATTGTCATTTGTGTATCTAGTTGTAAAAGCTACCTTGACATGATCAGAACTATCTCTGTAATCGCTAAAAACTTTCCTATGTCCACTAGAGATGGTATATAGTCTGTGTCCATTGTAACCTGACAAGTTTAAAACCGACCTCTTCATTGCCTTTGTCATGGTATCAGTATACCCTCTCTCCTGAAATAGCATTTCCATCTTATCAAGTTATTCATGCATATCAGAGTCATTCTTGCAGATGTTAATGATCCTTGTATACTGGCTTCTTACTATGTTTGGAAATACAAACCGGGGATGCATACTACTGTAATGTAACAGTGCATTCTTCCAACATGGTTTTCTATAAAGAGAAGTTGAAACCTGTCCTGATCGATCCTTGGAAATTGTAATATCCAAGAAGTCAATCTTATAAGGAGATGACTCCATGGTAAAACTTAAGAAATCAGTGGTTGTTCCTAAATAATTTACAAAACTCCTTAACATATCCATACTATCATTCCAAACAATAAATATGTCGTCTACAAATCATCTGTAGAGAAGTACATGTGGATAGAATGCACTGTTAAATAAAAAAGTCTTCTCCCAGAAATGCATCACCAGGTGCAAACTGCCATACATCTATCTACGTGCTGCTAAAACAGTGGTTGTTCCTAAATAATTTAAGTATATAAGAATTTGCACATAGGGTGCCCATAGCGACACCCCATTTTTGTATATACAGTACCTCCTGAAACATAAAAACATTATTGGAGAGTACTGTATCTAATAAGGTACAAATAAGCAACTGTAATTAATTGCTATATCCCTCCGTTGTATTCAGTATATCTCTAACAGCCTCAACCCCATAGTCATTTGGGATTGAAGTAAATAAATTCCTAACATCCAGTGTAGCCAGTATACAGGAAGAAGGGAATGCTTGTTGTGCTGTTAAACTGGTCAGCTCTTGTATCAATTGATAGGTATCCTTCAGAATGGTAGGGATACTCCTAGTCAAAGGTCCTAATATTGTCTCTAAGTAATTAGAAATATTCTCTGTCACCCATCCTTCACCAGCTACTATCGGGCGCATTGGGGGGTACAATATTCTTGTGTACCTTTGGTAGGCCTTTTATGTAGGGAATCAATGGAAAATCAACCATGAAATAATTATAAAGTTCTTGAGTAATCTGTCTGCACATTAATAGATCGTACAGGTCATCATAGACCTTCCTTACTATTCTTGCAAAGGTATCCTGACTAATCTCAACATAAGTGTTGGTGTCGCTAAGCATCATTAACATGGCATCATTATATTCACTAGTATCTAACAGCACTACACCCCCTCCTTTGTCAGCAGGTTTTATAGTCAAATTCAGGATTACGTGACATATATATCAAGGACTGTTGTTTTCCCTTATTTAAATTATAATATGAACATTTGCGTCTTGAATGTAAAAAATACGAGTAAAAATCTTTTTCACACATTTGTATAAAACAATCTACATTGGCAGGCAAACTAGGTGAAAAAGTACTCTTGCGTTTAAGCTTATTAACAGACTGTGTTTCTACCTGATTTTTAGCATCAAACAACAATTTCAAAGAAATAGTCTGTCCAAAAAGTCTTAAATCAGTCAGTAATTCACTGAGGTTGCTGCCTTGTGAAGGAATAAAAGAAAGTCCCTTGTTCAACAATGAATAGTCAGTTGAACTAAGTTCATAATTTGAAAAATTAAAAACTAATTGATTTAATTCCTGGTGCGTCGTCTTACCTCTGTGTTTCCTCCTGAAAACTTTCGTTTTCTCCGCCCCCGACTGCTTGACCTGGTTTTCGACGTTTCCCGATACTGCATGGGAAGGGGTAAAAAATGTTCCAGGCTCCTGCCTGGAATTTTAGATCTGGCCCCCATCATGTTAAGGCCCCTTGGGGCAGTTAGGGCCTGCTGATTCGGTGGTGGAGTGGCTATTGCTTGGGAAGTACTGATTTCAAAGCTTCTACTTGATGATGTCATCACTGCACCGGTTTTATTCACATTATCATTACTATGAGACTGATTGTCACTTAAAGAATCAGTAGCCCTAGTTGAATGTTCATTTAAATGGGTGTTCTGTGGAATTTGTGTAGATGGTGAAGATAAGCTTTCTATGACATTGGACTGATTATTTCTCGGCCAAACAAACACGTGAGCAGATGTAAAGTCTCTATAGTCATGCCGTAATTTTCTATATTTCTCCTGTTGTAATTTGTCACTGTACATTGCGACTTGGGCATACGTGCTGTCAATCTTCCTCTCAAAAACTTCACCTTTATATCGTGTGCGTAGATCTTTATTCAAAGCCTCTACTCTTGCACTCAAATCAGATTCAATAGGTGAAAAATAATCTATTAGGAGCTTCATATAGCTATTGCTTAGATCTATATTTAGCTGCTGCCATCTTTTCAATAGTTCCGGATGGCTGTCTCCATATGTCGGCATGCAGAGCACCTGCATGCCTCGGAGGACTATATGGAAGTGTAAAGGTCCCTTTAATGCTTTGTTCAAATCTCTTGGGTCAATACATATTCTGATTTTGTCTGAGCCTTTTTTGTGGGCTGCTACCATAGACGACACCCATTCAGTTGGTTCTGTAACTGGACAAATTACACCTTGCTGCACCATTTTATCCAACTGAGCTTTGACTCTATCCTGCATAGCTATTGGAACTTTTCTTGCTGGTCTGAGTACTGGACTGACCTCTGGGTCTAACCTCATAGAATACACAACTGAAAGTCTGCCCAACTTGTCATCGAAAACATCTGCATACTCTGAAAAAATAGCTTCAGTAAAATTGGAACTAGGACATGTGCTTATATGATGAACATCTTCTTTGGTAAGTGAAAGCAAATTCATTCTCAAACTGTCTCTGAGACCCAGTAATAACTGCACAGGTTTTCAGACTACATAGAATAACAAGCTGTAATAGTTCCTAGCTAAATAACATGAAAGCACTACAGAGCCTTTGGTTTGAATTTATTCACCTCAATAAGCAACAAGTTTCGCACAACTGGCCACATTGAGTTGTTCATTAGTTCTCACCTTAGCAAATGTGCCTGCTGACATAACATTACAATTTGAGCCAGTGTCTACTTTGAGCTCAGTGGATTTACCATTGATCTGGACAGTACAAATTACTTCATTCTTTGCCAACAAATTTACTGCATCAACCTTTTCACCAATTACTGATATACCATCTATGCAGAAAGTAGAATTGCAGCTCTCTATATGATCAACTTGCTTTTTCGAGTGACCATTCTTTATAACGGTGTGACATTTATTTGATTTGTAAAACTTTTGAAAATGGTTCTATTTTTTACACTTGTGGCATTTCTGACCAAATGCTAAGCATTTTTCTGTTTTAGATTCATGATTGGCACCACAATTGCAACAGTTAACAATAAAGCTGGATTTGGATTTTGCTGACTCAGCCTTGTGCTGCACTGAGCATGTCCTTTTCTTAGAACTTGCTGGAAAACTACAGGTTTTACCTGGGGAGTCTGCAGGGGTAGCAGGTGCCATGTGCTTAGGCCTGCTTCTATTAGCCACTTGTTGCATGCTGTCTACATTTGCTCTGCAGCCTATTGAAACCATGCTCTGTTCACTTACAAGCATACTTGTGTGCCTTTCTGTAACTTCATGGATTTGACAAATCTCAATAGCTTTGCTGAATGTTATATCACTGCCACAAAGCAAAATATTTTTCACTGCAGAACTATTAATGCCACACACAAGCATGTCCTTTATTAACTCATATTTTAAGTAACCAAACTGACACATTTGCAAATGTTTCCCCTGGTTTTTGATCTCTTGTGTAAAACAAATGCCTCTCTAATGTAATATTTGTCTGGGGGTTACACACTTCCCTGAACTTGCACTTCAGACACTCGGGGTCTTCCCTTGATTCAGCCTGTACAACAATATGACAGTTTTCACCTTCTCCCTCATATACTGCTGGTACATACACAAATGAAAGGTCTCTTTCAATGGCCTCTGACCCAGCTAGGTTTAGCAAAATGAATGCCCTGGTGCATGCATCTTTGTCAGAATAAGCTGCTTGTATAAAAATATCATACTCTTACTCAAATATTCTCCAGTTCTCTGCAATAGTCTGATCAAACACCAATGGTGATGGTATTTGAAATCCATCTGCCATATTAACACATATCAGTGAAGACTTTTGCAAGTATGCATGAACTCACACACATATGCATATGCCAGTACTTGTAACTATGCCCAATAGCACAACAAGCCTCTGAATAACTGAACTTTGTGATGTAAGTCTCTTGGGCACTGTAATATTCATGAAATGACTGTACTGTAAGAAATCACCTCTTATCAGTGTATGAAACACTTCAAAATAACTGCACTGTGTGAATAAACTGGGCAGAAGAAGCTCAGAGTAAGAAACATTTCAAAGTAACTGCACTTTGCAAACAAACAGTACACGGCACACTAAAACTTTCCCAGAATGGATGTACTTTGCTAAATAACTCTTTACAGTGCAAAACTCTTTAAAGTGCTGCCATTACAGCAACACTCTGTAATGGCGGCACTTTGCAAATAGACACACGCAGGACAAGAAACTTTTTGAAACGGCTGTATTTTGACTGTACTTCACAAAATAATTGCACTTTGCACACAAATACACTTTTTGGAATACATGCACAGTAATAAGCACACACTATAAGCACTTTTACACACTTTGAGATACTTCAAATAACTTTAGTTATGCCCTGAATACAATGTGAAATAGTAGTTATGCCAAAACACAGTACTTTGCCAAAAACATGGTCATCTTGCTTTATTTATGCTTAATGTGCCCTTTTGTGCCCTTATTATATATTTTTTTGCTCATTCAGTCTTTTTCCTTGCCTATTATATTTTTCTTGCTTTACTCTAAACATGCCTGTTTTGCTTTAAGCATGCTTGTTTTGCAATTCCAAGGTAATTCTGAACCCCTTATGTGCTTTTCTGGTAATCAATTTATCAGATATCTTAATTTTAAACAGTTTCTTTAATTAATAAACCTTTTGTGCCTCTCTCTTGTTTCATAATGTGGTTTGTGCCCTTGTAATGCTCCGTTTTATCTTTTTTATAAAATAAATAATTTGTGCAAGTTTTCATTATCTTTGGTTCATTTCTGGCCCTTTTTCATACTCATTTCTCTTAGTTTATCTTCACTGTTAACTCTGCACCTCATAGCTCTGAAAAGCAGTCTCTGGAATCCTGGTTCTGACAACATGTCGCTCATCCAGTCAGGATAAAGTAGACAAGTCTTTGTCGGCTCTGTTCAAGCAGCTTTATTAAGTACAAACATATCAGGATTGAGGCTTAATAACTTTAACTTAGATAAACTTATAAACAAACTAGCTATTACACTCATACATGCTCACTCTCTGGCTGTACTCTCAAAATGGCACTGAAGCTAGCACATACTTGCTATTTATATGTACATGCCAACAATAAAATGCTTCTTACAGATACAACACACACACACACACACACACACACACACACACACACACACACACACACACACACAATTCTACAGCAAATATGGAAATGTCCCCAATATAGGATATGTCAATGTATGTACACTTCCAAGACAAATCAGCAACATAACATTATGTACATATCTAGACAGTACCGTGCATACTGCTGTTTACACCTCCTGAGCAAATATATTATGATATAAACACACATGATAGTATGTATGTGATGATCACACAAGGTTACATGGCAATGGAGGTCAATGGTTGTGATATAAACATCACTGACATGCTCACTGGAGAGGACCCTTAGCAAAAATGGCATATAAAATATGGGGTATGTGCTTACTGTGAAGATCTGCAAAATTACTTGCTTGAATATGACTGACATGTCACCATAGCGCTAAACCAATGAGGGACACATAGCAACAGACTCCTGGAAAAATGTAGAAAGAAATAGGTACAATCATGGACACTGTTAAAATATCATGACCATTAACCTGTGGCATTGACAGAATGTGTGATTGTAACACATTATATATGTTCTGTAGTAACAGACATGTACAACTGTAATCATTGTCTTTATTTTATAAGGGATATTCACCATCCCTTCTCCAAAAGTGACTGCTTTTTGGAGCGTCAAGAGGGACAGTGCTAAACCTGGAGTTGAAATTAGGGGCAATCCTGGTAAGTTAAGAGGCTTGTATGAGACCTAAGCCACAATTATCCCCTGCAAAAATTGAACCCATGCATTAATGTTGTGACTGAGCTGTGTATTTACTGGGTGAAGCTCAGAAAGACATATCACACATGCATCTAGTAGAACACAATGAAGTGAAATCTGTACAGTCAAATCCTAATCGGTTTGCATCCCACAGAATAGTTCTGTATGGCTGACCAGTGGTGGGAGCTCACTGTGCCAAATGGAATACACTTGACTAAAGCATCCCTGCCTGATGTAGTGGTTGGCCATACAGATAAGAACTCATACAAACACCACACTATTATTAGTGGTTTCCCTACACACAGCTGGGTATTGCATGCATCTGTCACATATAATAGCGATGGGTATTGTCTAAATCATCTGCAAATGATGTGTGAATTAAGAAGTGATCCATGATAATTAATTGTACAGCAGTATGTGAGACTAATGATAATGCATAAACTATGCTCATGTGTGCAGAAATTACAGCAGTGCAGTCAAGTGTCAATGAGTGAGGAAGCTGTCACTTCTATATTGTACACATACCAAACAGTGCATGGAGCACACTCTAAGTACATGTCAAACCACAGCACATACAGTATGCCACATGATCACTGTCCTACTGACATTGCTAGTGAACATGTTATACTGCCATGAAATCTTAACATACATCTACATGTGCTCATGTAAACAATCACGTTGTAATACTGATGTCATGTGGTGGTAAGAACATGGTACTGTACAGTCACATTATAGCTGTACCTATTCAACAACTGGACTTCAAACTGTACATTACTGGATTGGGGATTGGGGTTAACTGCAAAATACATCTGTTTGTTGTTAATGTTTCATGTGCCAAGCTTGCAGGATATGTTATGGGAGACACTGCTGGCAGCTAGTATGATGCACTTTCTGTATTCTATTTATGGAAAATTGGGGGTTAACGTTTTATTACATAAATAATTGCTGGCCTTGCCTTCCCCATTTGTGTGATATTAAGCATGGAGCAAACTCAGCCTATGTTTAAGGAAACCAGTCAATAATTTAATGTAGTGCAGTTTCCTTTGCACAAACAGACTCGGTGACAAAGGACAGCTGTCAGCACTCTGGACAGTACTGAGTGTCGAAAAATACAGCTGCTGCCTAGCTTTCTCTATGGCACAGTATGTGAGAGCAGTGAGCTCTTAGTTAGAGCACCAGTAAGCTGGGGTTCACATCCTGATGATTCTCTTTTTTTTACAAATGGTGCCAGGATGTCATTAGCTAAATAAATGTGATCAGGACTGCAACTGTGACTATCAGTGAGTACACTAAAGTACGTGTCTTCCCCAAATTGTTATCAGTAATGCCTAACTCAATATACTTCTGCATGCAGCAGCTGTTTTGCAAGCATCTCTGCAAATCACAAGTTAATTGTGTGCAGAGCTTGCTACAAATGTTAAGGGGTGGTACATCTTTTGAAATGATTAGTATGACTCAGCTGATATGTTAACTATTTGTGTAGTGCCGGATGTCCTGAAAAGTGTGTGCAGTATGCTTGTTTACAGTAAGGAAAGTTTCCACATCATGTTAGATGAACATTTCATCCATATTCCTACTAAAGATACTACAGTGTATTCTGATGAGACAGGGGAGGTGATGACAGGCACAGGATTGTAGAGGATGCAGGATCTACTGTCCTGGCACATTCAAGGACATCCTAATAGTAAGTTGGTATGACGTGTCTCCTCAATCAGAATATGTCCTGCTCTGTAGCATGAATTGCACCAGATAAGGATAGAGGATATACAGAGTAACAATAATTAATACAGCCATATATATCTGTTTGAATATGGATTGGGACATCTGAAATATAATGGTGCCATGTGGGAGTTGATTTTTGACAGTTTTATCAATTGTGATCCACTTTACAGTTTACTTGACAGGCAGACATATCATACTTATGTAGAAGAAGGGGTAAACAGATGGATAGGCAACAGATACAATGTATCATACTTATGTGGGTGAAGGGGTAGACAGATGGATAGGCAACAGATACAATGTATCATACTTATGTAGAAGAAGGGGGTAGACAAATAGATAGGCAACAGATACAATGTATCATACTTATGTGGGTGAAGGGGTAGACAGATGGATAGGCAACAGATACAATGTATCATACTTATGTGGGAGAAGGGGTAGACAGATGGATAGAGAACAGATACACAGGAAAAAAACCTCTGAAAACAGTCCTTAATAGCATCCACTACTGCTGGGTTATAAGTCTTGACAAGATGCAAATGTGTGTTTATACATCTGATCACCACCTGAACATGAGACATTTAATTAATCCCACCCTTCTTTTAAATCAGGGTCTATATTATGAGATCAAAAAGACTGGAGAGCAAATGGCTTAAACATCGAAAATGCTGTACCTTGAAGTCACTCTTGTGCGGGGCTGCACCCCCACACCCCCCACTAATTATATATATCAACTCAGAGATCGCACTACAGTGAGGAAAGAGCAATTTTTCTGATCTTCATTGTACCGCAATCTCACAAAAAGCGCATTGATGAATGGCATTTCCGATGTTAAAGCCGTTTGATCTCCAGCTTGTTCGATTTCGTGATAGGAACCCTTACATCGCTGGTTACACTACCTCCAACTCTCACCTCCTTTCATCTGCACACAAACATTTCTTCCCTATTTCTCTCATATTTAATTAATCTCACCTTTTTATACATCAATACTACACCATCTCCATCTCTCACCTTCCTTTATCAGCACACTAACATCTCTTCACTACTCTCAGCTGTTACCTAATCCCATAGTCTGCATCCTGTTCTACTCTCACTTCACTTCCTCTCACTGCTTTACTCCTCTACACAAAAAGCAGACTTCTCCTACTTTTTTACACCCCATTACTCTGCATAATAATTCCTCTTCTTAAATGTTCTCACTCCCTCCTCTAAATAATTTGTCTTCCAAATTTCATAATATACTCATCCTACTTAAATCCTATCTCCTAACTCTATTAATCAAATAAGTGTTCTGATTGCCACACCCCAACTACCCACTCTCACACCAAATTTCTCACTTTTCTCACCTCACCTCTCCCTCTACTCTTATACTACCTCTCTTCTCACAATCTCCTTATTAAACCACAGCACCTTACTTCACTCTAGACTCCCAGTCCCAATACTCTTACCTAATAACACTCTCTATCTTTCCTATCTCAAAACTCAATATTCCTATAAACAACATGAAAAAATCTACCAATGTAGGTTTGGTAAAAAGACTCTAACTTAATGAAACACAATAAAACATTAAACGCTTTTGTCTCTCACCCAGGAGACTTCCTCAGAATAAAGAACAATCATGTCTGATAATTTTAAATAGTGCACTCTCAACATTCATTGGAAATGTAATGAACCAATTGCCACACTTGATGTTAATGCATAAAATCAGCCATACAAAATGTACCACACAACATTTAGCATTTAAAAATGTAAACCATTATACAAATAAAAAAACTTTTTTTAAAAAAACATAATTCACCTATCCACTTGTATGTAGAAATGTATTAACCAGTTGGTTTGCTGAAATAATAGTTTTTCAAGATAACGTCTTAGTAAAATGCAATAAATGTTACACATTCCCAGCCTTTTCTTTCAAAGCTGGAATTATAGATACAAAATGCTTAATACCAGGAGCAAAATTTGCAGCCAGCCTTAACTGCCATTGTTAATAGAAACAATGGAGATTCTTCGGTGGTGGTCCCGAGGATGACAAATATTGAAAAAGGTACTGTTACAGCTTTATTATCAGATGTGAGGCCATACAACAATGGCACTCCTCTTATGTCTACACAAAGAATGGAGAATTATGGAGCTACCAGTAGCTCTTGTGTTGTTAACAATAGAGATTGTTGTAAAAAATATGGAGATTTTGTGACTAAATCTTACAATTTTCAAGAGCCGTTTACAGGGAATGTAAGAAGTGATGAGGGAAAGAATGGTCATGGGTTTTATTTGCTTAAGTACACAGGTTCATAGGTTCATAGGTTCATACTAGGCTATCTGCCCTGGGGCAATTATAAGCCTAGCCCGATTTTGTTTGGCTTACGCCACCCCTTGATTTGAGTATACTGTGCCCTTTTTAAGGTTTAGTTTGCTGTGCCTCTGTCTAATAGTGACACGGAAGTAATCCCCGGGACAAACCTACGATCCCCCATCCACTCATCAAGATTCTTCTTGAAGAGATTCAGTGAGGTGCTCTGCCTAACATGAATTGGAATTCTGTTCCAGAGCGAAGGGAGCCTCTGGGTTATGAATCTGTCCCTCCAGCAAGTTCTATTTATTTCAGTGCTGAGGTTAAAGTCCCTCGAGCGTGTGGCTCTAAGGGATTTAGATTTACTGAGGTGAAGCATGTCCATTAATTCTGGATTGGACATAGCTTTATATGTCAGGCATAGATCGCCTCGAAGTAGGTGGTATGCAACTGAGTAGAGCTGGAGTTTTTTTAACCGAGCAGCATATGGCATCTGTTTGAGTCCCTTGATCCTCTTGGTGAGGTACTTTTGGGGTCTTTCTAATTGCTGCAGGTGTCAGGTAAGGTACATCCCAAAAGGGGCATTGTATTCTATGATGGGCCTGATGAGGGATGAATAAAGGGGCACGATTACCTCTCTTGATCTAGATGTGAATCCTTTCATGATGAGGTAGGCTATGTAAAAGGTCTTTCTAACCACTTTGGCAATGTGGTTGTCAAAGGAGAGATTGCTATCAACTTGCGTCCCCAGATCCATAATTACTTTCTCTGTACTTAATGGGTTACCGCCTATGTGGTAATTTGTGGGCACATTGTTTTTGCCAAAGGGTATGACTATACACTTTTTGGCATTTAGCTTTAGACCATGGCTCTGGCACCAGTTATCCATCTCTGTGAGACCTCTTTGAAGGATGTTTGTGTCAGCTGGAGAGTTGATTATGGTGCCTAGTTTGCAGTCATCTGCGAACTTGGTGAGCCATAGTCCTCCCACGTTGGCCTGTACCTCGGAAAAGTATATACCAAACAAGAGCGGTCCCAGGACAGAACCTTGTGGGATGCCACTTGTGACCAGTTTCGAGTCTGACATGGCTCCAGCAACTCTCACTGTGTGGGTTCTGTCTTTGAGCCAGTTTGTGACCCATCTTGTGACATAGGGTTTTATATTTAAGCTGGATAGCTTATCTATAATGCCCGAGTAGGGTATTGTGTCAAATGCCTTCGCTAGGTCCAGATAGGCTGTGTGGACTACCTTCCTTTCATCTATGGCTTTGGTGACGGTTTCGAAGAAATCACCCAGGTTCAAAAGGCAGGATCTGCCCTTGACGAAGCCGAACTGGGTAGGATCTAGTGTCTGTAGGTCCCCAATGTCTTTGTTTATGAGCTCCATGATGATGCTCTCCATAGCCTTGCAGACTAAGCTAGTCAGTCTTATGGGGTGATAGTTTCCTGGGTCCGTGGAGGCTCCACCTTTGTGGAGTGGGACCACTGTTGCTGTACGCCATTCTGTGGGCACATATCCTGTAGTGAGGCTGAGATTGTACAGCTGTTTTATTTGAGGGATTAGTTCTTCTTGGGGTTCATGTAGGATGCAACCCGGGATGCCATCGGGTCCCATGGAAGCAGTATTTTTTGCTTTGGAGAGGGCAGCCTTCACCTGAGCATCAGAGATGTTTGGGAGGCAGCCCTCTGCTGGGATAGATACTTGCTCTTTTTTTTTTGGGGGGGGGGGGAGAAGTTTGCACTGAACCTGTCGGCCAGGATATTGGCGATGTCTGTGGGTTCAGTGTATTTTTTGTCATTTAGAATCAACTCAGAACAAGTCTGGGAGTTGCATCCCAGGTTGCTAACATAACTGAAAAAAGCCTTATGATTGTCTTTAGTGTCCTGAGCAATTTTTCTCTCGAAGCTGGCCTTGGAGGATTTTATGAGGGATCGTAAATTTTTTCTAGTACTGATCAGGGATGCCTTCCCTATTAGGGATTTTGCTCTATCATGTAGTACCTTCCTCCTTCTGTTGTACAGTTTATTTATGGATGCCTGCCTTTGGATGTTTGGGTTTTGGTTTTGTTTGGGATAGCATGATCCATGCATTCCCGGAGATGTCCATAGAATGCATTTATATAGGATTCTGCAGTTTGGGCCGTAGTTTCCACTGGCCCTGGTGCCTTGAAAGATTCCACTTCGGTTTTGAGAAGTGAGAAGTTCACTTTTGAAAAGTTTTTCACTGTGGTTTTCTGGGCTTGGGGTGGGGTCGGGATGTGGATATCCAGTGAAATTAATTTATGGTCTGATCTTACCAATGAGGGAAATACTTCAGGTGTGTAGCATAGAGTCCCCATGTTGGTAATGATCAGGTCTAGTATTTTATCCCCTCTTGTGAGAGTGGTGACTAGTTGTTCCATAGCATTTGAGTTTATAATTTCCAGGAACCTTTGGGCTAAGGTGCTGGGGCTTGAGTAGTGCTCCCAGTCTATGTTTGGGTAGTTGAAGTCACCCAATATAATGGTGTTCGGAGAGATCTTCATGTTCTCCAATGTTTTCAGGAAAGCCGAGTGGGATTCCTGACTTTGAGTGGGTGGTCTGTAGGATGCTATAAACTGAAAAGCAGTCTTGCCCACTGTTAGTTGCACATGGATGGTCTCCGATACTTCGTGCAATGCCACTAACCTGGAGGTGTAGATATCCTTGATAAATATGGACACTCCCCCTCCTTTTGTGGTTCGGTCCAGGTTTTGGGGCCGAAAAGCATGATATGAGGTATAACCTGGTAGTGCTGGGGTGCTCTCTGGAGCCTTGAACCAGGTTTCTGTCACTGCACAGATATCGATGTTCTCCATACTGAGGAGAGCTTCGAGTGCGTGCATCTTGAGGTTAAGATTTCTGGCGTTTAGCAGCATTACCCTTAGTTTCTTGTTTCTTGTGCTGTCTATGGAGGTGGGTTTGACTTTTGAGCCTTGCCTAAAAAAGGCACTATGGGGGTGGCAAGAGCCTTTGCCAATATCCAAAAGCCCAGTGGTGACAGGTGCAAGCCGTCCCTAGTGAAGCAATGTGGCTTGTCGAGCATGTCATCCCAGGCTGACAGACACTGGATCCCCTTAGAATGACACCAAAATTTTAGCCAATTGTTAAAATCGATCATTTTGTCTTTGTACTGTGGCATCATTCTAGGTGAGGGTAAGATGCTGCTCAAGGTCAGGGTCATACCGGCCTGGGCTACATGATCAGAAAGCTCCTCTATGTCTCTTTTCATGTAGTCCAGGGAGGTACGTCTCAGGTCATTCACACCAGCATGTACAATGACTGAGTCATATTTGTATTTGCTTTGGAGTGACCTGAGTGCTTGTGTTATGTGGCGGATCCTAGTGCCTGACAGGCAGCTCACTGTGCCCTTCTCTTTATTCAGCCTGGTGAGCGGGACGTCAGTGTGTCTGACAATAGAGTCACCTATTACAAGAGTATCAGGTGTGTTATTCAGCCTTAAGGGCTGTGGCTGCTTGGCACACTGACTTTGTGGGCTATGTGTTTTGCGTGTTTTGTTTTGGGGTAGCATTTGCTTGGATGTCTACTTTGGAGGTCTCTGTTGCTTAGGTAGATTTTTATTTAGAGCCTCCGAGTATGTTTTTGTGTATTTATGTGTTTGGTTCGCTGATGTGGTGGGACTATGTGATACTGGAATTGTGTTGTGTGAGGTTACCTTCTCCTCCTGACTGGTTTCACCAGTTTTGAGATGAGAGAGCTCAGCCTCCAGTTTGACTATATGGTTGCATCTCTCACATATATTTGAACCTGTTTGGAGGAGGAGAGGGTTGTCCGTGTACATGAGACAGTTGTAACATTGCCTCAAAATTCCCAGATTCACCAGCTGGACTGGAGAGGAAACCATTGACTGACTTTTGGACACGCTAGAGTAATATAGGGAAACTGAATTAAGATGGACCAATAGGGGACAAGGTAATTGTAGAGAGTATAAGAGTAAGTAGTGCTTATGGTTTAATAGTGTTAACTTGTAAGATTACTTATTTGGACCAGTGAAGGGCCTTAGAATGAGAATATGGTATTTAAATTGAGAGATAGAGCAGTTCTAAGGGAAAAAGTGAAGAGCAGACTTTGTGGAGCCAGGAATAGTTTAAACCCAATTAGGTGGCGCTGCCCATTGTTGCGCTATGCACAAAAATGCGCAAAACCGCACAAAAGAGGGATTTAAGAGAGGAAGATCAAGGAGTTAGGAATTGACCCAAAATGGCCAATAAAACTACAGTTTCAAGTCAGTAACCACTCCCACAGGGGCAAGCAGGCTGCTCAATGTTTATCACTGCCACTGATGAACAGAGAGACTTCCCTTTAGCCCAAGCAAAAAATGGCTTCCAAGAAACTTACAAACAGTTCAGAACAGCAAGCCTGTAACTGAACTTTTTTAAATCTTGGAAAAGTGGGAAAAAAGCAAGATTTTTTTGTTTTTTTTTTTTGTTTTTTCAGAGATAGCAGAGGTTCACAAGTATCAACAAGTTATAACAGTGCAGTAAATTACCCCACACTTGAGTGCTAGGCCAGAGACAGATAAAATGCAAGTTTTGAGAAAAAAACTATTTTAAAAATAAGTGCTAACAGGAACTTCAGTAAACAGCTCTACGCTGTGCTCTAAATACGGTTTCTAATGCAGAAATCAAGTTTAACAAGCCAGAAAATGCACAAAGTAGGCGGCTATGCAGAAATACCTAGCAAATAATCTGAAGAAAAATACTTAAAATCTCAAAAGTGGCTCCTTTCTTCTCTCAGCATTTTCTCCTCTTGGTGGGTGCTTCACCAACAGCCAACAAGTCTGAAAAGACGCCAAAACCACGAGGCAATCGGGATTTAAGAGAGGAAGATCAAGAAGTTAGGAATTGACCAAAATTGGCCAATAAAACTACAGTTTCAAGTCAGTAACCACTCCCACAGGGGTAGGCAGGCTGCTCAATGTTTATCACTGCCACTGATGAACAGAGTCTTCCCTTTAGCCCAAGCAAAAAATGGCCTCCAAGAAACTTACAAACAGTTCAGAACAGCAAGCCTGTAACTGAACTTTTTTAAATCTCAGAAAAGTGGGAAAAAAGCAAGATTTTTTTTTTTTTTTGATCTTTTACTTTGAAAAAAGACTTTTTAAGCTAAAAGGTTTGCAAATTGAAGTTGCTTATTTAAAAGAATGTATTAACCTAAAGGTTATACCACAAGGTTTGTCTGTATTTAAATTTCCATTTGGTCTGATTTATGATGATAAAATGACAGAAGATTGTATTACTATGTTTGACAAGTGGGGATTAGAATTTTTAGAGAAAGTTTTATTTTATAATGAACAATAGAAGGTTAAGATATGTAAAGAACTGGAAGAATTGAACAATAAGATAACGAGTGATTTATTATTCCCCCAATATGAGGAACTACATGATAAGGTATTTACCAGAGTGGAAAGGAAATGTAATGTTTTATTCCACAAAAAGAAAAGAAAATTAGAGAGAGACATTAAACAATACAGAACCAAAACAGCATATCCTACTAACCACTTGAATTTTGATCAGGTTCTAATCATGAAGGGTAGAAAACCAATAATTACAACGAGGGGAGTGGCACAATCAATAATAATGGTTCTTACAATGTATACATAAACAGGTATGATGAAGAAGATAGTTCAGGACAACAGGATTTTCAAATGTTGAGATGCTCAGAGAGAATAGCAAATAGGAATCTAGAAAGGAATTACACCTACAGTCATGCAGTACAAACTCAGAAAGTGTATTCCAATCAAGGTAGGGGCAGGAGCAAATATTAATTGAGGAGGATGAACAAATTTTGCACATTTACCAAGGTTTTAAGATTTACAGTTATACCCAAATGTTGATTACTAAAGAATGTATTTCGCTATTCTCTAAGGGTTTCCAAATACATCTCAACTAAAATTCCAGATTTAGCGGATAGCCTTTTGGACATTCATATGTACACTGGAAAACTTAATTTTAAAATATTATTTTCCCAGAATAACAAGGGTTGTATTCTTAGGAACACCCACAACCAAGGATTGTTAAAGAAAAAAAGTGCATTCAACCCACCTTTACAACCTCTAGTTAATGTTTTTTGAAAAGGCAGTGAAAGAAGACATTTACAAATTATGGGCAGAAAAGAGAAGTTTCTATGCCAACTTAACAAAAGAAGAATTAACACTTTGAAACAACTTAGGGAGAATAACAGGCTGTGAATTATGACATTGGATAAAGGATGGGGCATTGTTATCTTCAATTGTGAAGATTATTCAAATGTGATGCAAAATATTCTGTTCAAAGAAGACAGCTACGTCCAAGTATCTAAAAATTATATTAACATTTCCTATCAATGCATTGACTCATACTTAGATGAATATGTTTTGGAACAATGCATTAGTCAGAACAATTTTGAGTTTTTAAGAAACAGCGATCCTGTTGTACCTGTTATGTTTGGTATTCCCAAGATACACAAAAACATTGCTGTACCACCTTGTAGGCTAATTGTGGTGGCTAATGGTTCTAAAACTCATAATTTGGCTACTTTTGTGGATAACATGATTAAACATGTAGTAGATGGAACCATGCACTTAGTAAAGGATTCTTGGGAATTTTTAGTACAACTTAAACAAGAAATTCGGTCTGCTGATTTAACATATTTAACGATTGATGTTAAAGACTTATTTTCTTGCATCCCCAAACAAGAAGGTTTAGATATATTTGAAGAAACTCTTTTTTCACATTCTAGACTAAGTCATGAACAAGTTAATTTAATTTGTGAATTAATGGCACTTATTTTAGAGAACAACTTCATATACTTTGAGGGCCAATATTTTCAACAGGTGAGGGGTGTTGCTATGGAGGCAACCTGTGCCCAAGTATATGCTAATATCATGCTCTTAGGCTGGGAACTGAAACATGTTTTTCGCAGTCAATACTAGAATAACATCAAGTTATATGTTAGATTCTTGGACGATATATTTATTCTTTGGAAGGGCAACATTGACTTATACCTTCCTTTATAGAATATCTAAACAATACTACTTCATTTTTGACCTTTACATATCAATGTAATGCAAGTAGTATACACTACTTAGACACTGCTATTTCACATAAATCCACAGGTTTTAAATCTACTATATATCATAAAAAAAATTGTAATTCATATCTTCATTTTTCAAGTAACCGTCCTTTAGCACTGAAAAAAGTTTAATAAAGGGACAACCTATAAGGGTAGTACGTATGACATCTCAGGTGGCTGACGTTAAACAGGAACTAGTTAAACAAAGAGATATGTTTTTGTTGAGAGGGTACCCCAAACCTTTGGTTGAAACATTATAGAGGAGGTGTTTCATGAATGGGACAAAAGGTACAAACCACTCTTAGGAGCTGGCCTCACTGACAATTGTCAAGATGGATCTTCTCTTGAAGTTAATTACAGCGGTGCTTGTATCGTACAATATAGT
Organism: Protopterus annectens; assembly: GCF_019279795.1. Taxonomy (NCBI): domain Eukaryota; kingdom Metazoa; phylum Chordata; order Ceratodontiformes; family Protopteridae; genus Protopterus; species Protopterus annectens. The sequence continues at coordinate 230,992,011 of NC_056750.1, forward strand.
CCTATTTCCAGAGAAGTAAAAAATATTTTAACAAAAAATTGGAATATATTCCGAGTAAATAATGTAGTGCACACTGTATTAGGACAAAAAATAATGTTTATTAATAAGGTAGGTAGAAATATTAAAAATTTTATGGAAAACAAAATGATTAAAAGTAAGGAAAATAAAGTGGGTACTAAACCTTGTGGGAAATGTTACCAATGCTCTTATATTATTAAAGCTGAACATAGTATTCTGGCCAATAAGATGGAGATGAAAATTTATTTTAAGAAAGGAAATGGTTTGACTGACAAGATGGCTTATTTGGATAAGTGTGACACATGTTCTGGATTTTATATTGGGAAAACGGAAAGGGCATTAAAAATAGGATTTATGAGCATCTTTATGATATCAAAAGTAGAAAGGAAACAAATGCTTTATACAGACATTCTTCAGTCTGTCCAGGTTTTATGGGATTTAGATTTGGGATTTTAGATATTGTTAATGTAGATGTTAGAGGGGGTGACTGGAAGAACCTGCTATGTAAAAGGGAACTACAATGGCAGTTAAGGCTGGCTGCAAATTTTGCTCCTGGTATTAAGGATTTTCTATCTATAATTCCAGCTTTGAAAGAATAGGCTGGGAATTTGTAACCTTTATTGCATTTTTACTAAAACTTTATCTTGAAAAACAATTATTTCAGCAAACTACCTGGTTAATACATTTCTATGTACAAGTGGGTAGGTGAATTGTGTGTTTTTTTTAAGTTTTTTTATTTGTATAGTGGTTTACATTTTAAACTGTTAAATTCTGTGTGGCGCATTTTGTATGGCTGATTTTATGCATTAACATCAAGTGTGGTGATTGGTGCATTACATTTCCAATGGATGTTGAGAGTGCACTATTTAAAATTATCAGACATGATTGTTCTTTATTCTGAGGAAATCTCCTAGGTGAGAGACAAAAGTGCTTAATTTTTTATTGTGTTTCATTAAATTAGAGTCTTTTTACCAAACTTACATTGGTGGATTCTTTCATGTTGGTTGTCATTTTTGCACCATACACTATTTTATTGGTTTTGGTCATTCCTAAAAACAGTCAAAAAACCACTTCCCCCACCTCTCAAACTTAACTTGGCCTATCCTTTTAATTCACTGCTGCTTTCCAGAGACATTAAGCCTAATCCGGGACCTAATTCCCCTCCTCTCTAAAAATCTCACTACTCATTTTAATACTCTTCCCTCTCAGCATCCTCATAAGCAATTATCACTTTACTTAATGAACATCTGTTGTATACTAAATGAAGTTTCTGAATTTCATGCCCGGATGGCACAACACTCCCCTGATATCATAGCATTCATTGAAACTTGGCTCAAACATCATATCTCTAATTCAGAATTCCTCCCCCCAGGTTATAATATCCTTCATCTTGACAGACCTAACAAAAAAGGAAGTGTAGTCACCATAATCTACTCCAACCACCTCTCACTATCATCATTACCTAACCCCAACCCACCCCCCCAATTTCTATCTGACTAAACTCCTGAAAGCAAATTGCAAAATTAATTACCACAACACACTAACAATAGCAGCAATATATATACCCTCTGGTTACAACATCTCCATACTTGAACAGATTATCTCCTGGCACACCTATAATATACAGCATAAAACTATCATCCTTGGAGACATCAGTATAAACTGGTCATCACTGACATCTAACAACCCTACTAGCTTCATTAACCTGAAAGGCTTTTCTCAGTTTATCTCCACCCCAATTCGTACTTCTAAATCCACCAACTCCAGCTCAGTCATAGACTGGATACTAGCCTCCAACCCCAACAAATATTATTTCCCTGAAACGTTATCAGACACACTAAGTGACCACTATCCCATCAGAGTACTTAGACCAACATTCTCGACCACATGAGCTTAAGGAATGCTGCAAGCTTACCAGCTTCCATCCTGATGCTTTCAATACTATTCTCTCTATAGTATTCTACTAAATTTAACTCCGTATTTTTCAATACTCTCAACTCTCTCGCCCCCCCCTCCGAACAGTCAGAGCCAAATCCTTAGCTCCCCCTGGTGATCACAAACCACACACTCTATAATGCATCAAAGAGACAAGGAGTGGAAATCTGGACTAAAACAAAATCTCCTCCCCACCTTCAAACTTACAAGGAACTATGCAACCTTACCAAAAAAGCACATCAACAAAGACAAAAAGAACCACTATAGCAAACCCCAAACCTCCATTACCAGAAACCCTAAACAATTCTGGAACTCTATTAATCATATATTACATCCTGGTAATCCAACGACCCCCAACCTTTGTCCAAAAAATAACCCCAAAAAACAGCATCCATATTTAATTCTTACTTTATAAGCACCATTAGTAATCTTCTACTATCTCCTAACTCCGATTTCCCTCCACACCCTCCCATCCCCTTTGAACAACCCAACACCTTCTCACTAAAACCAGTTACAACAAGATAAAACATATTTTTCAGATATTGAAACCTTGCTCCTCCTCAGCTGATAACCTACCTCCTTTATTTCTAAAGACAGCTGCTAACTCTCTTGCCTATCATACAGCTATCATCATTAATCACTCTATAACAGAATCCAAAGTACCTGCTATCTGGAAACAATTCTATACACTACCCATGCACAAAGGCGGTAACTCCACAGAACTATCAAACTATAGGCTAATAGCAAGCCTGTCCCCTCTCTCTAAACTCCTAGAGAAATGTGTGCACAAACAAATCATGGAATATCTACACCAGAAAAATCTATTAACACCTACACAGCATGGAATGGCTTTCATCTAAACCACAGTACCTCTGCTGCCCTCATTTCCTTCACCAACATAATCTCACAAGCCAGAGGCAATAACAAACTGGTCAGCAGTCTCTTCCATGACCTCTCAAAAGCTTCCGATACCATCTCTCACTCTCTGCTCCTCGCTAAACTTTCTGAACTAAATCTTTCTAGTTCTACTATCTCCTGGTTTAATAGCTACCTTTCTGATAGACAACAACCAGTCAAATGGCTTACCTCACTATTTCCATCTCTTCCCATTAAGATGGGAGTCCCTCAAGGATCAATACTTGGTCCTTACTGTTCAACATTTTTACTAATCACCCGTATGCCTCCTGTCCTCTATCTTCTCTTATGCAATATGCTGATGACTTTACAGTCATAACTATCTCTGATAACCTCACTGATCTTTCAGACAAAAGTCCTTCCCATCTATTGAAAACTGGCTCACTAAAAATCAGCTAATACTAAACCCTAAAAAGACTAAGCTCCTAGTGTTCCTTCCTAAATCTCTCAATCACCTTAAACAAACCTTCACCATCACATCTCTTAACAGCACTTCTATCCAAGATGAAACACATACTAAACTCCTGGGCACCATTATAGATGATCAGCTCAAATTTGACCTTCATGCACACAACTGCATCAAAAAAAATCACCAAAAACCTGGGCTGCTATACAGAAATAAAATGTTTCTAACCAGTGATTCTCGTTTTTCCCTTACCCAAGCCTACCTTCTCCCTCGGCTCTTCTACAGCTCACATACCCTTACCAACCTGCAGACTTTCCTTTCATCCAAGCTTGAAACCACCTACCACAAAGTTGCAAGATTTGCTGCCAACCAAACCTTTACATCTCACCACTGTCTCTCACTAAAGACATTAAACTGGTTAGAATTCCCCCCAACAGCTTCTTCTCTCCCAACAACTCATCATAACATTCTATCCTATACAAACCCTCCTACTGCCCAGCAATCTCCTCAATCATTTCCCCCTACACCCCACTTAAGACACTCAGAAGCCCCAAACAAAATCTATTAACAATTCACAAACCAAAAAGAACAACAGAACAACCCTTTATAGTTATTCTCCAGCACTTTCCTGGAACAAACTCCCCCAAGCCATTCGAAATATAAGCAACCTGCCAAAACTGCTCTTAAAATCTTTCTCACTAATGCCTGGACATGCCACTGTAAACATACTACCTGAACCACCTGCTACTCTATCTCTTCTGTATACTATTGTCAAATGCTTCTCCATATGCATTAATCCTATGATTGTAAAAAGTAATACTTCCACAATCTATTTCTCTCCTACAAAACAATTATCATTCCAACAGGCTACATTTAACGTGATGCTGCTCTCTCTCTCTCTCTCTCTCTCTCAACAAATGTCAAATAAATAAAATTAAATTAAAAAAAAACTTGCACACTACAGGAGTCACTGATAACCTATATAATCAAGGTAATATGTTTGTATTATCCATCAGCAAAGTCATGACAGTATGCACAAACCATGAGATGCTCTTTACATCTGTCAGCCTAATAGATACACACATAGAAAGATACAGTTAAATTATTTTATCTTGCAACATATATCTCTGCTGTTGTTATATGGTACTTTACTAGCTGAGCAAATGTTTAGAAGTCCTGTACTAAGTCAAATTCTTATCCACTGTACCTGTTCTTCTTCTTTCATATTTTTCTATCAAGTACCCGCTCACTGAACTCCATATCCTGTCCGTGGGATTCTGACTCCTCTGACCTGAAGGCTAAGGACCCACTCCAAGCTGGTGTTACAGCATAGCAACTACCATCCTGCTCCCCAAAGTATAAGAAAGGAAGCAAAGTATGTTGGTATCCTAAACCTGCTAGTCCAGTCTAGTATTTCTACAACTAATTGAAGGTGACCACTAGGTCGCTTTAAGCCAGGATTGCCAGCAGCATTTCCAGTGTAGACTGTGTAGCTTTCCTCTGTACACACGCTGTACCTTACTTCTTGCCCATTAATCTTTATCCCTGGCCTGTCCTCTCAGAATTTCCACTGTAATTTTAGAGTTTTACCACTAGGTGGCACCCTCTCCAAGCTTTTATCTCTCCCAACTCAGCTTGCCTGCTACCTCAACTATTTATCCCTTTTTTATCTTCTGGCCCAAGCTTCATGGTTAACTGTTCTCCACTTCTTCTCTGTGACTACTCTAGTACACTCCACTTCATCCTGCTATAAATATATTTTACTGACTAACCCCCCCATACTTATCCCACTTCTACCCTATTTCTCTTTACTTACCTCTTTTACTACCCTACCTTATAGCATACGCTCTTTTACTGATTGTTTTTCTCAACATTCTGTCCTCTCTTGTCTCTACCCGCTCCCTACCCCCAATTCCCACCCACCCCCAGGGGTCCTACTCTTATACTTTCTAAACACACCTCTTCCTTTCCCACTACCCAATTCACATTTCCCATCAGCTAATTGCTCTTTTATTTCCCATCTCATACCACTCCCCTCTTTAATCACCACACCCTCCTATCACTGCACACTCCCAGCCTTTTCACCTCCCTCCCTACCTAGTCACAACATATAACTAATCTTTCCAAATGGCCTATTCAACTACCCCTTTTCAAATTAGATTCTGATTCATTCTTTTACTACTACCATTACTAACCTTTACATATTTTCTATCTTCATATGAGCACCTATTATATCCACAACCAGACCACCCCAAACAACAAACCAACTCACAGTCCATACCACACCTATATAACCATGCAAATATAACATACTCACCTAGCTACCTACTATCTAAGTATCATAGAACACTACACATTAAATATAATACACAATATTTCAAAAGACTGTTATTTCTCTACAACAAACTCCCTATCCCAAGCCATCTACTACAACTTCTCACAGTAAAGGATGGTGATATTCATCCTAACCCAGGTCCAACTGCAACCCCTATCACTCTTCATTACCTTAATCAGTCTATCAATTCTCCCCTTGCAAGACCTTCTAACTCACTCCTACTGGCTCATCTCAACATACGTAGCATTAACAACAAATTAACTCAACTCCATGCTCTCCTAGAAGTGTACACCTTTGACATTATTTGCCTAACTGAAACATGGCTAAAACCTGCCATCAAAGATAATGAAATTATCCCACCTGGATATAATATCCTAAGGCTTGACAGAGTAGCTAAGAAAGGTGGTGGTGTGGCTATTCTATTCAAATCAGGCTTTCAACGAATCCACTTATAACTGTAACATACCACTGGACTCCAAAACAGAAATTCTCATTACTAAACTTGAACTTAACAATGCTAAATCAATCTATATCATCTGTATGTATCTGCCCCCTGGAAATAACATAGCCACCTTGGAAAATATCCTCTGCTGGCTATCCCAACACCTACCTCAAGAAACCATTATCCTAGGCGATATGAATTTAGACTGGAATACTTATTGTAGTAGCCTCCCTACCACTCACATAAACCTATATGGTTTCTCCCAGACCATTACCTCCCCCACCAGAATAAATAAATCTAACAAGAGAGCTAACACACTAGATTGGATTCTAACTAACAATCATACTCACTACTATGACTCTGGAACCCTCCCTAATGACATTAGTGACCACTCTCTAACCTATATCATTAGACATAAAACCAACACCCCTAACCCAACATCTACCAGACATATTAGATCCAAAAAGAAATTTAACCCTGATCTATTCAAAATTGAACTTACAGCTTGCAACTGGGCTCCCTTAAAACATCTTCCTTTAGATGAAGCCGTTAATTTCTTTAACTCTACCTTCCTTGCCATTCTTAATCACCATGCTCCAACCAGATCTATAAGAATTAAGGCCAAGCCTGCCCCATGGCTTTCCAGCGAAACCCAACACAAAATTCACATCAGAAATAAATACTGGGCCAAATGGAGAATGACAAAAAACACCACTGACCAACTAACATTTAGAAAGCTAAGAAATGACACTAAAAAGGCCATACACTCTGATAAGCAAAACTACTACTTACAATACCAACAACCTAATCACAACAACCCACAGAAATTCTGGGCCAGCATCAAGCAATTACTACACCCAGGTAAATCTGCTACGCCAAACCCTCAAAATACAGACTCGAATAATCCAATCCAAACAGCTAATACCTTCAATACCTTTTTTACAGATACTATCCAATTACTATCCAGGCAACTAACACCTAATACCTTCACAATACCCTCATACTCCTCAACCCCACCACCCTCCTTTCATTTCAAACCTGTTACAACCTCATTTATTCAAACCCTTTTGAATAAACTGAAACCATGCTCTCCTTCTGCAGACCTTCTGCCTTCTGAATATCTGCAGATATCATCCAAGGCCATAGCCTATCCTATTTCTATATTAATAAATAGATCGATTACTGAAGGTTACATCCCCACTATATGGAAAGTCTCCCACATAATCCCCCTACATAAAGGAGGACATTCCACAGAAATATCAAACTATCGCCCCATTGTCCTACTTTCTCCCCTAGCTAAAATTATGGAGAAGTGTATCCATAAGCAACTACTCCACCATCTAACTGGAAATAACTTACTTTCCAACTGTCAACATGGTTTCAGACCCTCACACAGCACTACCACTGCCCTCTTGTCTTTCACTGACTATATTAACAGGCACCGAAACCTGAACAACCTTTCTTCTGCTCTATTCATCGACTTGTCCAAAGCATTCGACATGGTAAACCACCAAATTCTCTTAAACATCCTGAAATCTCTCTCATTAGACCCACTTTCCATAAAATGGTTCCAATCCTACCTTGACAACCGACAACAAGCAGTACTTTGGCAAAACACTTTATCCACCCTTCTACCTGTTACCTTAGGAGTCCCTCAAGGATCCATACTTGGACCTCTGCTTTTCTCTATATTTATTAATGACCTTTATCTAGCTATCCCACAAGCCACCTGCATACAATATGCTGATGACTCAACCCTATTATGTTCAGCTACATCATACCATGACCTTCATGCTCTCACCCAAAAAGTATTCAACATAGTTGAACAATGGTTCTCTCAGCATTGCCTCCTCTTGAACCCTAAAAAAAACAAACTTCTCCTCTTCATGCCTACTCATAAGTCCTACCCTCTCCAATTCTCAGCAACATCTACCAATGATACTATTATATCACCTGACTCTACCACCAAACTACTCGGTGTCACCATTGACAATAATCTCAACTTTGACATCCATATCAATAATACCATAAAGACTGTTAATAAAAAAATCGGTACCCTCTACAGGATAAAACCCTTCCTTTCCCCCACTGCTAAAATTACAGTTGCCCACACACACTTGATCTCTACACTCCTTTATGCCTCTCCCATTTTTACTAATCTCTCCAAGAATAACCTCAACAAATTGGAAATGGCTTATAATAACATAGCACGTTTTGCTACAGGCAACTCATTTAGAACCCATCATTGCATTAACCTAAAACAGCTAGGATGGTTAGAACTACAACACCTGATTACATTTCACCAACTCACCCTTGTCCACAACATCCTTTATAAACCTTCTAATACTCCAAGTTTATCTACCCTAATCACCCCCTACACAAATCTGAAGTCCTTACGCTCATCTCAAAAACTACTAGTCCACACCACTAAACCTAACAACAGAGCTGGGGATTCCCTTTTCTCTAATTCTGTAGGTAAATCCTGGAATCTTCTCCCTTGTGACCTCTCCTCACTCACCTCATTATCTCTCTTTAAAAATAGACTTAAACTTCTCCTCAAAACTCACTGGTTATGCCCCTGTTCAAAACCAGACTAATCATCTACCTCTACTAAGTTATCTAACCTATCCAGAGCATACTAGCCTCTGCTACTTTTTTCCCCATCTTATCATACTTTTCTTATTTACCCCTTTTCTTTTTTTTATATCCTTTTTTTACTTTCTCTTCTTAAGTAACTCCTTTGCTACATTACTTCTCACCTAACTTCCTTTGTTTAACTATGACCTAACCTGATATGTCTCCATACTTGAAATTTCACTGTTTTATGATTTGTTTCCTCAATAATATATTCTGTTACAAACTCTGTACTGTTAATAAAGTAATACCATTGTTGATGAATTTTATTTCCTTTTTAAAGTTGCTATTTTTATTAGTATATTGATATTTTTTTTTCTGTGTTGTTTGAACTTGTACTATTGTATTTAGACCATGTCTTGGAGCTTATCTCCCCGGGCCTCTACTGAAAAAGGACATGTATCCAGCAAGACTAGCCCGGTAAACAAATGTAAAATAAATAAAATATAAAGAGTAGTGGGAGTGAAGGGGTGATTACAAGGACAGAAGGACATACACATAACAATGTTTGGTGTAACGGAACATTCATGGACACATTTTTAGTGCGTTTTCATTATTAACCTGACATGCTCTGTAGCATGAATGACTGACACACGAGTACAGAAGGGTTAGGAGAGGGACAACAGGCTTATGAAAGCAGAACAAGGCTGGATAAATATCTCATAATTGTGGGAACACATTTCACTTCAAATACCCTTTTTAGCCAGTATCCAGTATCCCTCCATAAGAACTCATAATTGTGGCAAATGTTAAGATGTGGGTGAGTAAACATATCATAGACATATAACATCACAGTAAGAAATTATGAGAGGCATCTGGAATCGAACCCTTGATACTGGGAGAAAAGGAAATCATCAGACAAGTGATTTATGTCAACACTCCACATAAGAAGCTGCACTTTGTTACATCTAGCAGTCAATGAACTGTCAGAGTAACGGTTTTAAGTACTGCTTTTACTCTGTGTTCCTCTAGTGTAGTGTGTTTAAGTAGCATTGCATGGAGATGACTGGACTAGTGCAAAACTCATCAGGTTTTGCCATAGTACATGAACAGGCATTCACCATCATTCAGCACTGATGCAAGGTTTAAACACCATGCAAATGCAACGGACAAAAAGTGAAGGCTTTCTTATGGGCCATGTGTGTTGTGTATGATTCTATTTTTTGACCAAATTAAAGTTGTGAAAATGGAGTTGATAGGAATGTGGTGAAATGGGAAAGCAAGCAGAGGGAAGAACAAAGGGGAAGCAATACAGGCATTTGCAGGAGGAGTTTGGGAAAGAACCATAGCTATCCACTTCGTCACCACAGTAATGTTACACAGGTAGATAAAATTTGATGAATTTAGACTATCTCCACAACACGGATGGGTGATAACAACACAATGATGCTGTACAGCCAATTGGAACAAATCAAGTGTGTTACTCCTCTTAAGGTCACTGTAGTGGTGCCTACACTGCTCCCCACTGCATGGTATGCCAGTCGCACTGGAGACAGCCTTGGATAGTCTGATCCAAGTCTCAGCATTGTACTGAAACCTAGTACAGTCACCGTATAGCAGCCTCCAGCTGTAGCACTTAACAAGGAGTGCAACAAAAATGTTGGACTCCTCCACACCCCACCTCTGTAACCTGACTTTGGCACCATCATCCTCCAACATTAATAGCAATGGTTTGGCTCCAAATTGTGGTCTCACATTTTAAGACAAGTGTGCAAACATGCAAAACCATGGCAACTACTTCTGCATGATGGCACACAAACAGAGACATTGCCAAACGAAGAAGAAGGGAGATTATGAAACAGCAATGATGGTACAACATTTGGCATTGATTTATGGCATGTGTGATACTACACCTGGTCACACTTTGTTCAATGGTCTACACTGAAATGCTAAATGACTTGGCTTTTAAGCCATGACTTTGGAGTGATCAATGGGATAAGTTGGTACATATTTTGTGGGGACTTACACACTGTTAAAACTAATTTGTACAGTGTAGGATTCAAACTTATGGAAAAGAGAATGCATACATTTCCACTATGCTGATTATTCCCCATTGCCACAGACAAAATGTTTATCAACCATGGTCATTAAAGATATACAGCTTAAAGAGTAACTGGTGCTATACTTCAAGTAGGCCTGTATATGTGTGACATTAAAAGGTCCTGGCTCACACATTCTCAGGTGTGATAGAGGACAAATGTCTGACAATACACTGGAAATGGATAGACTTGCATGACTTCAGTAATAAAGTTTGGAGTTATCATACATACCTGACAATGCATTTTGTTTTATAATTATAATTGTGTTATGGGAAGGGTCTACATGATTGTCAGTAAACTACTATGTCCATCAGAGATATGTAACTGCATTTTTATTACATAATCATCATTGTTATGCTAAACCAGTTACACATAAATTCAACTGATGTTCATATGTCAGTCATTAATGACCACTGATACCTACAAAAGTAGGTGTATGCAAGCAGTAATGATATTTTTCTGTCAATTAACCTACTATACATAGCTATTGGCATGGAGAGCAGTGACAGTGTGACACCTTAACTAAAATGTAGAGTCTACTGGATTTGAACCATGGCTCACCTGTGTTCTAACCATTAATTTACTGCACTTACACCTGATGCCACAGGGAAAGCTAGGCTGTTGGTGTATTTTTTCTCCCATTTCTATCCAGAGATGGCCACACATCACCACTGAACCTGTTTGCGCAGAGAAAAGTGCACCAAATTAAATTTTTTACGTTTTCCTTAAGTAATAAACCAGGTTTGCACAATGTCACATTCTGCATACATGGTAAAGGCAAGAAATAAAAATAAACAAATAAAAATAAAAAAAAATAAAAAAAGGGAAACAAAGGTTAAACAATTAGACAGCTGTGGATTTGAACCTCAGACCATTGCACTTATATAACATAGTTGTAGAGGGTTATTTCTCTTTACCACAGACACAGCTTTGCAATAGCAATTAAATAATGTGCAGACAAGCAATTCCCATTTCATATCCAGTACTAAACATTCCACACAATTGGACATTCTCAGTTGACGGTATATGTGTTGATAACATATTTAGTGGAATGAGTGATCACACAATATTTATGAAAATGTTTGCAAAACTGCAGCTCTGTCTTCTGTTTGTATTCTGGGAATTCTTCCTTTATCCCTGTTTTACTATCAGACATGCAGTCCTAGTTCATATCCTCTAATTTTTCTTTCAAGATGTGATACAAATACATAACAGTGAACAATAGTTTTCAACAAATGTAGCAAACTGTGCTATTATGCCAAATAAATATTCATGTGAGGTGTTTGGTTTTGTTTAAAAGCGCACTGCAGTTAGTTCAACACTTTGTAAGTGTATCCTCACTGACACACCCACTTCAGGGAAGAATGTCTGTGAATTAATGTGTTTTGCTTCAGTCAGAGTAAACATTCACAGTTGCAAGCCATTTAACACCTAACAATGGTGCAGAGTCTGCACCATGTTTACATCTGCTACATTAAGTCAAAAGTTTGGTATTCAGCAATTCTAATGAGTTCACACCTCATCTGTATCTTTAGAGTGCTCAGGGGAATGAACTACACTATAAAAAGGTAACCGTGTACATAGTGAACCTGAAGGTGAGGAGACTGTTTTGAGACAGAGAAGATTGTGACTACTATTTCTTTGAAGAAAATTTTTCTGCAAAGAACCACATTTTTGCTAAGGCACAAGTATTGGGATCATACTGCAAGCCCAATCTCCTTCTTCCTAGCCACCAAAACCATGACTTCAGTAGGCCGAACACATGCTCTGAGATGTTTCTTGTTTGAGAGTGTGCCTTTTTATAGCATTCCTCTGTGGGTGTATGCGCATTTCTGATGGGTGTCATCAGCCATATTTCCAAAGCATACCATGCATCCATCAATAAATGGCCTTGTGGGATATCACCCCTGAAAACCTCTAGTAGAGCTCTGAGATGTGCCAGATATGGGAGTTGTGGCAACTGCTGGGGTTGCCAGCACACATATAGAGGATAATTCCCTTTCATTACACATAGTATGGCAGATAATGGAGTGGAATCCATTTCTGTTGATGCAGACACTTCCGTGTTCCATGGGTGGTGATTTGATCTCAATGTGGGTGCAGTCTATTGCACCTTAGAATTCAAGAAAGTGTGCTACAGGGTAGAACTCCTGCATAGTGTTAGCCCTACCATTGGGGACAGAGATGAAATATATATAGTCACTGGCATGTTGAAGCATAGTGTTCAGGAAATTGTATAGAATCCTGGATGTTGATGCCTGTGATACCCCCAGAATGTCCCCTGTAGGTCTCTGAAAGGTTCCTGTAGATAAAATTCTACATGCTACACATACCTTGGTCTCCACAGGTATCGATTCCCCTTAGTTTACCCTTTGTCTCAGGTGAGGATGACAGATGTTGCAGAGTTCCTGGAGTGCATTTTTATTCACCCCGTAGTGCTCTGCTATTTCCAGTTCATGCAGACCATGAAAAGTTGAACAGGGTCTAAATAACCCTTCTCCTCTTTGTTCCAGGTCTATCAGCAGCAGCATAGACTTGAACCTGTTGCACATACCCATAAACAAGAGCAGCAGTAGCCCCTAACATTTTTCTTTCCAGTGTAGTTTCCGTGGTTGTTTTCCAATAGGTTTTGGAGTACAAGTCAAATGGCTACACAAACTGTACATGATTGCTTTATAACTTGCTGAATAGCTCTGCCATCTTGGATTGGTTGGTTAACATACAACTCAACTGTTAATGCACTAATTTGCATTCCACAATATTTACCTGGTTTGCATGTCTCTGCACTTCGTGTAGAGCTGTTTACCGAATACAAATCACTGCACTATCGTGTGCATCGCACAACAAAGTGAACAAGGTTTCAGTGAGCCATGTAGGGTTTATTGAATCCAGAGTATTATTCTGATATTTAACCCAGCCACTGGGGATGCACAAGCCAGTGCATCTCTTTGTGCCGGTCCCAAGCCCGGATAAATGGGGAGGGTTGCGTCAGAAAGGGCATCCGGCGTAAAAATTCTGCCACATAACTTATGGCGCAAAAATTTCATATTTCCATACCAGATCGGTCGAGGCCCGGGTTAACAATGACCGCCACCAGTACTGTTAGCCAACAGGGTGCTGGCGGAAATTGGGCTACTGTTTGCCGAAGGAGAAGAGGAGGGCGAAGGCATGCCCGAAGGCAGGAAGAGAAGAGGAAGGTTAGGAGTGTAGCAGTGAGGGTAGGAACTTTGAATGTTAGCAGTATGACTGGTATAGGAAGAGAGCTAGCTGATATGATGGAGAGAAGGAAGGTTGATATATTGTGCGTGCAAGAGACCAGATGGAAGGGAAGTAAGGCCAGGTGTTTAGGAAATGAGTTCAAATTGTTCTATCATGGTGTAGTTGGCAGGATAAATGGGGTAGGGGTTATACTAAAGGAACAATATGCCAAGAGTGTTTTAGACGTGAAGAGAATGTCTGATAGAGTGATGTTTATGAAGCTCGAAATTGATGGTGTAATGATGAATGTTGTTAGTGCATATGCTCCACAAGTTGGGTGTGCGATGGATGAGAAAGAGAAATTTTGGAGTGAGTTGGATGAAGTTGTGGGGAGTGTACCCAAGGGTGAGGGACTAGTGATTGGAGTGGACTTTAATGGGCATGTTGGTGAAGTGAACAGAGGGGATGAGGAAGTGATGGATAGGTATGGTGTTAAGGAGAGGAATGCAGAAGGTCAGATGATTGTGGATTTTACGAAAAGGATGGACATGGCTGTGGTGAATACGTATTTTAAGAAGAGGGAGGAGCATAGGGTGACATACAAGAGTGGAGGAAGATGCACACAGGTGGATTATATCCTATGTAGGAGGGCCAGTCTGAAGGAGATTGGAGACTGTAAAGTGGTGGCAGGGGAAAGTGTAGTTAAGCAGCATAGAATGGTGGTCTGTAGGATGACGCTGGTGATCAAGAAGAGGAGGAAGAGTGTGAAAGCAGTGCCAAGGATTAAATGGTGGAAGTTAAAAAAGGGTGATTGTGAAGTGGAATTTAGGGAAGAGTTAAAACAGGCACTGGGAGGCAGTGGAGAGTTACCAAATAGCTGGGTAACTACAGCAGAACTAGTAAGGGAGACTGCTAGAAAGGTGCTTGGTGTGACATCTGGACAGAGGAAGGAGGACAAGGAGACCTGTTGGTGGAATGAGGAAGTACAGGAGAGTATACAGGGGAAGAGGCTGGTGAAGACGAAGTGGGATTGTCAAAGAAATGAAGAAAGTAGACATGAGTATAAGGATATGAGGCGCATGGCAAAGAGAGAGGTGGCAAAAGCTAAGGATAAGGCGTATGGAGAGTTGTATGAGAGACTGGACACTAAAGAGGGAGAAAAGGACCTGTACCCATTGGCTAGACAGAGGGACAGAGCTGGGAAAGATGTGCAGCAAGTAAGGGTGATAAAGGATAGTGAGGGAAAGGTACTCACAAGAGAGGAGAGTGTGATGAGTAGATGGAAAGAGTATTTTGAGAGGCTGATGAATGAAGAGAATGAGAGAGAGAGAAGGTTGGATGATGTGGGGATAGTGAATCAGGAAGTGAAACAGATTAGCAAGGAGGAAGTAAGGACAGCTATGAAGAGGATGAAGAATGGAAAGGCTGTTGGCCCAGATGACATCCCAATGGAAGCATGGAGGTGCTTAGGAGAAATGGCAGTGGAATTTTTAACTAGATTGTTTAATTAAATTTTGGAAAGTCAGAGGATGCCTGAGGAGTGGAGAAAAAGTGTTTGGTACCTATCTTTAAGAATAAGGGTGATGTGCAGAGCTGCAGTAACTACAGAGGAATAAAATTGATCAGTCACAGCTTGCAGTTATGGGAGAGAGTAGTAGAAGCTAGGTTAAGAAGGGAGGTGATGATTAGTGATCAGCAGTATGGTTTCATGCCAGGAAAGAGCACTACAGATGCAATGTTTGCTCTGAGAGTGTTATTGGAGAAATACAGAGAAGGTCAGAAGGAGTTGCATCGTGTCTTTGTAGACTTGGAGAAAGCATATGACAGGGTGCCTAGAGAAGAGTTGTGGTATTGTATGAGGAAGTCGGGAGTGGCAGAGAAGTATGTAAGAGTGGTACAGTATATGTACGAGGGTAGTGTGACACTGGTGAGGATTGCAGTGGGAGTGACAGATCCATTTAAGGTGGAGGTAGGATTACATCAAGGATCAGCTCTGAGTCCTTTCTTATTTGCAGTGGTGATGGACAGGTTGACAGATGAGATCAGACAGGAGGCCCCGTGGACTATGATGTTTGCAGATGACATTGTGATCTGTAGTGAGAGTAGGAATCAGGTTGAGGAGACTCTGGAGAGGTGGAGATATGCTCTAGAGAGCAGAGGAATGAAGGTCAGCAGGGCTAAGACAGAATATATGTGTGTAAATGAGAGGGAGGGTAGAGGAATGGTGAGGATGCAGGAGGTAGAGTTGGTAAAGGTGGACGAGTTTAAGTACTTGGGATCAACAGTTCAGAGTAATGGTGAATGTGGAAGAGAGGTGAAGAAGAGAGTACAGGCAGGGTGAAATGGGTGGAGAAGAGTGTCAGGAGTGATTTGTGACAGACGGGTACCAGTAAGAGTGAAAGGGAAGGTCTACAAGACAGTAGTGAGACCAGCTATGTTATATGGGTTGGAGACAGTGGCATTGACAAAAAGGCAAGAGTCAGAGCTGGATGTGGCAGAGTTAAAGATGTTAAGATTTGCACTCGGTGTGACTAGGATGGATAGGATTAGGAATCAGTATATTAGAAGGTCAGCTCATGTTGGACAGTTTGGAGACAAAGCAAGAGAGACGATATTGCATTGGTTTGGACATGTGCTGAGGAGGGATGATGGGTGTATTGGGAAAGAGATGCTAAGGATGGAGCTGCCAGGTAAGAGGAAAAGAGGAAGGCCTAAGATAAGGTTTATGGATGTGGTGAGAGAGGACATGCAGGCGGTTGGTGTGACAGAGCAAGATGCAGAGGATAGGAAGAAATGGAAAGAGATGATCTGCTGTGGCAACCCCTAACGGGAAAAGCCGAAAGATGATGATGATGTACTATTTTGATATTTGGACTGTCCTGATAATTTGTAGTTTAGTGTGCATTAAATTTGAGTAACTCCATATTTTCCCTTCTCTGTTCTTCACTACAGATTAAAATGTAGCAGTTAAATATTCCTTTGCAGAGCATGAACCCTCAGTGTTGAATTCTCTGTAAGGCCACATTTATCTTCACCCTGTAGTTGTATAAGTAAATTGTGTCTTAACCAAAGTCAAACAGACAAAGCTGTACGTAAAATGAAAGGAAGTACAACCTAAAAATGAACAGTTAATGTACTGGGGCTATGCTGCTGTCATGTGTAATACAAGAAATAATGAATCACTCTCTGAAGTGAATTAAATCTGTTGTGAATTTTTTTATTTGTAATTTTCTTTCAATTCTTCCTAGTCATGGCAGAAAATAGACAATAGCAAGCCAACCCAATTGCATGAGTGGCAAAACAAATGAATAGTCATAAACAAATAAAATAATTTCAGTTTTATATGCTTGTGCCATTAATATTATATAATACAAAGGATTGCTATTATTAAGTAAATGAGTTGCAGGGATATAATTGTGCAAAATGTGTTATCTTAACTTTCCTTAAACTGTCAACTCCATGGCATAGAGGGATAAAGTCGTGACATCTACACAGATAGCCAGGGTTCAATTAAATATGCAGACAACAGATGACTTAGTTTGCAGGGGGGGTGAAAATCAGCAGCAATGTTAAATTGCTCATCTCAGATGGGAAGGAGGTTTTGAACAGCTGCTGTACTGACTGTTAGTGGATGCAGCAGAGGGCACACCAGCTATACAGTGACTGCCTCTCCTTGGTCACATGTGGCAGTTATGAGGCAGTGTGGCTGTATTTAGGAATATGGTGGTGGTGACCATAATACACTGGTCTTGCACTAAATGCCTCATTTTAGCAGCATGTATGTTGGGAATGCAGAGGTGGGATATAAAAAAAAATCATTCTCCCATTGCTGCCTACATAAAGGCACCTCCTCAGAATTGCTTCTTCCTTGAAAACCTTTCATCAAGAGCATAGATACCAGCAAGCCAATTTTCAGTGGAGTTATGGGATCCTCCATCCTTCCATGGATTAATATGGGTTATAGTATCTGGTAAAGTGGGAACAAGTGAGTGATGATCCTACAGCTGGAGAAATTTGATGGCCACAGTCACAGGGTGCAGGGGCACACAGGAAAAAATCATGACCTTTAAACTAGATTCTTTGATCAAGAAAACATATAACAACACATTACTAACAGTATTAAAAATATCAATAAAATCATTGCATACACATTGTGGCTATAGCTCTTCAAAAAGTACTCCTACAGAGGTGATGAATAAGCATTTTCTAAATCTTTAAAGCATTTAGTGATTATTGGATTCTAGTGGAAATGGGCATAATTAAATCTTGAAGAATGCAGTACAAATCCTTTCTCCATATTTGGGGGGGGTGCAGGCTTCAGTTTTGCTTTCCTGCTCAAGCATTAGTTGTTCGTGTATCGTGTTACTGATTATGTCAGCCACTGTGTCACTCAGCACACAAAAGTAAACTGCCGAGTCAGAGGGCTGTGCTTTGAAGATTCTTAGAAGTGTGGAACTGCTGGAAATGTTATAGTGTGAGGTGAAGCGACCTTCTGTTGCATTAACGTCATATCTATTCATATAAAGTCCCAAATACTTAACAGGTCCATTTGGCTTCTGCTGATACCAGAATACATTTGGAGCTGCACTGGATGTTGTAAAATTACAGGAGAGAAAAAGGTCATCTCCTTCACGTACAGTTTTGCTTGATTCTAACTGGGTTACTTTGTTTCCATTTATTCCACCTGCCAAATAAAGTAAACGAAGCATATTCAAATTATTCTATTTTATTTGTTCATTAAAATTAATCATATTACAAAAACAAATGTAATTCAGTTACTCTTAGATAATTAAGGTGCAACAATAATGCAGTACTGTGTTTAAATTATGTTGCCGTAACATAATACTAAATAATTTCAAATTAAATGCTATGTATGTCATAAACCTGACACATTTTTACAGAACTCACCTATCAGAAGAAAACTTAATATGATACATCGAAACGCTACAGTAATGCATAAGTTATGCATTGCAACACTGAAAATGAGAGACATTACTAAAATAATGAACTGTTTCTCCTAAAGACCTGCAGTCTGTCTCTTCATAATTATACTTACAGTTTAACCAAATGTCTTGGCTTTATATAACAGCTGCTGGAAGCTGCAGCAATCGCTTCCGTTTACATTTACATACTGTAACTTGTCAATGTTAACCCTTATCAGCACAGAATAGTATTAGTGTACAGTGTATGCATACAAGTATAGAGAATGAAGGCTGAAAAAATTATGACAAATTCAGTATATATTTTTAAACATTGCTATTCACAATTACTATTTTTTATCCACTGAAATACATACATGCATCTTAGTGTTCTTTTTTGCATCTTTGTTTTCCACAGTCTTGTCTAAGCAGTCAACATTTCTTTCCCTTGATTTTGTTTAATTAAACTCAACTTTTAATATATTTAATCAAACTCTATGAAGTCTTCCTAAGCTGGACACCTGAATACTCAAGGTTAACATGAGGGTGTGGAACTGTAGGTGTTAGTGAATTCATCTTCTTCATCTTCTTGCTTTGTTTTACATAGCCCTTTATCATTCCATCCCCATATGAGGCATTTTAGAATTTTCTCCTTATCGATTTTCTACCCTTTCTTGTCTTTTACGTATATAGTGTTAGTTTAATCCCAGTCTGTTCCTGTTGTATACCTTATTGACATCAGTTACACAGTTTACATTTATTCATCCTTTTCTCACTTATCTGATACTTTCATTAATTGTGGATATCATCACAAGTCATCACAAGCATTTATTGGATTGAATAAAATGTATCTAATCTTGTCTAATAAATTAGTAGCAACGAGCACATTTCACAACTGTGTTAAATATTTTTGTAGGGGGCAAGCCTCTAGTATACCCCCTGATATTCAGACAAGCTTCTACACCCCTAATCTATTGTATATTCCATCATCAAGGTCACACAAATTCAACAAAAATAGAAACTTGACTTTTTCCTTATCTCTGAGACACTTAAAGCTAAAAGTAAAAGCACAGTGTACATGACTGATCTAGTTACAGTGTACTGGAATTTTTTTCCTGCAACGATTTGTGATATGATGAAAAACTACACGATTATCTTTAGTCTTACCTCATTTTGGATCAGTTATATATTGTTTATTTGCTGATATTTCCTTCATTGTTTTCTGTTAGTTGTTTTACACAGTAACAAAGATGCTATACCATAATTTCCAAACAGAGTGTAATTTAGCTTACCAGTGATATCTATTTATTTATTTATTAGAAAAACATTTTAGGAACAATAATTTTACAATCTTTAAAAATAATGCAAAAAACTTACATTTTAAATAATTATACCACATTAGACATAACATTTAACAATGGATACAAGTTATATCCATCCATCCCCCTTTTTTCCATATGCGGTCAGGATGTCACTTCAACACTGACAATCATCTAGAGCCAAGGTTTACACTGCAAGGTGGCTAGCCCTGCTACAGTTATTCTTCCACACCACACAATCACACTTGTGGTCAGTTTAGAGTGCCCAGTCCACCTACTGCATGTCTTTGGAATGTGGGAGGAAAACCCCACACATACAGGGCTGGCATGCAGACTCATCACAGAAGGCACCACAATTGAAAATCAAACCAAGGAACTTCTTGTTGTGAGGTGACAGCACTATCCTCTGTACCACTCTAAATACAAGCTGTATGACGATTAATGATTTAATATTTAGAGAAATATTAGCAAGTTTATAGAGAAATTAAAGTTAAGTTACTATAATGCAAACAGGAACTGTAGGCTTTTGGTATATCTAGAGAGAAAGCCAGAGGACAGAAACTGATAGAAGTAAGGAAGTAAGTAAAGAAAGAAGAGAAAGGATGTGTAAAGCAGGAACAGGTATTTATTCACATTTAGAGATATAGTTTATCCCCGTGTTCAGCCAGAACAGAGCCAGCTTTTGGCAGGGAAGTCTTTGAGAAAGTTTTTTTTCTAATTATTTTTATTGAGAATTATAAATAAATAAAAGGTATCATAACAGAGTATATATAGAAATTGCATTGATACATAAAAGTTATTCATCATTATCATCATCTTTCAGCTTTTCCCGGTTAGGGGTCGCCACAGCGGAACTCCGGTCTGCTAATGATTGTCAGTAGTTTTTTTTAATGGGTGCCAAGGTGCCAGCTCGATGCCCAAACTTCAACAAAGGCATGTCCATTCTACGCATGTCTTTCGAACACCACTCGACCATGCAGACTCCACACAGAAGGTGCTTCAGCTGAGAATCGAACAGGAGAACCTCTTGCTGTGAGGCAACAATGCTACTGCTGCACCACTGCAGTTTGATACATAAAAGTTATTAATTATTAAAAAACACAACATCAACAATGTATAGGGTATCTACTTATATAAGAAAGATAACAATTCAAGTATTTAACAAATTTATATTTCATGAGTGGTTTAATATCCATTTGCTCTAAAATTTCTGGAGTGTCATCCATGAATTTAAAGAAGAGGTTATTCTAGTGATTCTTTCTTTAATTGATACAATCTCTAATTGACAGGTTTCAGTTGCAATGTTAGAGAAGTCTTTCATTGTTGGAGTAGAAGCACTTTTCCAATTTTTTTTGTTATTACTTTCCTCACAATTGATAAAAGGGTCCAAAGAAGAGAGTAGTCAATTTTCTTAACACATACAGGAACTGGGGTATTAAACAAAATTAGTGATTTGTTTAACATAAAATTATCAGTGAATAATGCCTGTAAAAACGAATTGACATTGTTCCAAAATGGTTTAATTATAACTCATTCACAAATCAGATGTTGCAAATCAGTTGTAACATTCAACCCACATCACCAACAACCAACTTTATTTTTAGACATCAGTTCTGTTTTATGAGGTGTAATAAATGATTCGTGCATAAATTTCCATGAAAATAATTTCCACTTTAAAGACACTGTGGTTTTGCAGAAGATGTACGTGTACTTTTTCTCACTTTCACTTGGGTAATAATTGTTAGTAGTTATAAAGTAGTCCCAATAATTATCTTTACAAAGATCTGACTTAATTTTAATCATTTTTTGAGAAAGGTTTTGAAAGATGGGAGGGAGGGTATTGACCTGATGTATACAGGTAAGGAGTTCCATGCCTTAACAACATGGTATGAGTACAGACAATGCCCAGCAGATTTCATAGGTTTGTGGACAGACAGGAGTTTTTGGTCATTGGATCGTAATGACAAACTGGGAAAATAGTTGTGTAAATGTCATTTAGTGCTGGACAAGCAATTGGATGCTGGATAATTTTATAGGAGGTAAAAAGATGTGTTTATGTTAGTTGATGGGGTAGTTCTAACCAGTTTAGGCTTCTTAGTGCTATATAGTAGAGGGTTATGTTAGTTGATGCGGTAGTTCTAACCAATTGAGGCTTTTTAATGCTATGTAGTGGTAGGTTCTGAAAGGGGTATTTGCTATAAATTTAGCAACTTTGTTATACTTTTGTTCAAGTTTTGATTTTTGTGATGCAGAAGGTGAGTAAGGATGGGAGTGCCATAAAGAAGTGTGGGGAGGAGAAAAGTAGTGGTAAGTGTAGTTTTAGTTGCATATTTGAGAAAGTTTTTGGATCTATAAAGCATTCCTGATGTTTGATGAGTTTTGTATATGCAGGTCAAATTTAAGATTATTATCCACTATCAGTCCTAATAATTTGCTATGAGAAGTAACTTCTGCGGCTATATTATCAAGAGAGAGGACTTTAAATTTTGTTTTTTCATCAGAGAGGAAGTTGTAGAAAAAAATAGTAGTTATTTTTTTAGGGTTGAGCATGAATTGTGAGTTACAAAGCCATGTTTCAGTGGCTGTTAAAGCTTCCGGAGTAAATTTTTGGAGGTGTACCATGTTGTCAGATGTGCAAATGAGTGTGGAGTTGTCTGTGTACTGTATTGGAGGGCCCATTGTCTGGATTTGTGGAGAGTGTTGCTGAGAATGTTAAAGAGCAGAGAACCAAGGATAGAGCCTTGTAGTACACTGGTGGTGACTGGGAGGTATGGAGAGAGAGAGTGGGGTGCCATTTCACTGACTGATACCTTTTGAATAGGTAGCTTTTGAACCACAGAAGGGTGGGCTGAGAGAGGCCTAATGACGACATTTGAAGTAGAAGTTTGCTATGACAAACTGTGTCAAAGGCTTTAGACAAGTCTAGAAATAAGGAAGGGACTAGTTTGCCATTATCTCTAGCTTTATTGACAGTGGTGCAGATTCAGTAAACCCCACACAAGCCACTAAACCATGTGCACTTTGTGGTGTGATGTGCACATAATAGTGCACACTTTTGTATTTAGTAACTGGCTCTACATGGCGTGTATAGCTATGCAAACATGGTAAACACCATGGCATGCTAACTACAGCATAAGCAGCTGAATTGTATGTTTATCAACCAATCCAAGATGGAGTAGCTATTCAACAAGCTATAAAGCAGCCATGTAAACTCAGTAGTGGTTTTCCCTGCAAATTCCAAAACCTATTGGAATGCAGCCATGCAAACTAGGCTACACAGAAAGAATATTAGGGGTTGCTGTTGCTCTTACTTATGTGTATGTGCAGCAGGTCCATGCCTATGCCGTTGCTACTACTAATATACCATGGTCAAGAAGGAAAAGGGTGTTTAGACCCCAAATAGCCTTTCACAATCTGTATGATGTGGAAATTATAGAGTGTCACAGGGTAGATAAACACACACTACAGGAACTCTGCAACCTCTGTTGTCCTCAACTGAGATCAAGGGCAAACTGAGGGTAACCAATCCCAGTGGAGACTAAGATATGTGTAGCACTTAGATGTTTAGCTACAGAAAACTTCTAGAGACCAACAAGGGACATGCTGGGGGTGTCACAGGCATCAGCATCTAGGATCCTCCATCAATTCCTGATTGCTATGCTACAACATGCTTGTGCATGCCAATGAGTACACATATTTTCCCTGTACACCTGAGGACAGACCCAGAACTATGCAGGAGTTTTATCCTGTAGCACACTACCCTAAAGTCCTGGGTGCCATAGACTGTACACATGTAGAAATCAAAGAACAACCCGGGGAACAGGGAAGGATGTACATAAATAGAAGGTGCTACCACTCTATTAACTACCAGGTCATGTGTAATGCTAAGGGAATCGCCTGAATGTGTGTGCTGGCAACCCAGGCATTTACCATGACTCACATATCTGGCACAACTATCAACTCTATGAGATGTTTACTGGGGGGGGGGGGTGACATCCCACATTGCCATTTATTGAGGGATGTAAATTATGTACTGGAAACGTGGCTGATGACAGCCATCAGAAATGCACACACACCAAATGAAGAATGCTATAATGATGCACATGCTCATACAAGAAATATCATAAAGCATGTGTTTGAGCTGCTGAAGTCATGGTTCCAGTGCCTAGATACATCTGGTGGAGCTCTGCAGTACAATCCCCATATATGTGCTGAAATATTCATAACCTGTGCCATGCTCTACAACATTATCCTGAGAAAGCAGCTTCAGCAGGAACTGCAAGGGGAAGGGCCACACATCCCACCACCACTGGCAAGGTCATCACAACCACATGCAGGTGAGGAGTCAGAGGGGGAACCAGCAGCAGTTGTGGGTTTATGCAGACACAAGTATGCACAATATGGCCTCACACTGGCCAAGAGACAATGGATAGAAAACGCACTCACCACCTAAGGGGCTAAAACCTTCATCCTATGCACATACATACATACAATAACATACATACATACATAAATACATGCACTGCATACATACATACAGTAACATTGATGCCAGGTAATGCTCACAACCTTTACTTACCGATATAATGACTGTGCACTGCTAACATCAGAGTCAGCCCCGAACTAAAACTCTTGCAACTGCTGAATGTCCGCGGTAAGTGTTGAACCTGGAATAAAAAAATATATATGTCTAAGAATACAAATGAATGGCATATCCTTGCATACTGTTACTTGATAATGTAAGTAAGTATAAGGTGGGTGAATTTTACAGCAATTATATCACAATATAACAGCAATGACTTATGTGAATACACAAATCCTCTTATCAGCTAATAGGCCTTACATCTAAAATGTACAGATTTTGACTGAATGTCCATATTTTGGCCTCATACATTTCTAATGGCAAATCACTAAAAATGAAGTTAAAAAATAATGACACACACTTCAGTTTCGGACTTCATATCCCACAGAACAAACACAAAAATAGTAATGCAAAACCTGTTATTCTATCATCTGTCTAAGTTTGTAAGACCACAATATTTAAAAAATCTCTCCATTGCTGGGACTTTGTCACACTTTTATTTATGGCTTGGCCCAACTTTGTTCATCTACGTGTTTGGCAGGGATGTACACATTACAAAAACCTGTAAGAAAACAGTACAATTTGCAAAACAGCATCATGAAAACAGATATACTAAGCAGTAAGTCAGCTATGCACCCTGAGCATCACACAAAAGTCTTACAGTATGTATCCCTGAATCCGAAAGTTAGAAAATAAGGATATGGCACAGTTATCATCATTTGCACAGGATGCTGTGTATGTGTGTATGTGTGAGGGGGGGGGGGGGCAGGAGGCCTATGTTGACACAAAAGGTAGTGACTGCATGTGAGTAAGAAAGAGGAATAGGCAGACATCTAGATAAAGTATCAAATGGCCACTGAGATAGAATGAGCTTGAAGCCTTATGAATGACCCATGTAACTGTTATGTGTGTATGTCTTTATGGGCACTCCAGGTAAAAGTGGTGTGTGTGAGTGTCTGCAAGACCACAGCCAAGCTCTGCGCTAGCTCTATGTCCTGGTAAGTCAGACAGGTGTGAACCGTGTATGATTAAGGTGACAGTTCATCATCGTCATCCCCAACCTTGAGAACTGGCTCTGCCAGGAGTTCCACTGGCACATCCATGCCTGCAGTCAGACATACTGCTGCTACCTAAACATGACTGATGTCTGCTGGAAGAGCTGTCCTCATGAGTATGCACAGGACCATGACCCTATGGACTGTCACCTCTGGGTGTGGACATTTCAACCACTGACAGAGCAGTGGAAGTAGTGCTACTATGGGAGTGTGATCGGGAACTGCCACATTGGCTAACATCAATTAATGTGGCTGACCTAAGCCCACATGGATGCCATCATCCTCCCAGCAGATGTTCCATAATAGACACTGCCAGTTCCAATGTGTTATTCATCTGATCAATTGAACCAGCAGCACAGTGGAAGCAGTCACACATCTCACCCTGTGCCACATCTACAACCCTAAGCATTTCCTTGGAGGCCCTATTGGAACATGCCTATGCCTCCATGATGGCCCTAAGCATACATTAAGTGGCATGGAAAGACACACCTGGATCAGGTATAGGATGGACAGCAAGCCTCCTCCAAGCAACCCTAACAACCTCCTGAGTGGCACTATGCCCACACTTTAGCTACGGCCAGAATCAGCAGGCACTGAAGCCGCAGTCACCACACTAGCCTTATTGAGTGTCTCATCCTCTACTTGTCCAATATCTGAGGGGTCACTAGAATGGGTTTGCATAGGCCTACTGGCTGTGCCTGATGGAATTACAGAGGATGGCTGAATGTCAAACTCAGTGTCAAATTCGAACTATTCACTCCCCGACTGTGCTTGTGTTTGGCCACCATCATCATCAGTCTGCCGATACTCTGACATCAGGTGGTAAGAGTCCTACACTTCCACTGTCAGAATCATCTGTGATCATAAGCAACAAACACAGGAAAGAAATTAATAGCTACAAACTAACACTGGTGCCACTATCACAGACTGCACAGCAATACACACATAGTCCTGACACCTACCTCACACATACGGATAAATGAATATTTCTGTGAAATGCTCATCAGTACTGAAATAGAAATGTTTGCTTACCATGTGCAGATGACTCCATACTTGCTAGGGAGGATGGTCTGGGAAGAGGTTAAGCAAAATGTAAGGACACCTTCATCACAATAACAATAAAACAGGTGAAAAAATGTGGGCGTTTATGTGTCCATTAACAATATATTTAACTGAAACTTAGCTGACACGTTCACCCCAAGCCCATGTGTAATGAACCAGAATGTGTTGTTAACTGCATCAGTCTATAACTTCACCCCCACAAAAAAAATTCTTAAACCAACTCAAGTATGGCTTTCATTATTTTACTATCCAAGAAATATTTAAAAATTGGCATATGTAAGCCTACCTGGAAGCTTCTCCTGTGGCATTCTTCTCCTCATTGAAACAGCAGCACCAACATCAATCACTTGCTGTTGTGCACTTTCCACTGAGCTCTCTGGATCCCTGTCAGTGGACAGGAACTCTTCATTTGGTGTCAGTGGTGGCTCTGTAGCAGCCACCCAGTAGCCAGCTGTCCATGTGCCACTGCAGCTGCTCTCCTCCAGGCTGATGAAATCATGTCAGTGGCCCTATGATACAAATTATCATATGTCCCAGCATTCACTATCTGGTTCTAAATTTGTATTCTTCCAGACATATCCCTATGTTCTCTCTCAAGCAGAAAGGCACCACATTGCCAAAATGCTTGGATGATCACCTCATTTTCAGAGTCATTGAAGGGGGGTTTGCAGGGATTGGGACACTTGGATGCCATAGTCCTATGTGACATCAAACACAAAAGAAGGATTCTATATATAAATATCACATAAATAAAAGTCCTGCTTTGATATAACACATATTATTAGTTTTGAAATATTACCCAAATCTTTCAATTTATTCAAATATAAAACAGAGTTATATGGTTGGAGCATATCACAGTGATACACAAAGCAAAGTCTGATCCAAAACAAGTAGTAATAATAGCAGAACAAACCTCTGTAAAAAACCTTTGGTTGTGCCAACACAGAAATGGAACTTGGCTCCCCCACGCCCAAAACAACAGGCACATAGCATTGTTTTACCAAACAAAGGAATAAAACATCAGTGAATTGTTATAAGTGCTGTTAACAAATTGTCCCAAAAACATGTGTACACATTTACCACATAGCATTCATTTTTGTGCAATTGCTAGTCACCTCTACCTGTGGCCATCACTGCCCAGGAGGTGTCTATGGGCCATCCTAGAAGGTTAACGTCTCTGTGTCACTGACAGTACAGGACATTTACATTTCACTAAATAACAATAGAAGAGTGTAAAGAGAAACAGTTGTAACAGTAACACTTGTGATGAAAGTTAATAAGGCTGTGCATCTGAGAAAGCAAAATGCCCTGACAAAAATGCCTATGCCATCAGTAAACTTCTAGGAAGTGCAGACAGATAAAAGTAACATTAGCTAACACATATGTTTGCTGCTAATGTATTGCAACTTTAACTGATTACTGGTAGGAAGAAGGAAAAATCAAAAGCAATTCAGACTCCCTTACCTCCAGTGGATGTGTCAGCCAGGTTAGATTTACAAAGCGTACAAGTCATTGTATCAAGGTTTAAATGTAAGTAAGCAGCACAAATTTCAGTTTCTGTTCAGTAATACCCAACCTCCCCTGCATTTGTTGAAAGCTATATATTATTGTCATTTAATATTCTCACACATTTTAAGGAGACTGATACAAAATGCCTTATAGACTGCACGCCCCACATTAGTGCTTGGATCAGAGAAGAATGAACACCATACAAAGATAGGACAGAGCTGCATTTCTGGAAACAATAGTCATAAATGGTTGTGTGATCATTCGTTGCACAACATCTGAAATGAGCACATGTACAAGCAGCTCAAAAGCGTTCAAGTGCCATATGTCTTGTTAATACCATGGATGATTTTGGACTTGCTTGTATGCACATGATTTTTATTCCTGCTGCCAAGCTGTTTCTGTGGAAAAGACAGATAAGACACCCTTACTTTGTTTTGTAGGTGCATTGGTGCGGGAGTTCAAATCCAGACTTGTGTAAAAATCTTTCATGTGTACTAACATTTATTTTGTACTGTTGTTTTATTTTATCGATATTTTAATACCAGTATTTGTGCAGTGCATGGCTTAGCACAAACACTGGAAATGGCTAAATATAATAAATGTCATGTGATGTACTTCTATGATAACCAATACATAAACTACTCCTGTGAGTCACATGTGCATGTAGAACATCTGCTAATCATAGTGATCAACACAGTATGTATTATCTGTCGATCACAGTACACGTCCCACATTTGCACTGTTCACAAGGATAAAACAAGGTGAGCTTTGCTTGTCACTTGTGTGCTTCACTTACCATCACACAAACCTGGACTAATGGCCCACACATGAAGTAGACAGAATAGGGATGCCAATGCTGAGCATTTAAAGACACTGAGGGAAGCAAGGGGTATGTATGCAGCACAACAGAATTATTATTTCGTTTCTGAACAGTTGTAGCAAAGTAAGCATGCATATCCTAACCGTAAAAGCAAGCATGCATGCTCCAGTCCATAGCACAAGCCAGCTGTAGGAGTCAAGTGTAATACTGTAGTCAGACATTGTGGGTTCAAATATCACAAGTAACACATATATTGTAAAATCCATTAAAAATATTTTACATAATTTAATTTCAACACAAGTGGCATAAATGTCCTACTGTTAACTTAATCTGTAAAATTGGACTAAGCATATGTGCAATATATGCACATTGCAAGGATTACTTTTAGCACTCTGGTACTAATTTTATCTCTTTTTTCTCTCACCTCAACCCCTATCTCTCTCTTTTTTTCTATGTGTTGTCAAAATGTTTTCATATCATCCATCTCTGACAAATCACAAAACAATTTACAGCACAGAGAAGTAGGCCAGCCACTGTGGCTGAGCCTGCCCTGCCTCCACCACCTGCTGCACCAATGGCCAGCATATCTGGGACTCAAACGGGCAGTACTGCCTCTGCTGCCCCTGCACTACCTGAGCCCTCCACATCAGGTAGTACTACCCCACCAGCTGGTGCTGTGGAACTCTTCGGGAGTACTGGCAGAGGTGGGGATTTTATCACCCATCAGGAGTTGCCAGGGTTGGTGCATAGGGCTGTGCACAACACCATTGGTGCATGCCTACAGTGAATAGAGAGGCTGCTCTCATTTATGGTTCATAGTAGAAGACGTCAAGCAGGCTAACAGCCAGCAGAGTAAGGGGACACTGATAACAGTCCTGCAGGTGAGGACTAGAGTCTCACTGTCCCCATGTTTGACAGGCATGGGTATCTCTTGTCCCCTCCCTAACCCCAATCATGGTGTCCCCAACCTGTTGTGTCCCTCATTGTCCCTGTGTCTTATCTTGTTTATCCTGCTTGTTTGCATCTGCTTCCTCACCTACCCTACTTACTTGACCCAGAAATACCTATGTTCTTTACCCAACATTCCTCTCTTACTGAAATAAAAAATGGCCATCTATCCCACAAAAGAAATATCATCCCAAACATAGCTCTCCACTTTGCACACAACTTCTTGACACACTTGATTCAGTCCAATTGGCTATACAACATGATTGCGTTGTTGTCATCCCTCTTTGTTAAGTTGACAGTCCCAATTCAGCTAATATTCTGTACATATTTATATTTTACACTGTTGAAGAAGTAGAAAGCTATGGTTCTCTCCTACTTCCCTCCTGCACATTCCTATATTGCTTTCCCTTTGTTCTTCCTCCTACTTGGCCCCTGTTTCACCACTTACCCATCTACCCCATTTTAACACCTTTAATCTGGTCAAAAAATAGAATCGCACACATAAGTATAAAAAAAGCAATGGAGCTCTTCACTTTTTGGCCACTGTGTTTGTGCAGAGTTTGGCATCACACACCAATGCCAAGTGATGGTCATTGACTCTTCCTTGGTGCAGTTACCTCTATGCAGTGCCATTTAAACACACTGTACTAAGGTAACACACAGTGAATGCAGAATAATTATTTTTTTCAAAGCATTATGAAGACTTATTTAAAACTATCATATACATGTGGATTCAAACCCTATATCATCTGGGATCCAGAAGAAATGTGTCAACACATTTATACCTGCTGCCACAGAGTCAGCTAAGTAGCATGTGCATTTCATATACTCAATACTCAGAACTCTCATAATTTTATCACTGAGGCCCACGTTTGCTCACCACTCAACTGTGCACAAACAAGGAAAGCAGTAGAAATGTGTATCTCACATGTGCAAACACATTGCTATTGTTTGCACAAACCAGCTGTATAGTGGTGTGTTATGGAAAGTGCATAATACCATATATTACTTATGTTTACTGTCCATTTAATCTTCATCCCATGAAAGTACACATAAATACACAAACAAAGGGAAGGCACTTTTTAAGGTAAGAACGCATATTTACACTATAGCCATGTGTTACCAGCACCCATGCACTTGAAACATGGTGTCTCAGTACTTGTTCACAAATATATCAGCTGTACTACAGAAATAAATAAAAACTGATTTGTTACATACCATGGACATCTTTATACTAACAATACGCATTCAGATTTTCAAATACATGTAGTAATGTGGACAGCTGTTTGCACATAGTTTACAAAGCCGACTATTTAAGGCAAACCTGCACATTGGAAACACAACAGCAAATGCTACAGTTTCCACACTCATCAATCTGTTAACATGTAGGTCTTTACTATCTTGACAGTTGTACATGGCTAGCTATCTATTTCATTCAGGCCTCCCAACATCTTCTCTCAAACTTCCAATAATTATGTCATCCACTATAAACTGTCCACCAGCCATGTAAAAGTTAGAATTGTGCCATGGCACTTGCATTAAGTACTGAGTTCTCTAGTCTGTATACTTAGATAGTTACAGGTTTTAATATCACTGCAGTCAACTGGTGTGTATGTGTTTGTTCAGCTGGTTGACATTAGAAAGAGCACTTTACACCAGCATGTGGGACATTGCTATTACCATCTTCTCCTCACCAGACACCATTGA
Organism: Protopterus annectens; assembly: GCF_019279795.1. Lineage (NCBI taxonomy): Eukaryota > Metazoa > Chordata > Ceratodontiformes > Protopteridae > Protopterus > Protopterus annectens. Next base: position 231,023,854 of record NC_056750.1, read on the forward strand.
TGTAATCACTTATAAGGTGTTGTCTGACACTCTCCAAGTCAGTTTTGTGCTGTGACACTTGTAAGTATGGTGTTTTTTAGTTGATGTACTTAGATAGGTAGGGGTTCTGTTCTCACTGCAGTTAACTGGTGTGTGTTTGTTTACTTGGTTGACATTAGAGATCACATTTTACACCAGCATGTGGGATACTGCTATTACCTTTCAACAGACTTTGCTGATGTTGTCAGCAATAGCTGTCTCTGAAGCAAGTTCTGTTAATGCCACAGGCTATGTTAAGATCCCTAGACCGAGTGACTGTTATGCCATTAGATTTGTGTATGTGCAGCATTTCCATCAGGGCAGGGTCAGAGACAGGTCTGTAGGCCAGGCGCAAGTCACCTCTCAGACAGCCCATACAATACAGTGTACAGATACAGTGTTTTCAGTGTATCCACATACATCATGGCATGGTTTGGAAGCCCTGCATTTTCTTGTTGAGAAACATCTGGGGTCTCTCCAGCTGCAGGTATAGAGTGAGGTGCATTCAAAAGGGAAAATTGTACTCTATTAGTGGTATGATGCGTATTGAGTACAGTGGTGTTATAAAATATTCAGTCCTGGATGCAATGCCTTGACTTCTGAGGTGCACAATATAGAAGGCTTTCCTTACCACTGAGGAAACATAGTGGTTGAACTTCAGATTTCTATCTACCTGTGTTCCTAGGTCTCGCTCTGAGCTTGGGGGGATGTTGTCAATACTGTAAGTAGAGGAGAATTCCACTTTGCCAAAGGCATTATTAATGACAGCTTTTTGCATTTAGTTTTAGACTGTGTAGCTTTGGTACCAATCATTTGTCTGTGTTAGCCCCTAATGTAATATGTTAACATCATTGGGGGATTCAATGATAGTACCCAAATTGCAATCATCAGCAAACTTGGAAAGTCAAATGCTGTCTTGTTTAGCCTGGACTTCCAAGAAATAGATTCTGAACAGTAAAGAGCCCATCACAGATCCTTGTGGTATGCTACTGGTGATAGCTGTAGTGGAAGAGGTTGAGTCACCAACTTTGACAGTATGTGTTCTTCCGGTGAGCCATTTGGCTAACCATCTATTGAAATAAGGGCTGGTCCCCAGATGGGAGAGTTTATCAATGGCACCTGAGTGGGGAATTGTGTCAAAACCCTTGGCCAGATCAAGACCGGTATTATGCATTGTCTTACTTTCGTCCAGGGCTTTGGCGACTTTCTCAAAAAAGTCTGCTAGGTTTAATAAGCATGATCTACACTTAAAACCAAATTGGGTTGGGTCTAGTGTTGGAAGGTCACCTATGTTCTTGTTGATAAGGTCCATGATGATTCTTTCTATGGCCTTGCAAAGGGTCTATGTCATATAATTGAACGTTCAACTCTGTGAACCTGCATTCATCGAGCTGAAAACAGTGGACATTCATTTCAGTGAATGTGAACTTCAATGAATTTCTAAAACAGAGAATGGCACAAACTGGCCAACACTGTGACCATCAGACAAATTGCAGTATGTCAAACCTACTCAGATGTGGAGCTGTGCCCCCATACTCCCCTAACTATATATACCAACTCCAAGATTGCACTACAGTGGGGGAAAAGGGCAAATTTCCTGATGTTGGCCAACTAATACCATTCCCTATTTTAGAAATTCGATGAAGTACACATTTGTTGTTTTCAGCTCAATGAATGGAGGTTGGCAGACTTGAATGTTTGATTATATGACATAGACCCTGACATAGACCCCCACCTTGTAGATGAGACTGGTTAGACTTATAGGTCTATAGTTCCCAGGGTCGGTTGATGGTCCCCCTTTGTGCAAGGAGATTACTGCTGCTGTTGTCCACTCCACTGGAACAATGCCAGTTCTAAGGCTATGGTTAAATAAGACACTAATTGGGTCTGCTAGGTCCAGTTTTAAATTGCGTAGTAAACAACCTAGGATGTTATCTGGTACCATTGAGGCCATGTTTTTAGCCTTGGAGACTGCAGATATAACCTGATATCTAGAGATACTAGGCAGAGGACTTCTGTCAGGTATGCTTTAAAGTATGGCCAGTGGGGCCAGGGGGTTAAAGTTTGTGCCAAATCTGTCAGCTAGCAGGTTGGCAATATCTTCTGGTGCAACTTTATGTGTACAGTCCCAGCATTTAGCAGCAGAGCTGTGTGTTTGCCTGCAGTGGATGTTGTTACATCAGAACTTTTTGTTGCTTTGACATTGCCTAAAAAAGGCATTAATGGGGAGGTAAGTGCCTTTGCCAGTATCCAACAGCCTAGAGGACAGGACATAGGTGCAGCCCATCTCTGGCAAAGCAGAGTGGCTTGTCGACCATGTCATCCCAGGCAGAGAGATACTAGATCCCCCTGAACTGACGCCAGAAGCTAAGTCAAATGTTGAAGTGCATCATCATGGGTAAAGGTAGAATGCTGCTTAGGGATAGGATCTTACTTGCCTGGGACACATAATGTAACATTTCAGTCATGTGTCTCTTTATATAGTACAGATAGGTACATCTCAAGTAATTCATCCCAACATGAACTATCATAACAATAGTTGTTGTTGAGTAATGTGAGGGTATAATACACTCGTATGCATATTGCTGACATATTAGGACATGTGTTGTAGTGGAGAGATCAAACATTGACACAGTTCATATTTATTTTATTTGTAGTTGGTTTACCAGGATAGTCCATTGGGCCAATATGAACCCGTTTTCAATGGAGTCCTGGGGAGAAAAGCTCCAGAAAGAAGGGTTACAATATGTGTTACAATGTTTACAAAATTATGCAGTTTGAGCATCAAACAATATTAACAAATTATTCAGTGTGAGCATGAGAAAATATTTACAAGTTATGCAGTTTGAGCATCAAACTGGTGGTGAAACAATACAGAAAATACAGAAGTATACATTGCATTATTTACAGGATTATGCAGTTAGAGAATACCATTCAGAAGACAGTTACAGACACTTACAGATGATATAGACTAGAAACTGGAAAACATTTCTGAAAAAATACTGAGAAGTCCTTACTTGTGAGGCAGAAGCAAGCATGTTGTTGGAAAAGAGGGAGAGGAGGTAAGGCAGTGTAGTATTAAGATGGATGGGAGCAAGAGCATTCCCATTGGGTTAGTAGATATGATGGATGGGTGCAGGAGCATTCCCATTGGGTTAGTAGATATGATGGATGGGTGCAGGAGCATTCCCATTGGGTTAGTAGATATGATGGATGGGTGCAGGAGCATTCCCATTGGGTTAGTAGATATGATGGATGGGAGCAAGAGCATTCCCACTGGGTTAGTAGGTAAGAATGAAGAGAGTTTTGGAATGAATAGTGGTTGGAAGTGGTACGAATGGATAGAGGTAGAGAGTTCCAGAGACGTGCTAGACCATAGGATAGGAGGTTTTTACCTGGGGGACGAGTAGGTTTGTATAACTCAATTAGGTTTTGGTTATTAGTTCTGAGAGCTCTGTTGGGAAGATGCATTTTAAAGGCAGAGGAAAGGGATGGACAAAGGGAGGGTTTGAAAATGAGCTTATGAGCTAGAGAAAGTTGAGTATAGATGAGTTGATTGGTTAGTTCAAGCCAGTTGAGTTTGTGGAGAGAAGAGCAGTGGTGGGTAGATGCTTTGTGACTGTTTGCGAATTTGGCTATTTTGTTGTAGCATGAGGAAAGTTGTGTTTTGAGGGAAGATTGAAGGCTAGTTAGGAGTGGGGCTCCATATAGAAGAGAGGGGATAAGGAATGTAGAACAGAGTGTGATTTTAGTTGAGGGTGTAAGGTATCGATTTTGTCGATAGAGCATGCCTAGTTTTTGATGAGTTTTTTTGATATTTAGTTGTATGTGGGAGTTGAATTTGAGTTGACTGTCAATTTGTACCCCAAGTAACTTGGTCTCTGGCACCAGTTCCAAGGATGTGTTGTTGTTGCTGGTGATAGAAAAGGAGTTTGTGTTGAAAGAGTTGCGTTTAGAAGGAGTAAATATCATTAATTTGGTTTTAGAGGCATTGAGAGCTAGGTGGTTTGCTTTCATCCATTGTTCAGTGATTGAGAATGCGTCTTGTGTAAGTTTTTGGAGTACTGGGAGGGTTGTGGCTGAGAAGATAATTGTTGAATCATCTGCATATTGAATGATATTGGAAAATGGGACAGAATTGTGGAAGTCATTTATGAATATATTAAACAAAAAGGACCTAATATGGAACCTTGGGGGACTCCTGTAGGGGTATTAAGGAATGAGGAGGTGGCTTTTTTCCACCTCTGTATCTCCCATGTCATATTCCACCATCACAGTAACAATTGTGGTATGGCATAGGAGTTCAACTGTCTACATACCACCATTAAATGCTCTGTCACACACATCAATATAAATTCATATTGATTACATGGTTACATATGTCTAGCTCATACACATGCTGTTAATCTGTGATATACACAACAATGTATCACGTTTTGATAGAACTGCAACCTTGAGGAATTCATTGTATGTACAGTTGTGTTGCTAGAAATAAGGATTATTGGGGGACAGGAGCACCATTGTGTGACTATTAGCATTTGTGTCAGTAAATTTTCTGCACAAGCCCCAAACAGCTGATCTGTAATGTGTCCTTATATGGCATCAGGCTGCTCAAACACAGCTTTCAGGTGAGACACATATAGGCATATGTTGTGCAACTGAGATAAGTATATTATATTGTTACAGTTGTACGACTGTGTACATGGTACTAGTGTGTAGAATATGATGAATGACCACGGTTGTATGTGTAGGTCTTTTCACAAATCACGTATTTCAATACAATTGAAATGTTAAGTGGAATATACAGCTATGCACAGGTGTGCATGTGGATGCCACCAGACATACCCAACTGGAGTGAAACGACAATCCCCTTGCTGACTGTCTCACATGCCACCTCCCTTTCATCACTGTCCATCAACCAAAGTGTACATGCAAACCTTACCCAGTGTGCATGCTAAGGAGGGCAGCACATCTTTGCAGTCTGTATAGCTAATAACACAGAATCAATGGGCTATCACAACATCACAGATTGCCTATAGCATGGCTCAGAACATGGACCTATCAGACACGGTTGTATCCATACTTCAACACAGCCTTCAGACAGAATATGTTCCTGTAGAAGGGTGTACATCAAAATGCATCCATCTGACTGGGGAGGGGAACAGCAACTGCCACATGCATGCATAGATACATCCTGACTTTCCTCATCTGTGAGGTAGACTAACATGGCATCATGCACCTTTTCTAAATGCACACTGGTAATATCCCAGCTGTATGTGAAAGGCGTGTGATTTGTCCAGGCTACATCCATGTCTATTACATCTGTTAGATGTCCTCAAGAAGGTCAACAAAGGCATGCATGATGACAACACTATCATCCTGTGGAACTTGATCAGGCCAAGGCATTTGACACAAATTCACAGTGAGGTATTACTGCGACACTGTCACAAGTGGCCATAAACACCTATTTCACCAAGTGGCTAGACCACTGGATCACATACGTGACAATTAAATATGTTGAAATGTGTGACCTATATCTAGAATCCACTGATCAGGTCCATAGCTCAGGGCTGTGTGCTAGGCACTTTCCTGTCACAGATGTCAAGAATGACATACACATCCTTTGTCCAAACAGCTGTCTGGAGGACTACAGACTGTGTACAATCATTGAATCCAACTGTGAAATTAGTATAATACAGACCGTATCAACACGCACAAAAGATTATTTCCACAGCTTTGAAGACACATGAGATGAAATAAATCATGAGGGATTTGTTACATTATAATAGCAAATTTACAACCCAAATGTAATGTAGACAGCACATCCTATGAACAGACCAGGTGGTATGTGACTTGCTTACTGAGGTAGATAGTAATGTAGAACATCCACCAGCATGTGCCCACAGTGGTGACTACTCCCTTGTATGTAACACAACTCCTGAGTTTGTGCAGGACATCCACATCAAAGGCCATAATACTTCCATAATTAACAGCCTTCATCACACCAATAACTGAGTACAATGCACCCTTTTTATGTACCTCTCTACACATCTTCCAGGGATGCGTAACTCAAGTATACCACATTTGCCACAGTGAACTACCCCACATGTTGTTAGCCACTATACTTATGCTTTTTGTTGCATAAACATTAGTGTCTGATGATGCAGAAACATTATCAAGGTGTTATACTAGATACATTTGTGATACCTGTTCCAATAATGCACTCAGTATATACATAGCTGATTTATAACATTGATGGCATAGATTATATTCTTCACAGTTTGAATTGTGCTATAGTTTTATATATATATATATATATATATATATATATATATATATATATATATATATATATATATATATATATATATGTATATATATATATATATGTCATGCACACCACTAGCCAGGATTGATCATAATGTCACATACAGGTATAGCAGTGTCCCTCCTAACACCTCCAGCAGATGTTACAGAGTTAGGACGGTATGCTTGATTCCCCTCATAGATTGCTGACAACTCATAATAGTTGTACAAGTATGTTCGTGCAGAAGTATCTTTGATCACTCCCAGTCACATATGTTATGTCAGAGACATGGAATTATTGTTGGTATTTGTCGCTCTCCTACTATGGACACAATAGAAGAGTCTGTGTGGTTTTTGTTCAAGCAGGTTTATTTTATACAAACACATTATGATAGAAGTTTACTGACTTTAACTTACGTAACTTATATACAAACTAACTACTGTGATCATGCATGCTCTCTCTACCGGGCTGCTATCTCAAAATGGCGCTAGGAATAGCACGTGTCTACCATTTATACATGCAAGTACAGTCTTTGACTTGCTTCTTAAAGGCATAGCACACCTCACATATGCACTCTGATCTACATCCTCCCTCTTTGAGAAAATGATATAACTTTATGAATCTATTTGACATGCGGAAATCACAGGTAATTCTTTGTCATAAATTTATGCAAGATTAAATACATACATATATATATATATATATATATATATATATATATATTCAGTCAAGTCCACATTGCTGCGTATTTCACTCTTGGTTTAGACATTCGTCCATAATGTGTGACATAAAACTGGGAATTGGATTTAGCAACTGGAAAAGTCTCTTCACAATGTTCGGTCTTTGGAGTTTTCAAAACATCTTCAGGAATGGAATCAGAGGGTTGAACACACTCTGGGATGGAAACTACATTTGGTTCACTCTGGAATTCAGAACCTACATCACAGAAACAATGTTGTGATGATTAGGATGATGATGATGATTCTGGCACAGGAAGAAGATGTCTATGATTCCTCTGATACTGTACACCCTCGGATTCCATAAGGCAGGACCTTGGCTTGGAACAAATGTCTGTAATCTGACCAATCTGGTCAAAAACTTTCGACGTTTGTATTCTCACTGTTTCTCCTTTCCTCAACAGAAGAAGTAATCTGCTCAATTTGTTGTAACTGGACTTCTGGGTGGTACGCTTTTGGATAATTGAGCTTTAATGGTTTTATTGTCCTTAGCTTTAGGCCTTAATAAACTGGAACTAATAGGTAGCATAGTTCTAGTTTGCCTGGAAAGAAGTCTTTGAGCAGGTGAGCCAAGAATATCGGTATCGTCATGGGGTATGTTTCTGAGATCAAGCAAATTCAAAAATACATCTGTGTTATCACACTTTGACCTTTTAAGTAATTGTTTTACACTCTGCACTGCATGTTCAGCTAGACCATTTGACTGTGGATATTCAGGACTGCTAGTGACATGTACAAAGTCCCATTCTTTTGTAAATTTCTGAAATGACTGACTAGTAAATTGAGTACCATTGTCAGAAATAACTTTATGTGGACTACCATGGACTGAGAAATGACGTTTCAACTTAGTAATAACAGCAGTGGATGTTAGATTAGGTAATAGATCAATCTGAAACCAATTTGAATAAGAGTCTACCAATACTAAATAATGTTGATTATTCCAGTTGAAGGTATCATTTGCAACAGTTGACCATGGTAGTTCAGGAACTGGACTTAGCTGAAGTGGTTCTCTCTGCAAATGCAGTCTAGTACTATTGCATACTGAACAAGAAGAAAGTACTTTTTCAATGTCTTTCGGTAATGAAGGCCAAAATACCAATTCTCTTGTACTTCTTTTAGTGGATGCAGAACCTGGGTGACCACAATGCAAACTCTGGATATATTCTTGTTGTAAGGAAACAGGAACAACTTTTTTAGGACTTTTGAAAATAATACCATCTTCCTTCAACATTTCATCTCTGTAAGGAAAATAGGTTTGCACTTCAGGTGGTACACTAAATTGCTTTGATGGCCATCCAACATTAATGTAGTGATTGAGCTTTTGCAAAATAGGATCAGTCTTTGAGTGATCTCTTAACTCATTAAGTTTAGTGGTAGAATAATTATGCACTGCCATCAAGTCAAAGTCAAAATTATCTGTGTCAAGCTGTTCCATCGTATTTCTGGGTGATCTGGATAAGGTATCCGCCAGATAGAGCAATTTGCCTTTCGTATAGACCATTTTGAAGTTGTACTTTTGCAATTTGAGCATCATTCTTTGTAATCTTGCTGGAGCAGAATGCATAGGCTTGTTTAGAATAGTAGCTAGAGGTTGATGATCTGTTTCAATCTGAATAGCTCGACCATAAATATAATCATGAAACTTGGAATATGCAAATACTTTTGTCAAAAGTTCTTTCTCAATTTGAGCATTTTGCATCTCAGTTTGAGTAAGTGTTCTAGATGCATAGGCTACTGGGCTACCCTCTTGAAGTAAAACTGCACCAAGATCAAATTTTAAAGCATAACAGGAAAGAATGACTGATTTGTTCACATCATAGTATCTTAATGTAGGTGGGGTAGCAATATTCTGCTTAAGGTCTTTAAATGCCTTCTGGTGCTGCTCTAATCCTGACCATGCAACATTTTTGCACATCAGCTGTCTTAAAGGTGTTGTCAACTTACTGAAATCTGGCATAAACTTGCCTAAATAGTTAACCATGCCTAGAAAACACTGTAGGGCTTGAACATTGTCTGGTGCTGATATCTCAAGAATAGCTGCATGCTTGGTTGGGTCTGGTCTTAAGCGTGTACTGGTAAATAAATGACCTACATACATAACTTCTCTTAGTCTGAATTTGTACTTTAGAGGATTGAGCTTTAAGTTCACTTCACACACTCTGTCTGGAACTCTCTTTAGGTTTCTGTCATGCTCTGCTTCTCCATTGCCTCCAACCAATAAATCATCTACTATTATGGCACAAGGATAACCGGAATACATTTGCTCCATTGCACGCTGAAAAACTTCACTTTCAGAATGTATTCCAAATGGCATCCTTAGGAATCTGTATCGGCCAAATGGAGTACCAAGACTGGTTAGAAATGAGGATTTGTGAACAGCCATTTTAGAACCTTATATATAGCTTTCTCACTGGATAGCCCCTCATCTTCAAAAACAAGAAATTTGTTTCATGCTGAGTATACAAAAAATATTTAGATAGAATAACAAAATGGCAACAATAGAGCTCTTGGCACAACTTAGGCCAGATGGCATGCTGAAATATTTTGGGAAATATTAAAATAATGAAAATGGTAGGAGAGAACTTTTGAAATACATAATCAAGACTTGTAATTGCATCATTTGTCAACAGTATGGGAGCAACTTTTGTTAGTCATAATGTTAGAGCCGCATTATCTCCCAAACGTAATTTTGCTAGTGGTGTTTGAAATCTGTTCTGGAATTAAATTGTACACTAACACGATGATGCAGCGGTAGTATTGTTGCCTCACAACAAGAGGTTCTCCCGTTCGATTCTCGGCTGGAGTGTGGGGAGTGCCTTCTGTGTGGAGTCTGCATGTCCTCCCCGTGGTTGGGTGGGCATTTGAAAGACATGCATAAATGGGTGTGCCTTCGTTGAAGGTTAAACGTCAAGCTGGCACTTCGGCGTTCTTGGAAATCTACTACCAATCATTAGCGGACCGGAGCTCCTCTGTGGTGACCCCTAACCGGGAAAAGCCGAAAGACAAACAACAACAACTAACAGTGGTAATGCTGATGAGGTGAACACAGGTGATAACACACTGAAGTCTGAAGTGAAAGTATTGAGGACTAGTGAATGGATTAGCAAACATAGCTAAAAAGCATCAGAACTTTACCAGTTATCTGGTAGATATTATCAGGATTTCATTTTAGGGGTCCACTGAGTGAAGTACAGAAATGTATTTGTTTTTTTTTTTTTGTAGAATTCTTTCACAGAGGATGATTTGTAACCTTGTGCAAAGTCATACGAACTAACAGTTGTATGATAAGATGGACCCTACTGGTTATGCTAAAAAGTTAGGAATGAAATATTGACAATTTACTTGGTTCTTTTTTGTATACAAGTGATCTGATCTAAGGGATATTTTTTAGTCTTGACCTGGGCAGTGATGTGTAATTATGTGAAGCAAACTTGTCATTCGGAGATATCTAAAACAGAGTGACAATACAACATCAGTTACAAAACTACATATCAAGATATCAAAGAGTACACAATATATCAGACAAAATAAGATAAATGAAACAGTATTCATTGCTAGCTACAGATCACCATCAATGTCCCCCAAAGATCATGGATATTACCTTGATAACACTGAGGGGTTAAATAGCAAGCCAAATACATTTTGCTAGCTAGAGCACCTCAATTACTTAAGCATTGACTGACTCACTTCTGAAAATGGATGTGGTCAGCATTTCTTACACTTTGCTAATACCAATGCACTGGAGAAAATTCTAAAACTACCCATTAGAGGCTTTAATATCATTGACTTGGTCCTTACTAAAGCAGTCTTCACAGTACCCCACCATACATTTCCCCAGCCTTGATTAAATATAACCACAAATCAGCCCACCACCAAATGAGACCGTCTTTAGGGAATTTTCCAGGTCAACTCTACTTCAGCTTGTAGAAAATCTATGCAAAATTCCCGACAACCCCCACAAGTGGACCCTAATGGCAGGGCTGCCACATTCAGTTTCAACTTTTACCAGCACTTAAACAGCTGCGTAGAAAAGCCTATACCCATTCACCCTAAGTATAATGATAAATTTAGGAATAAAACTATCTGGTAAAATACCAGTATTAATAAACTGCATAATATTAATAAACTGCATAATAAAAGAATAAAAATAATGAAACGTTGTAAGAAATCTCCATCCCCCCACCTCAAGACCACACTAAGGAGGCCAGCAAGGAAATTAATAGCATTATTAAAACATGTAGAGTGGAGGATGAACATAAGATTGCTACTAAATGAAACTACAAATCATTCTTTAGTTATGTCAGGAAGTTAACAATCAACAGTGTCCTGAGTTCATCCATAATTATACCACACAGTTCAATCCCAAGGATATAGCCAATATTAGTGGACAAGTGTCAACATTACCCCAAGTATCCATACTGTTGTGGCTACTCTCTTTGAAAATGTAGTTTCCCCTGAAATCACCTTGGAACAAGTCTTAGAATCCATGTCAAAGCCTACAAATAATGTTTCTAAGGAACCAGATAATATAACTAGTTGCAATCTCATCAGTGCCAGGCATGCACTAACCAAGCCTCTATTTAAACTGTTCAGCCTCAGCCTATCCACAGGATTTTCTCCCGATGTTTGAGGAACAGTCACTGTGTCTCTTCTGCACAAGTACAACCCTCTACAGACCAAGGTAATTATAGGCCCATCAGCTTCACCAGCCTTATATGCACAGCCATGGAGCATATTGCCAGAACTCATTTGTCAAAACATAGGCAACTTAACTGATCTAGACCTCAGTTAGTTTTTTTTAAGGGAATGTCCTGTATATTGAACCTAGAAAATTTCTTTGAAAAAGTTACAGTGGTTGTGGACAGTAGTCATTGTGTGTACACTACTTATCTCTATTTAAAAAGACAATAGAGTGCAACAAAGGATTTATCCAGTATGCAGAAGCCTTGAAACAAGAGGTACATGCTATCCTTAGTGAAGCAAGCTGGACTTTCAAGCATCTTGCCCAGTGCTGACACACACTGCATCCCTGTGGAATAACACCAGATATTTATACAATTATTGAACCTAATTATCTTTTCTTTGTATGTAGGCATCATTCAAGGTGAAGGAAGAATTCCGCTTAAGCCTAGTGTCATGCATGCTTTTGTAACACAGGATCATAGGTTCATAGGTAGGTACTAGGCTATTGGCCCAAGGGCCTATGTAAGCCTAGCCAACAAGATTCCCAGCTTACGCCACCCAAGAAAGTTATTTTCTTGTGCCACTGTCGAGCAGAGACACAGAAGTGATCCCCGGGGTGTATTTCCTATTTCCCATCCACTCATCAAGATTTTTCTTGAAGAGTGCTAATGAAGAACTTTGCTTGACATAGATGGGTAACCTATTCCAGAGTATGGGAAGTCTCTGGGACAGGAATCTAGCCCTCCAGCATGTCCTGTTTATTGTGGTGATAAAGTTTAGGTCCCTAGAGCGTGTAGCTCGGAGGGATTGGGATTTCTTTAGGTGTAGCATGTCCAACAGCTCTGGGTTTGACATAGCTTTATATGTTAGGTAGAGATCACCTCGGAGTAGGCGATATGCTATGAAGTAAAGCTCTAGTTTTTTGAGGCAGTCAGTGTAGGGCATTTGTCTGAGGCCAGTAATCCTCTTTGTGAGGTACTTCTGTGGCCTTTCCAGCTGCTGCAGATGTCTTGTGAGGTACATTCCAAAAGGGGCATTGTACTCTATAATGGGTCTAATGAATGTCGAGTAGAGGGGAACAATGACCTCTTTTTTCCTGGACGAGAACCCTTTTACGATGAGGTGTGCCACGTAGAAGGACTTTCTGACTACTTTGGCAATGTGACTATCAAAGGAGAGAATACTGTCCACCTGGGTCCCAAGGTCTCTTATCACACATTTGGTGTTAAGTAGATTGCTGCCTATGTTGTAGTTCATGGGTACAGAGTTTTTATCAAAGGTAATGACACTACACTTTTTGGCATTGAGCTTTAGGCCATGGCTCTGACACCAGGCATCTGTCTCAGTGAGGCCCTTCTGTAGGATGTCCACATCATTTGCGGATTTGACTATGGCTCCTAGTTTGCAGTCATCTGCAAACTTCATTAGCCAGAGGCCTTCTGTGCTAGGCTGTACTTCAGAGAAGTAGATATCAAACAGGAGAGGTCCCAGGACGGAACCCTGTGGTACTCTACTTGTCACTGCTTTGAGGTCAGATTTGGAGTCTGCAACTTTTACAGTGTGGGTTCTGTCAGTGAGCCAGTTGGCAACCCATCTTGTGACATAGGGATTTATACCTAGTTTAGTGAGTTTAGCTATAATTCCAGAATGGGGGGTGGTGTCAAAAGCCTTGGCAAGGTCAAGATAGGCTGTGTGAACCACCTTACCCTCATCTATGGCTTTGGTGACTGCCTCAAAGAAGCTGATCAGGTTCAGGAGGCATGATCTGCCTTTCACAAACCCGAACTGGTTAGGATCCAGAGTTTGGAGGTTACCAATGTCTTTGTTTATGAGTTCCATGATGATACATTCCATGGTCTTGCAAACCAGGCTCGTCAGGCTAATAGGTCGATAGTTCCCAGGATCAGTAATGGCTCCCCCTTTGTGGAGTTGGATAACTGTTGCTGTGTACCATTCAGTGGGCACAAAGCCTGATCCAAGGCTATTATTGAACATGGTGCTTAAGTGGGGAGCCAGTTTGTTCTGAAGTTCATGTAAAACGCAGCCTGGGATTTTGTCCAGTCCCATGGATGCTGTGTTTTTGGCTTTAGAGAGTGCATCTTTTACCTGTGTAGTTGTGATTACAGGGACTCTGCATTCTTCCTTTATAGATATGGGCCCTTTAGGGAGTGAGAGGGGGGTAAAGTTAGCACTGAACCTATCTGCCAGGATGTTGGCAATATCAGTTGGTTCTGTAATTTTCTTGCCTTTGTGCTGTAACTCAGAGCAGATCTGGGTATTGCCATCAAGATTCTTGACATAGCTATAGAATGCTTTGTGGTTGTCCTTGGAATTAATGGTGATTTTGTTTTCATAGCTAGCTTTGGAGGATCTTATAAGGGATCTCAGCTTCTTACTGAGGCTGACCAGGGAGCTCCTCCACTCATGGGATTTTATTCTCTTTTGCAACAGTTTCTTCCTTCTGTTGTACAGTTTGTTTATGGCAGGGGACCACCAGATTGGCTTCCTTTTTTTGGAGGATAGCATCTTGGTTCTGTTTGGGATAGCACGATCCATGCACTAGTGTAAGTTTTTAAAAAGTGCATTTGTGTAGGATTCAGCAGTTGTAACTGTATTGTCCATCTACATGGGTGTCATGAAGTTCACCACTTCTGTCTTAAAGAAGCATGAAGTTGGCTTTAGAGACATTTTTTACTGTGGTTTCCTTAATGGGGGGTGGGGGCGGGATGTGGATATCAAGGGTGATTAGCTTATGGTCAGATCGGACCAACGAGGAGTTGACTTCAGGTGTGGAACACCGGTCACTCATGTTGGTAATGACTAGGTCTAGGATATTGTTGGCCCTGGTGGGGGTGTGGATAAGTTGATCCAGGGCATTGGAGTTTATGAATTCCAGAAAGTGTTAAGCTAAGGAGTTGGTACATGAGTAGTTTTCTCAGTTAATGGTGGGGTAGTTGAAGTCGCCCAGTATTAGGGTGTTTGGTTGAACCCTAATATTTTCAAGTACATCAAGAAAAGATGAGTGGGAATCCCGGGGCATGGTGGGGGATCTGTAGCAAGCTACAGTTTGGATTGCAGTTTTGCCCAGAGTTAGTTGCACTTGGATAACCTCGGATGCATTATGCTGAGCAACTAGCCTGGAGGTGTGGATATCCTTAATGAATATGGACACACCTCCGCCTTTGGTGTTTCGGTCCAGGTTGCATGGCCGAAAAGTGTGGTATGAGTTATAGCCTGGTAGTGCAGGGGTGCTCTATGGAGCCTTGAACCAGGTCTCAGTCACTGCACAGATATTGATGTTCTCCATTTTAAAGAGTGCCTCGAGTGAGTGCATTTTGAGATTTAGACTTCTAGCATTGAGTAGCATTACCCTCAGTTTTTGCTTGCCTGTTCCTGTTATGGTGGTGAATTTGTTATTTGAACCTTGCCTAAAAAAGGCACTATAGGGGCAGCAAGAGCCTTAGCCAGTATCCGGAATACCAGGGGCGACAGGTGCAGGCCATCTGTGGCAAAGCATCGTGGTCTGTCGACCATGTCATCCCAAGCAGACAGATACCGGATCCCCTTAGAATGATACCAGAAGCTTAGCCCATTGTTGAAGTCAATCATTTTGTCCTTGTACTGCGGTATCATTCTGGGTGATGGCAGAATGCTACTCAGGGCTAGGGTCATACCTGCCTAGACTACAAGATCAGAGAGCTCTTCCATGTCTCTTTTCATGTAGTCCAGGGAGGTACATCTCAGGTCATTCACACCAACATGGACAATGACAGAGTCATATTTGTACTTGTTGTGGAGTGACCTGAGTGCATGGATTATGTGGCGGATCCTGGCACCCGACAGGCAGCTGACAGTAACCTTCTCCTTGTTTAGCCTGGTGAGTGGGACATCAATGTGCCTGACTATAGAGTCACCTATGACTAGTGTGTTTGGTACGTTGTTTTGCCTTAGCTGACAGTAACCTTCTCCTTGTTTAGCCTGGTGAGTGGGACATCAATGTGCCTGACTATAGAGTCACCTATGACTAGTGTGTTTGGTACGTTGTTTTGCCGTATTGGTTGTGGTTGAGTGGCACACTGAGTCTGTGGGCTATGTGTCATTTGGGTTGTGTTGGGGGATGGAGGTTGCTTGCGTTTCTGCTTTGGAGGTCTCTGTTGCTTAGACAGATTATTATTGAGATCCCCCATGAATGTTTTTATGTTACTATTTGTGGATTTTGTTGGTGTAGATTTAGTGAGACTATGTGATGAGTGTGGTGTGGTGCAAATGTTTACCTTTTCCTCATGACTGTCAAGTTCAGTCTTGGTTGGAGAGAGCTTTACCTCCAGTTTGGCTAGATAAGTGCATCTCTCACAGGTTGTAGTGTTGGGTCGTAGGAGGAGAGGGTTGTCTGTGTACATGAGGAAATTTCTACATTGCCTCAAGATGCCCAGATTCATCAGATAGACAGGACAGAACACTGGGAGCTGACCCTTGGACATGCCTGAATAAAAAACTATATTTAAAACATGCATTGAAAGATCTGATATTTCGCTCTACATATCCCTCAGGGTTCTGCATCTCAAGTCGGTGACTCATGCATGTACCACTATCATGTTGTAGTTATATCTGTTAGGACTTTACATACCAACAGGGTCCTTTACATACCAGAGATCCTAGTGCCTAAAGTTCAACTCACTGCAACCCTTTCCTTGTCCAGCCTTGTAATGATTCAGTGTGCCTAACAACAGAGTCACCAATCACTAAACATTTTATTGTTGCTATGGTTCAAAGTGTTTTTGGTCTCTTCATGGGAGGTATGCATGAGGTGGATAAGTGGCCTGATGTTTATTGAAACTTAATCTTCTTATTTCTAGCAGGCTTTGGGAGTGATTGTTTTACAGCCTCAACATTAGGCATTTTGGAGGATTACAGGCCCATCAAGGTGGAAGTGCATGATGTCCACAGGCCATCTTTTTAGGTGAGATGGAAGCATCTGGATTAATTAGGCATTGACACCTCTCACAGATAGAATTGTTAATGTTAAGTGTAAGTTCATTATCTGTGAGCATGAGACAGTTTGTACACTGTCTTAGCAGACCTAGTTAAAAGGCTGGTAACAGAGCTGAAACTAGCAGACTTTCCACCTTGTTCAGTGCTTATGTGTTTAGATTAACAAAATAAATGCAGTAGTAAGCAGGCAAGGTGATATGAAAGAGAGGGTATCTCAAACTTTAGCAGTCAAATGGGAGGAAGTTCTCAGTTTGATCCTGTAGTGGTTACCAATACGAGCAGATAAAAGATGAGACTGGCAGGAGCTGCCAAAGACAAATTCATAGTAAAGACAGGCAACTCAGGGACCACCTAATTTAAAAGAGCAACACAAACAGCTTGGTAGACACTCTGTATTCTGTCTCTGTGGAATACAGTGGGAGGGCACTTGTATTTAAATAGCTTAAGGTGAATGAACGCAAAATAATACCTTTGTGTTTACTGTCAATAATCATGTGTGACCAATTGCTTCCCGTTCCATTGGTTTCCACTTAATTGGATGCCCATCGATTTATCATGTTGCGATTTGTGATGCTTTCTGAATTAGATTTTCTACACTGAATCATTCACTTTGCAGGTACTCCATAACCTTAGTTTCTACTAGTATAACTTTTCCGCTACTGTCTCCTTTTCTACTTTTTCTATTTGTCTTTGTATTTTCTCTGTTGTCAAGTTTTCGATCTCCAGATTCCTTTGTCTGTATGTGTCTTCAAATATCATTGCTGCTGTTCTTTTTGTATTGATTAGTTTTGCTTTCTCCTTTGCATAGAAATCACACTATATTAAATCTCTTTTCTTTCCCATGTCCATATTTGTTGTTCAGATGTCTCCTGATCTTCCTGTTTCTCCTTACTTTGTGAACTCATTACATCATGCTGTGAGGTAACCTGTGTTGTGTGTTACACCTACACCAAATCCTTCACTTTCCAGGCACTCCATAACTTATACTTCTGTTTTGCTTTTTAATTCTACTTTATTAATCTTATTTTCTACATTCCCTCTGTGACTTGTGAAATGTTGCATATCTGGATGCCTTCGCCTGTATTTCTCGTTGAGTATCTTTGGGGCTGCCTTCTTTATACTGATTAATTTGGCTTTCCCCTTTGCATGAATATTGCACCATATCAAATCTTTTTCCCCATGTCTATATTTCTTTTTTTACACTTTACAAAAAGTTCTAGGTTTTGTTATTTATATATTCATACCTCCTCGGATGCTCCTTTTTTCAAACGGATCAAAGTTTCTTGGTCTATACATACAGTTTTTCATGCATCTGTTGTAATTAAGGCACATTTTTATTTGAAGCTTCTGACAGTTTCATTCCTGTAATGTCTCTCAGTCTTTTTATATACCTTGTGTCTGGAAATTCTGGGCTGTTTACATAATAGTAACAATACATAATCTCCTTCTTATCCTCAATAGTTCACTGTATCGTCTTTATGGCTCTTCTTTGGCCTATCTGTTTTTGTGATTTTTGTGGTCTGCTACTTCTACAACAGGGAGGCCATCCTCCTTGCTTTGTGCATTTGTTCCAGATTCTGGATATAATTTTACCACCTAAAGGCATATTTTAAATGTCAACATCCAACAAGTGCATAAATCCAAAAACTATGTGGACCACCTCCAAGCCTTGCCACTCTTCTTGGTCTCAAAGGCTACTGAGGACAGATTTGTGCCACACGTGCATAACCTCATAGTCCTGTCAAAACTCCTGCACATTCATAATTGCAATGAGGGTATAAACAGTCACTCAACAGGTGTCAATCTGTACTGCAATATAAATGTGGGAAGGACAGATGTTTATCAACTAGACTCCCACTTCTTTGGAATGATCTTCCTCTCCACATAAAGCAAAGTAGACCTCTTACTGTACTTAATCATAATCTGGATGGATAAGCCTAATTTCATTCCTGATTTTAGTAGCCTTGTCCCTCTTACACAGAAACATCATGTTAATATTCAGCTTGCCTCAGGGTTAATAAAATGTGAGATATACAACAAGGGGAATGCTGTTATAGATTTCGAATGATCCTTACGGCTCAACAGACTAGCAAGTACCTATGTGAACTTGTTATTGTGCTATACTTTTAATTTTCGAACATATTTTTGTATATGCCTTTGACCTTTGTGACAACAAAAAGGGCCCAGGTAAACTTCTTGGTGAACCATCATAAACTTTTAATAACTACAAATCCTTTTATTGCAGTCTGTAATACTTCAGAAGTCCAGGGAGTCACCCCTCTTGGCCATACTAAACTCCTTCCTCTTATCACTCCGCTTAACTTTTGCTGCTTAAGTGGATATCATGGTTTCATCTGCTTCTACCTGTATTGTGTGGATCCGGCTCTAAGATAGTGCATCAGAACAAGGATTTGTCAATTTTCACTAAAAATCTCCCTGCGCTAACAGCCTTATAAAGATTTCACTAACTCTGTTTTATTTACTGTCTTTATGCTGCTGCTGCTCTGTACATGCGTGATTCCATGTTTAATTTTCAGATTTTTTGTTAACCATGGGTACTGCAGACAGTATCCTTTGCTTGTGCTGCTTGAAATCACCTCATCGTCTGTGGATTTCAAGTATGAAATAAGACCAATGGAACTGTAGTATCAAACTCATTTGTTTAGAAATCATACATTTTGTAGGTAACTGCAAATAAAAAGCAAAAAAAAAAAAAAACAGTGAATGAGCTACATGGTCAGTTTAGGCCTATGACTCCTGTGGCGCAAATATAAATTGTAAGCGTCTGCTGTGGGTGCCAAAAGCGTCAATAACTTTACTGATGAACTGTTTCTTTTCACAAATGATATGTTCACGATGAGCACTAATCATGCACAGTGCTGAAAGTCTATCATCAGTCATTGTGCACCTTAACCAGGTCTTGACCCGTCTCAGAGTGCTGAACGATCGTTCAATGGTGCAGGTAGTGGCTGGTAAGGTCAACACAATCAGAACTGCTTGCTTAACAGCAGGAAAGAAATCACAGTGTTGCAACAAGTCAGCAAAGTCCACTGTTTTGGCTATATCTGGAACCTTCGTATGCCAATAGTCGAACCAGTTCATCATCTCTAATTCCAAATTGTCGATATGATATAGTTCGTTACTGACTGCAATTCATTTTTGGAATTCTTCACGTTCTAGGTTTTGCATCATTTTAGGATGCAGATAAAATAAGTTGAACTGAGCAGTGTTACTGCTGGAAAAGCGAGACGTCAGTGAAGAAACTAATGAGTCAAGATAGGCAATATAAATACTCATTCTGTAATAACTCTCAAAATCCCCGGCTACTGTATTTGCTCGGTGTGTTTGTCGACTGCAAATCCTTGGCAACACTAACTCGATACCAAGTTTATCTGCTATTGATTTTGCCTTACTGAGAATGTCATTCCTAAAGTGCTCTTCAGCATGGTTACGGTGCTCCTTGAATATTTCAATGAGTCTGTTGATGTGCTGTTGAGCCTTTATTATATCAAGTTGAACAGACTGCAACATCTGGGCAACGGGCTCAAGAACTGATGAGTAATTTGCAATAATGAAGAGAGAAATAAGAAACGTGCATGAAGAGCAAGCACTGAGTAATATATGTGCATTTTGTCTGGTTTCACCAGCAGTGATCTTCTGAAGATCAGCGAGGCAGTCAAATATTTTCTCAAAGTTTTGACTAAACACACGAATGGATTTATATTTCTCAGTCCATCGTGTCTCACACAGAAGAGGTATATTTGGTACCAATGCTCGTCGCTTTGGACTGTCACGAAAAAAATTAATAATCTTCTTAATAACACCAACAGCACTACTTATTTCAGGAACATCATTCAGATCATTGACTACAAGGTTTAGTCTGTGAGACGCGCAGAGTGGATAAAGGCTGCTTTTGGATACTTTTCACGAATCTTTGCCTGAACACCATTCTGGATGCTTGCCATTATGGAGCAGCCATCATAGCCTTGTCCGAGTAATTTTTCCAAGTCTAGACCGTACTTTATGCATTCACTGACAATGACATTTGATACAGACTGTGCATCTCTCGCAACAATGGGAACAAAACCCAGAAACTCTTCTCTAATACAATCACCATCAACAAACCGAATGCCCAATGACAACTGCTCAATGCCCGAGATATCTGCAGTTTCATCTGCCAATACACTAAATCCAATTGTCCTACGCGCTGCACAAACAATCTCATTTCGAAGTACGTGTTCGCATTCTGCCAACAACTCATTTTGCACCCTATGGGATGTGTACCGAGCATTTCCTGCAGCTGTTTCACTGTGCTGCTTTAATATTGTGTCCCCAGCTTCAATACGAAAATCTAATAAGTCACAGAAATTTCCACCAGAGCCTTCTTTTCCACGAAGAGGAATGTCATGGGTTGCACAGTAAATAATGGTAGATAAAATTCCAATTTCTTTCGGTTCTCTGCAATTTGTTTTGCTACTGCTGCATCAAGCTGTGGAATAACAGCTGTTTCTGGCTTCTGTCGCGTACAAGAAAAATTGGCAGCATCTTCAGTAGAACCTTTGTGCCATGATGACTGCATGTGATTTCTTGCAGACTCATTGAAGGCATTATATTTTGTGCACACACTAGTGATGAAGCTGCCTTGCAACCCACGGTGAACTGACTGAGGAAATAATACACAAGTTAAGCAGAGTGGGCCTTTCAAGAGAGGAGAATACGCAAGCCACGGTGAATACTGAGACAGCCAACTATATCGGAATGCTTGCTTTTTGTCTGATGCATCAGCTTTGAAGTTGTAATTCTCTGGAGGGATGTATGGTTGTGTCAGTAACCTGAATTTCATGAAGTCATCAATTCTGTCTGATCGAATGTAACAACCAATATCAGTTTCTGCACATACACTTTGTGGGGTCTCGCGCTGTTCCCCAAACACAGCAGAGACAGCACCTTTCTCTATACGTTCATCAACAGACCCAGCTAGTTCTGTTACTTCATGTTGCTCGTACCTTGCTTTCTTACTAATCTGTTTGAAAAATGTTCTAATGTCCTCACTGTGTGCCATCACATACCCCACTTATTCAATAATAGACAACTTAAAGCATCCGATGATGGGCTAGTGCTACCTTTGTAGTATGTATATTGCAGCTCTATCAATGATGTTACTGAACAAAAGAAAAAAAAAACTGTCAGATATGGGATTAAAAAATGTTTGATGTGTTTCAACATCACCAATGATTAACAAGTTTCTCATGCTAACCTGGACAACAACAGAAAATAAATTCATAAAACTAGTTGATGTTTGCTTTTGTACATATTTATGCAAGGAAAACTTAATACTGCAGTAAGTACTATCTGGACAGAAATACATACTTTATGCACAGTCTTCGCAGTTTTCCCAAATAAAGCAAATAAATAGTCCCTGTAGATTATGATGTTTGTAGATGACATTGTGATCTGTAGTGAGATTAGGGAACAGGTGTTTGATGAGACCCTGCAGAGATGGAGATATGCTCTACAGCAGGGGTGTAGCCAGGATTATCAAATTTGTACTCAACTCCCAGACTGTTGCTTCCCCCTTAACAAGCCACATCCACATTAACACTGCTGACCAAACCATGCGCCCCTTTATATTGCTGATCTCAGAACAGAAGTATATGCCACGGTAGTAATTACATGACACATGAACATTTTCATTCCAAAAGTATATCTTCCGTAAGTCAAAAAACAAAATACCTTTCCATTTACACTAGGACAGATCAGTTTGACCCCCCCCCCCCAAGATTACTCTTCTTCCCCTTGCAGCCCATAACCCTTGTAGTGGCTCATTACACCTCCAGTAATGCTGCTGATTAAATGACTCTCAGGGTCTAGGCATCACATGCTCCGCAGTGTTGTGGTCTGTAGGTACAACATATTGTGCTCTCCCTATGTAACACCCAAGCTATGAGCCACAACTACCTCCCTTTCACCAGCATGGGTCACCTGGCAATGCATGATCACTCCTATGGACTACAGTCACACTATGCCTTTTCGAATGGTAAACCTTACATTCCCAACAGCAAATACATTTTAGCTGGGCTAAGTCATACTTCCTATGACAATTAATGAAGATGTGTACCCATGGGAGTCAATCAAGCAAAAAGTAAAGCAGTTGAAATTTACATCCTTACTACCTTGCTTACATTCTGTGAATCTCAAGAAGACACCCTTGACCATAAATCTTCTGGCTATCACTAGCAAGCAAGTCTTCAATGCACTCTCCAAGTCAAAGAATAATACCTCAATAGACCCTGAGAATATCCTGGGATACCTCTTGGATAGCATGAAACATGAGGTATCAGGCACTCTAAAATCAATGTTAAACATTAGCCAACTAATTTGCTTCATGATTAGTGAATGGCAGACTGCAGTACTTAATCCTTAGCACAAGGTTTGGCCTTCTACTGACATGGATAACCATAGACCATAAGTTTGAATGTTCTTGTACGTAAACGCATGGAAAGAATCATAGATATTTTAAATAAAGACACAGGGAACCAATTTTCTTATTTACTTCTACAACTATTACAGATATTGAAATAAAATAGCACAAGCACTGATAGCCATTTGCTAAATATAGTCTCACAATGAAAACAGACTCAGCATGAGCAGTAAACTTCTCTGCCCTTGAAACTCACACTCATTGACATGGCATGAAAACCCACATTAAAAGAAAATGCATCTGACAGTGGAGGATTAAGTTAACCTTTGAGCTGTTTTCAAACCATAAGCTCCTTGCACACATTTATAGGGCCATGCACACATGTATGTATTATTTGATTCACCCTCATGATAAATTATATTCCTTATATAATACATCACAATTTGTTAGAATGGTATTTGAATTCCGTAGTCATGAACATTTTTCTAAAAAGCAATGAACATTTTTCTAGAAAGCAATGAAACAAAATGTATGAGATAATGATAAAGCTACCCATTTCAAAAAATGTTGACCATAAAATGCCACTCATACTTCCATCATTATAATACAGCAATACTACTTAAAAAGCACAATCTTTTCAGAAGTAAAAGTCATCCAGATATTTCTACCTTAAAGAGCTCTGTAACTAAGAAAACTTTACATTTCAATGTTTCATATACAAATTCAGTGCCTGCTGCCTTTGAAGAATAAATTGTCTATGTTACATTAAAAATGGTAAGCTGATAATATTGCAATAGGGAACGACTGACAATCCAACAAGTTACTAGGAATCTTATACAAAGGAGGACACACAGGAGTGTAGAACCCCCCCCTATACTTTCTTAAAATGCACCAAATAATCCACAGTCAAAATAGCACTGCAATA
Organism: Protopterus annectens; assembly: GCF_019279795.1. Classification (NCBI taxonomy): domain Eukaryota; kingdom Metazoa; phylum Chordata; order Ceratodontiformes; family Protopteridae; genus Protopterus; species Protopterus annectens. The sequence continues at coordinate 231,047,937 of NC_056750.1, forward strand.
TCAGCACTTCATCTACATGGTATGGGAGTAAAAGCCTCAGCCTTCTGCACCAAAGGCAATTATGCTGCTATGCTAACCCTGCTTTCAAATTCTACAATGCAAACAGTGACTGCCATTTGATAAACAAAACAGTTAACCACTCACTATATACCAGTGCTACAGAAAAGACTAAAACTGAACTAGCATAAAAAGTTTTAATTTTCGTAAAACACGTCATCAGAATGATAAAAACACAGTTCCGCACTCTATTTAAACCTAAAATGTGTGTGTGTGTGTGTGTGTGTGTGTGTGTGTGTGTGTGTGTGTGTGTGGAGGGCTCATGAAGATGTGTGCAGTCATGATGCTCTACTAGGTAGAATCCAACATTGCCAAATAGCACCGGTAAAATAGCATAACACTTACATATTACTGAGCCCTTCCTCCCACCAAAATTCCACACATGACTGACAAAGCAAGGAAAAGCCAACAAGCTCATAGGTAAGTACTAGGCTATTTGCCCAAGGGCATTTATAAGCCTAGCCTGAATGTGTCGGCTTTCACCACCCCCTTAGATTAGTTCCCTGTGCCTCTGTCCAGCAGAGCCATTAGTTCCCTGCGCCACTGTCCAGCAGAGCCACTGCAGTGATCCCTGGGGTAAACTTCACCCATCAAGGTTTCTCTTGAAGAGTGTTAGTGAGGGTGATAACAGCCTTTACGCTTGATTATTCATGGTTTCAGACCTCTCAACTGTCCATTTTGTCACAGAATGCCCAGATGTTTACCTCATATTTTGGTCTGTCCCTCATAAAATTGATAGTTGCCTGGCAAACCACTTAGATTATTTGAGAATTGAAATCACTAAATAATTTTTCAGACTTTAGTACTATATGCTTTACATCCACAACTCCTCTATGAAAAAAAAAAAATTCATGTTGGAGTGTCAGCCTCGCATTACTCAAAAAGCACATTACCACCTACTATGATCCTATGACCAATACTACCCTGTCTTCACAATAATGTCTAAGATTCTAAGACTAACACCCAACATGTTTCTAAGCAATTTTCTTTTTCCTCAATCTCTACTATCTTTTCTAACTCAAACATGTGTACTACCAGCTCACTACAAGTCTCCCACAAACCCACACCTTAAGTAACTACAATAACTCATTCTATCAAAACATATCATCTGAACTATGCAATTCTATACCACACTGTCTCCTTCCTTATAGATAACATCAAATTTACAATACTAATAACTTCTCCCTCAAATTCTTCTCTATTAATTCTTTCTCTACCCCAAACCACACACACACACAGACACACACACACAAAGACACACGCAGACAGACACACACAAATAACAATAAATAAACAACTCGCATACCTACTTCCATTTCAACTCATTATCGACCTGTGGAGTGTGGAGATATACATCCCAAATCCCAATCCAGGACCACCACACCAAATTCAGCTTCCCAGTTGCCAACTCCACTACATCTGTCCACTCTTCCCAAAAAGATACTCTGGTTCATTTTCTTAAATGCAAATGTAAGGAGCCTCATCAGTAAAATTCAAGATACACATGCATCCATATGGACCATATCCCTATACTCTCCCTGACATAATCATCATTACAGAAATCTGGTTAAAAAAAATGTAGCAGATATAAATAAATACTCCTCTCTGGCTGCAATATTCAGTCTTAGATTTAATACTAACAAGAACAACACACACCATTACCTCTGGCAGTCTACCTGATACCTAAATGTTAACTTACTTGCCCACAATTATCCAGACACATTACATTAATAAATTAATCACAGTAAAGTTCACAACTTAACCTTTTCTGCAAAGATATAGTCAGTGAAACATTAAAAATTAAAAATGTAGCAGGACTCCCTTAAGAACTCTTCCTCTAAATGACACAGACACACGGTGTGTCCAATAACAAAACCTTGCCAAAAGGGAGAGAGAAACGGTGACTGAAAAATGTATAAAGCAGTCTTACTGCTACAAAAACAAAGGGATAAATAAAATCATGGTTTCAGTGCTAAAGACTAAAAGCATATGGATGAACCCAGTACATCAAGGCAGCAGCAAATTAACCAATCACAGTAAGCTAAAACAAAACAATAGCAATCATACATCTGTTCTGAATTTACAATGATAGTCTACAATGTGCAAAATAGGAAAAGTCACAAATATAAATGGGCTAAGGCTTTCTTTATCAAAGAAATAAAATATTAACACTGACATTTTGACTGACGATCTAAAAACAATAAGTGGAAAAATAAATAGTTATATCAGTCACTTTCTTCAACTCAGCTTTTATAAATTATAGGCCGCCGCCTCAGCCTCATGGCCATCTTTAGCCAGCCACTGCCAGGAAAGCACACGAGGGAAAGGAAAGCAAGATGGCAGCTCATCACATCGTGATGATGCCTGGAGGGACGGTCGGTCGGACGTTGAATTGGTGCAGGATTCAGGAAACAAAATAAAGTTTGCTTTTTAAAGTATGGAAATGGGTTTTTTCAAACACGGAGGTGCAGTCCAGAGCACCACTCACTCACTCTCACACACTCAAGTGAAGTGTGCCAGGCCCAGGCACCATGCCAGTTTTGCGTTTTGGCGCCAAGTGTTCAGTCAGTCTTCACCTTCAAAACTACAAAAAAAAACAACCTACCTTCCCTGCTTGTAATAATACCAACACCATACGCACCACCACCAGTCCAGTCCTTCCACCACTCACCACACGAAACACGATGGTTTGGCTTGCTCCTGAGCACGAAATCATCAAATTCCACTTCCACCGATGTCCACATGCAGTCTTCTTCAATCTTCCATCAAATTGCAAGTTGTGCAACTAACTACGCGAACGCGAATAACACGCGATTACTTAAGGAGGAGTTTGAGGCTTGGTTGTCGAGTTGTCGTCATGCTAGACTTGCGTCAGTCATGTGACTGCCTGGCTCGCCATCTCCAGTAACAGTTCAGGGCAGGCTACGGGGAAAAAACAAAGCAAGTAGGAAAAAAAAAGTGTGTATAGCAAAAAAAAAAAAAGTGTGTATAGCGCTAAGTGTGTATAGCGCTAAACAAATCCAGGGGGGTGCAAGTGCACCCCCTTGCACCTGCCTGCGGGCGCCCTTGACTGGGAGGGTTGTGGCTGAGCAGATAATTGTTGAATCATCTGCATATTGAATGATATTGGAAAATGGGACAGAATTGTGGAAGTCATTTATGAATATATTAAACAAAAAGGACCTAATATGGAACCTTGGGGGACTCCTGTAGGGGTATTAAGGAATGAGGAGGTGGCTTTTTTCCACCTCTGTATCTCCCATGTCATATTCCACCATCACAGTGACAATTGTGGTATGGCATAGGAGTTCAACTGTCTACATACCACCATTAAATGCTCAGTCACACACATCAATATAAATTCATATTGATTACATGGTTACATATGTCTAGCTCATACACATGCTGTTAATCTGTGATATACACAACAATGTATCACGTTTTGATAGAACTGCAACCTTGAGGAATTCATTGTATGTACAGTTGTGTTGCTAGAAATAAGGATTATTGGGGGACAGGAGCACCATTGTGTGATTATTAGCATTTGTGTCAGTAAATTTTCTGCACAAGCCCCAAACAGCTGATCTGTAATGTGTCCTTATATGGCATCAGGCTGCTCAAACACAGCTTTCAGGTGAGACACATATAGGCATATGTTGTGCAACTGAGATAAGTACATTATATTGTTACAGTTGTACGACTGTGTACATGGTACTAGTGTGTAGAATATGATGAATGACCACGGTTGTATGTGTAGGTCTTTTCACAAATCACGTATTTTAATACAATTGAAATGTTAAGTGGAATATACAGCTATGCACAGGTGTGCATGTGGATGCCACCAGACATACCCAACTGGAGTGAAACGACAATCCCCTTGCTGACTGTCTCACATGCCACCTCCCTTTCATCACTGTCCATCAACCAAAGTGTACATGCAAACCTTACCCAGTGTGCATGCTAAGGAGGGCAGCACATCTTTGCAGTCTGTATAGCTAATAACACAGAATCAATGGGCTATCACAACATCAGAGATTGCCTATAGCATGGCTCAGGACATGGACCTATCAGACACGGTTGTATCCATACTTCAACACAGCCTTCAGACAGAATATGTTCCTGTAGAAGGGTGTACATCAAAATGCATCCATCTGACTGGGGAGGGGAACAGCAACTGCCACATGCATGCATAGATACATCCTGACTTTCCTCATCTGTGAGGTAGACTAACATGGCATCATGCACCTTTTCTAAATGCACACTGGTAATATCCCAGCTGTATGTGAAAGGCGTGTGATTTGTCCAGGCTACATCCATGTCTATTACATCTGTTAGATGTCCTCAAGAAGGTCAACAAAGGCATGCATGATGACAACACTATCATCCTGTGGAACTTGATCAGGCCAAGGCATTTGACACAAATTCACAGTGAGGTATTACTGCGACACTGTCACAAGTGGCCATAAACACCTATTTCACCAAGTGGCTAGACCACTGGATCACATACGTGACAATTAAATATGTTGAAATGTGTGACCTATATCTAGAATCCACTGATCAGGTCCATAGCTCAGGGCTGTGTGCTAGGCACTTTCCTGTCACAGATGTCAAGAATGACATACACATCCTTTGTCCAAACAGCTGTCTGGAGGACTACAGACTGTGTACAATCATTGAATCCAACTGTGAAATTAGTATAATACAGACCGTATCAACATGCACAAAAGATTATTTCCACAGCTTTGAAGACACATGAGATGAAATAAATCATGAGGGATTTGTTACATTATAATAGCAAATTTACAACCCAAATGTAATGTAGACAGCACATCCTATGAACAGACCAGGTGGTATGTGACTTGTTTACTGAGGTAGATAGTAATGTAGAACATCCACCAGCATGTGCCCACAGTGGTGACTACTCCCTTGTATGTAACACAACTCCTGAGTTTGTGCAGGACATCCACATCAAAGGCCATAATACTTCCATAATTAACAGCCTTCATCACACCAATAACTGAGTACAATGCACCCTTTTTTATGTACCTCTCTACACATCTTCCAGGGATGCGTAACTCAAGTATACCACATTTGCCACAGTGAACTACCCCACATGTTGTTAGCCACTATACTTATGCTTTTTGTTGCATAAACATTAGTGTCTGATGATGCAGAAACATTATCAAGGTGTTATACTAGATACATTTGTGATACCTGTTCCAATAATGCACTCAGTATATACATAGCTGATTTATAACATTGATGGCATAGATTATATTCTTCACAGTTTGAATTGTGCTATAGTTTTATATATATATATATATATATATATATATATATATATATATATATATATATATATATATGTCATGCACACCACTAGCCAGGATTGATCATAATGTCACATACAGGTATAGCAGTGTCCCTCCTAACACCTCCAGCAGATGTTACAGAGTTAGGACGGTATGCTTGATTCCCCTCATAGATTGCTAACAACTCATAATAGTTGTACAAGTATGTTCGTGCAGAAGTATCTTTGATCACTCCCAGTCACATATGTTATGTCAGAGACATGGAATTATTGTTGGTATTTGTCGCTCTCCTACTATGGACACAATAGAAGAGTCTGTGTGGGTTTTGTTCAAGCAGGTTTATTTTATACAAACACATTATGATAGAAGTTTACTGACTTTTACTTACGTAACTTATATACAAAGTAACTACTGTGATCATGCATGCTCTCTCTAGCTGGCTACTATCTCAAAATGGCGCTAGGAATAGCACGTGTCTACCATTTATACATGCAAGTACAGTCTTTGACATGCTTCTTAAAGGCATAGCACACCTCACATATGCACTCTGATCTACATCCTCCCTCTTTGAGAAAATGATATAACTTTATGAATCTATTTGACATGCAGAAATCACAGGTAATTCTTTGTCATAAATTTATGCAAGATTAAATACATATATATATATATATATATATATGTATATATATATATATATATATATATATATATATATATATATATATATTCAGTCAAGTCCACATTGCTGCGTATTTCACTCTTGGTTTAGACATTCGTCCATAATGTGTGACATAAAACTGGGAATTGGATTTAGCAACTGGAAAAGTCTCTTCACAATGTTCGGTCTTTGGAGTTTTCAAAACATCTTCATGAATGGAATCAGAGGGTTGAACACACTCTGGGATGGAAACTACATTTGGTTCACTCTGGAATTCAGAACCTACATCACAGAAACAATGTTGTGATGATTGGGATGATGATGATGATTCTGGCACAGAAAGAAGATGTCTATGATTCCTCTGATACTGTACACCCTCGGATTCCATAAGGTAGGACCTTGGCTTGGAACAAATGTCTGTAATCTGACCAATCTGGTCAAAAACTTTCGCGGTTTGTATTCTCACTGTTTCTCCTTTCCTCAACAGAAGAAGTAATCTGCTCAATTTGTTGTAACTGGACTTCTGGGTGGTACGCTTTTGGATAATTGAGCTTTAATGGTTTTATTGTCCTTAGCTTTAGGCCTTAATAAACTGGAACTAATAGGTAGCATAGTTCTAGTTTGCCTGGAAAGAAGTCTTTGAGCAGGTAAGCCAAGAATATTAGTATCGTCATGGGGTATGTTTCTGAGATCAAGCAAATTCAAAAATACATCTGTGTTATCACACTTTGACCTTTTAAGTAATTGTTTTACACTCTGCACTGCATGTTCAGCTAGACCATTTGACTGTGGATATTCAGGACTGCTAGTGACATGTACAAAGTCCCATTCTTTTGTAAATTTCTGAAATGACTGACTAGTAAATTGAGTACCATTGTCAGAAATAACTTTATGTGGACTACCATGGACTGAGAAATGACGTTTCAACTTAGTAATAACAGCAGTGGATGTTAGATTAGGTAACAGATCAATCTGAAACCAGTTTGAATAAGAGTCTACCAATACTAAATAATGTTGATTATTCCAGTTGAAGGTATCATTTGCAACAGTTGACCATGGTAGTTCAGGAACTGGACTTAGCTGAAGTGGTTCTCTCTGCAAATGCAGTCTAGTACTATTGCATACTGAACAAGAAGAAAGTACTTTTTCAATGTCTTTCGGTAATGAAGGCCAAAATACCAATTCTCTTGTACTTCTTTTAGTGGATGCAGAACCTGGGTGACCACAATGCAAACTCTGGATATATTCTTGTTGTAAGGAAACAGGAACAACTTTTTTAGGACTTTTGAAAATAATACCATCTTCCTTCAACATTTTATCTCTGTAAGGAAAATAGGTTTGCACTTCAGGTGGTACACTAAATTGCTTTGATGGCCATCCACCATTAATGTAGTGATTGAGCTTTTGCAAAATAGGATCAGTCTTTGAGTGATCTCTTAACTCATTAAGTTTAGTGGTAGAATAATTATGCACTGCCATCAAGTCAAAGTCAAAATTATCTGTGTCAAGCTGTTCCATCGTATTTCTGGGTGATCTGGATAAGGTATCCGCCAGATAGAGCAATTTGCCTTTCGTATAGACCATTTTGAAGTTGTACTTTTGCAATTTGAGCATCATTCTTTGTAATCTTGCTGGAGCAGAATGCATAGGCTTGTTTAGAATAGTAGCTAGAGGTTGATGATCTGTTTCAATCTGAATAGCTCGACCATAAATATAATCATGAAACTTGGAATATGCAAATACTTTTGTCAAAAGTTCTTTCTCAATTTGAGCATTTTGCATCTCAGTTTGAGTAAGTGTTCTAGATGCATAGGCTACTGGGCTACCCTCTTGAAGTAAAACTGCACCAAGATCAAATTTTAAAGCATAACAGGAAAGAATGACTGATCTGTTCACATCATAGTATCTTAATGTAGGTGGGGTAGCAATATTCTGCTTAAGGTCTTCAAATGCCTTCTGGTGCTGCTCTAATCCTGACCATGCAACATTTTTGCACATCAGCTGTCTTAAAGGTGCTGTCAACTTACTGAAATCTGGCATAAACTTGCCTAAATAGTTAACCATGCCTAGAAAACACTGTAGGGCTTGAACATTGTCTGGTGCTGATATCTCAAGAATAGCTGCATGCTTGGTTGGGTCTGGTCTTAAGCCTGTACTGGTAAATAAATGACCTACATACATAACTTCTCTTAGTCTGAATTTGTACTTTAGAGGACTGAGCTTTAAGTTCAATTCACACACTCTGTCTGGAACTCTCTTTAGGTTTCTGTCATGCTCTGCTTCTCCATTGCCTCCAACCAATAAATCATCTACTATTATGGCACAAGGATAACCGGAATACATTTGCTCCATTGCACACTGAAAAACTTCACTTTCAGAATGTATTCCAAATGGCATCCTTAGGAATCTGTATCGGCCAAATGGAGTACCAAGACTGGTTAGAAATGAGGATTTGTGAACAGCCATTTTAGAACCTTATATATAGCTTTCTCACTGGATAGCCCCTCATCTTCAAAAACAAGAAAGTTGTTTCATGCTGAGTATACAAAAAATATTTAGATAGAATAACAAAATGGCAACAATAGAGCTCTTGGCACAACTTAGGCCAGATGGCATGCTGAAATATTTTGGGAAATATTAAAATAATGAAAATGGTAGGAGAGAACTTTTGAAATACATAATCAAGACTTGTAATTGCATCATTTGTCAACAGTATGGGAGCAAATTTTGTTAGTCATAATGTTAGAGCCGCATTATCTCCCAAACGTAATTTTGCTAGTGGTGTTTGAAATCTGTTCTGGAATTAAATTGTACACTAACACGGTGGTGCAGCGGTAGTATTGTTGCCTCACAACAAGAGGTTCTCCCGTTTGATTCTCGGCTGGAGTGTGGGGAGTGCCTTCTGTGTGGAGTCTGCATATCCTCCCCGTGGTTGGGTGGGCATTTGAAAGACATGCATAAATGGGTGTGCCTTCGTTGAAGGTTAAACGTCAAGGTAGCACTTCGGCGTTCTTGAAAATCTACTACCAATCATTAGCGGACCGGAGCTCCTCTGTGGTGACCCCTAACCGGGAAAAGCTGAAAGACAAACAACAACAACTAACGGTGGTAATGCTGATGAGGTGAACACAGGTGATAACACATTGAAGTCTGAAGTGAAAGTATTGAGGACTAGTGAATGGATTAGCAACCATAGCTAAAAAGTATCAGAACTTTACCAGTTATCTGGTAGATATTATCAGGATTTCATTTTAGGGGTCCACTGAGTGAAGTACAGAAATGTATTTGTTTTTATTTTTTGCAGAATTCTTTCACAGAGGATGATTTGTAACCTTGTGCAAAGTCATACGAACTAACAGTTGTATGATAAGATGGACCCTACTGGTTATGCTAAAAATTTAGGAATGAAATATTGACAATTTACTTGGTTCTTTTTTGTATACAAGTGATCTGATCTAAGGGATATTTTTTAGTCTTGACCTGGGCAGTGATGTGTAATTATGTGAAGCAAACTTGTCATTCAGAGATATCTAAAACAGAGTGACAATACAACATCAGTTACAAAACTACATATCAAGATATCAAAGAGTACACAATATATCAGACAAAATAAGATAAATGAAACAGTATTCATTGCTAGCTACAGATCACCATCAATGTCCCCCAAAGATCATGGATATTACCTTGATAACACTGAGGGGTTAAATAGCAAGCCAAATACATTTTGCTAGCTAGAGCACCTCAATTACTTAAGCATTGACTGACTCACTTCTGAAAATGGATGTGGTCAGCATTTCTTACACTTTGCTAATACCAATGCACTGGAGAAAATTCTAAAACTACCCATTAGAGGCTTTAATATCATTGACTTGGTCCTTACTAAAGCAGTCTTCACAGTACCCCACCATACATTTCCCCAGCCTTGATTAAATATAACCACAAATCAGCCCACCACCAAATGAGACCGTCTTTAGGGAATTTTCCAGGTCAACTCTACTTCAGCTTGTAGAAAATCTATGCAAAATTCCCGACAACCCCCACAAGTGGACCCTAATGGCAGGGCTGTCACATTCAATTTCAACTTTTACCAGCACTTAAACAGCTGCGTAGAAAAGCCTATACCCATTCACCCTAAGTATAATGATAAATTTAGGAATAAAACTATCTGGTAAAATACCAGTATTAATAAACTGCATAATATTAATAAACTGCATAATAAAAGAATAAAAATAATGAAACGTTGTAAGAAATCTCCATCCCCCCACCTCAAGACCACACTAAGGAGGCCAGCAAGGAAATTAATAGCATTATTAAAACATGTAGAGTGGAGGATGAACATAAGATTGCTACTAAATGAAACTACAAATCATTCTTTAGTTATGTCAGGAAGTTAACAATCAACAGTGTCCTGAGTTCATCCATAATTATACCACACAGTTCAATCCCAAGGATATAGCCAATATTAGTGGACAAGTGTCAACATTACCCCAAGTATCCATACTGTTGTGGCTACTCTCTTTGAAAATGTAGTTTCCCCTGAAATTACCTTGGAACAAGTCTTAGAATCCATGTCAACGCCTACAAATAATGTTTCTAAGGAACCAGATAATATAACTAGTTGCAATCTCATCAGTGCCAGGCATGCACTAACCAAGCCTCTATTTAAACTGTTCAGCCTCAGCCTATCCACAGGATTTTCTCCCAATGTTTGAGGAACAGTCACTGTGTCTCTTCTGCACAAGTACAACCCTCTACAGACCAAGGTAATTATAGGCCCATCAGCTTCACCAGCCTTATATGCACAGCCATGGAGCATATTGCCAGAACTCATTTGTCAAAACATAGGCAACTTAACTGATCTAGACCTCAGTTAGTTTTTTTTAAGGGAATGTCCTGTATCTTGAACCTAGAAAATTTCTTTGAAAAAGTTACAGTGGTTGTGGACAGTAGTCATTGTGTGTACACTACTTATCTCTATTTAAAAAGACAATAGAGTGCAACAAAGGATTTATCCAGTATGCAGAAGCCTTGAAACAAGAGGTACATGCTATCCTTAGTGAAGCAAGCTGGACTTTCAAGCATCTTGCCCAGTGCTGACACACACTGCATCCCTGTGGAATAACACCAGATATTTATACAATTATTGAACCTAATTATCTTTTCTTTGTATGTAGGCATCATTCAAGGTGAAGGAAGAATTCCGCTTAAGCCTAGTGTCATGCATGCATTTGTAACACAGGTTCATAGGTTCATAGGTAGGTACTAGGCTATTGGCCCAAGGGCCTATATAAGCCTAGCCAACAAGATTCCCATCTTACACCACCCAAGAAAGTTATTTTCTTGTGCCACTGTCGAGCAGAGACACAGAAGTGATCCCCGGGGTGTATTTCCTATTTCCCATCCACTCATCAAGATTTTTCTTGAAGAGTGCTAATGAAGAACTTTGCTTGACATAGATGGGTAACCTATTCCAGAGTATGGGAAGTCTCTGGGACAGGAATCTAGCCCTCCAGCATGTCCTGTTTATTGTGGTGATAAAGTTTAGGTCCCTAGAGCGTGTAGCTCGGAGGGATTGGGATTTCTTTAGGTGTAGCATGTCCAACAGCTCTGGGTTTGACATAGCTTTATATGTTAGGTAGAGATCACCTCGGAGTAGGCGATATGCTACGAAGTAAAGCTCTAGTTTTTTGAGGCAGTCAGTGTAGGGAATTTGTTTGAGGCCAGTAATCCTCTTTGTGAGGTACTTCTGTGGCCTTTCCAGCTGCTGCAGATGTCTTGTGAGGTACATTCCAAAAGGGGCATTGTACTCTATAATGGGTCTAATGAATGTCGAGTAGAGGGGAACAATGACCTCTTTTTTCCTGGATGAGAACCCTTTTATGATGAGGTGTGCCACGTAGAAGGACTTTCTGACTACTTTGGCAATGTGACTATCAAAGGAGAGAATACTGTCCACCTGGGTACCAAGGTCTCTTATCACACATTTGGTGTTAAGTAGATTGCTGCCTATGTTGTAGTTCATGGGTACAGAGTTTTTATCAAAGGTAATGACACTACACTTTTTGGCATTGAGCTTTAGGCCATGGCTCTGACACCAGGCATCTGTCTCAGCGAGGCCCTTCTGTAGGATGTCCACATCATTTGCGGATTTGACTATGGCTCCTAGTTTGCAGTCATCTGCAAACTTCATTAGCCAGAGGCCTTCTGTGCTAGCCTGTACTTCAGAGAAGTAGATATCAAACAGGAGAGGTCCCAGGACGGAACCCTGTGGTACTCTACTTGTCACTGCTTTGAGGTCAGATTTGGAGTCTGCAACTTTTACAGTGTGGGTTCTGTCAGTGAGCCAGTTGGCAACCCATCTTGTGACATAGGGATTTATACCTAGTTTAGTGAGTTTAGCTATAATTCCAGAATGGGGGGTGGTGTCAAAAGCCTTGGCAAGGTCAAGATAGGCTGTGTGAACCACCTTACCCTCATCTATGGCTTTGGTGACTGCCTCAAAGAAGCTGATCAGGTTCAGGAGGCATGATCTGCCTTTCACAAACCCGAACTGGTTAGGATCCAGAGTTTGGAGGTTACCAATGTCTTTGTTTATGAGTTCCATGATGATACATTCCATGGTCTTGCAAACCAGGCTCGTCAGGCTAATAGGTCGATAGTTCCCAGGATCAGTAATGGCTCCCCCTTTGTGGAGTTGGATAACTGTTGCTGTGTGCCATTCAGTGGGCACAAAGCCTGATGCAAGGCTATTATTGAACATGGTGCTTAAGTGGGGAGCCAGTTTGTTCTGAAGTTCATGTAAAATGCAGCCTGGGATTTTGTCCAGTCCCATGGATGCTGTGTTTTTGGCTTTAGAGAGTGCATCTTTTACCTGTGTAGTTGTGATTACAGGGACTCTGCATTCTTCCTTTATAGATATGGGCCCTTTAGGGAGTGAGAGGGGGGTAAAGTTAGCACTGAAACTATCTGCCAGGATGTTGGCAATATCAGTTGGTTCTGTAATTTTCTTGCCTTTGTGCTGTAACTCAGAGCAGATCTGGGTATTGCCATCAAGATTCTTGACATAGCTATAGAATGCTTTGTGGTTGTCCTTGGAATTAATGGTGATTTTGTTTTCATAGCTAGCTTTGGAGGATCTTATAAGGGATCTCAGCTTCTTACTGAGGCTGACCAGGGAGCTCCTCCACTCATGGGATTTTATTCTCTTTTGCAACAGTTTCTTCCTTCTGTTGTACAGTTTGTTTATGGCAGGGGACCACCAGATTGGCTTCCTTTTTTTGGAGGATAGCATCTTGGTTCTGTTTGGGATAGCACGATCCATGCACTAGTGTAAGTTTTTAAAAAGTGCATTTGTGTAGGATTCAGCAGTTGTAAATGTATTGTCCATCTACATGGGTGTCATGAAGTTCACCACTTCTGTCTTAAAGAAGCATGAAGTTGGCTTTAGAGACATTTTTTACTGTGGTTTCCTTAATGGGGGGTGGGGGCGGGATGTGGATATCAAGGGTAATTAGCTTATGGTCAGATCGGACCAACGAGGAGTTGACTTCAGGTGTGGAACACCGGTCACTCATGTTGGTAATGACTAGGTCTAGGATATTGTTGGCCCTGGTGGGGGAGTGGATAAGTTGATCCAGGGCATTGGAGTTTATGAATTCCAGAAAGTGTTAAGCTAAGGAGTTAGTACATGAGTAGTTTTCTCAGTTAATGGTGGGGTAGTTGAAGTCGCCCAGTATTAGGGTGTTTGGTTGAACCCTAATATTTTCAAGTACATCAAGAAAAGATGAGTGGGAACCCCGGGGCATGGTGGGGGATCTGTAGCAAGCTACAGTTTGGATTGCAGTTTTGCCCAGAGTTAGTTGCACTTGGATAACCTCGGATGCATTATGCTGAGCAACTAGCCTGGAGGTGTGGATATCCTTAATGAATATGGACACACCTCCGCCTTTGGTGTTTCGGTCCAGGTTGCATGGCCGAAAAGTGTGGTATGAGTTATAGCCTGGTAGTGCAGGGGTGCTCTATGGAGCCTTGAACCAGGTCTCAGTCACTGCACAGATATCGATGTTCTCCATTTTAAGGAGTGCCTCGAGTGAGTGCATTTTGAGATTTAGACTTCTAGCATTGAGAAGCATTACCCTCAGTTTTTGCTTGCCTGTTCCTGTTATGGTGGTGAATTTGTTATTTGAACCTTGCCTAAAAAAGGCACTATAGGGGCAGCAAGAGCCTTAGCCAGTATCCGGAATACCAGGGGCGACAGGTGCAGGCCATCTGTGGCAAAGCATCGTGGTCTGTCGACCATGTCATCCCAAGCAGACAGATACCGGATCCCCTTAGAATGATACCAGAAGCTTAGCCAATTGTTGAAGTCAATCATTTTGTCCTTGTACTGCGGTATCATTCTGGGCAATGGCAGAATGCTACTCAGGGCTAGGGTCATACCTGCCTAGGCTACAAGATCAGAGAGCTCTTCCATGTCTCTTTTCATGTAGTCCAGGGAGGTACATCTCAGGTCATTCACACCAACATGGACAATGACAGAGTCATATTTGTACTTGTTGTGGAGTGACCTGAGTGCATGGATTATGTGGCGGATCCTGGCACCTGACAGGCAGCTGACAGTAACCTTCTCCTTGTTTAGCCTGGTGAGTGGGACATCAATGTGCCTGACTATAGAGTCACCTATGACTAGTGTGTTTGGTACGTTGTTTTGCCTTAGCTGACAGTAACCTTCTCCTTGTTTAGCCTGGTGAGTGGGACATCAATGTGCCTGACTATAGAGTCACCTATGACTAGTGTGTTTGGTACGTTGTTTTGCCGTATTGGCTGTGGTTGAGTGGCACACTGAGTCTGTGGGCTATGTGTCATTTGGGTTGTGTTGGGGGATGGAGGTTGCTTGCGTTTCTGCTTTGGAGGTCTCTGTTGCTTAGACAGATTATTATTGAGAGCCCCCATGAATGTTTTTATGTTACTATTTGTGGATTTTGTTGGTGTAGATTTAGTGAGACTATGTGATGAGTGTGGTGTGGTGCAAATGTTTACCTTTTCCTAATGACTGTCAAGTTCAGTCTTGGTTGGAGAGAGCTTTACCTCCAGTTTGGCTAGATAAGTGCATCTCTCACAGGTTGTAGTGTTGGGTCGTAGGAGGAGAGGGTTGTCTGTGTACATGAGGAAATTTCTACATTGCCTCAAGATGCCCAGATTCATCAGATAGACAGGACAGAACACTGGGACCTTGGACATGCCTGAATAAAAAGCTATATTTAAAACATGCATTGAAAGATCTGATATTTCGCTCTACATATCCCTCAGGGTTCTGCATCTCAAGTCGGTGACTCATGCATGTACCACTATCATGTTGTAGTTATATCTGTTAGGACTTTACATACCAACAGGGTCCTTTACATACCAGAGATCCTAGTGCCTAAAGTTCAACTCACTGCAACCCTTTCCTTGTCCAGCCTTGTAATGATTCAGTGTGCCTAACAACAAAGTCACCAATCACTAAACATTTTATTGTTGCTATGGTTCAAAGTGTTTTTGGTCTCTTCATGGGAGGTATGCATGAGGTGGATAAGTGGCCTGATGTTTATTGAAACTTAATCTTCTTATTTCTAGCAGGCTTTGGGAGTGATTGTTTTACAGCCTCAACATTAGGCATTTTGGAGGATTACAGGCCCATCAAGGTGGAAGTGCATGATGTCCACAGGCCATCTTTTTAGGTGAGATGGAAGCATCTGGATTAATTAGGCATTGACACCTCTCACAGATAGAATTGTTAATGTTAAATGTAAGTTCATTATCTGTGAGCATGAGACAGTTTGTACACTGTCTTAGCAGACCTAGTTAAAAGGCTGGTAACAGAGCTGAAACTAGCAGACTTTCCACCTTGTTCAGTGCTTATGTGTTTAGATTAACAAAATAAATGCAGTAGTAAGCAGGCAAGGTGATATGAAAGAGAGGGTATCTCAAACTTTAGCAGTCAAATGGGAGGAAGTTCTCAGTTTGATCCTGTAGTGGTTACCAATACGAGCAGATAAAAGACGAGACTGGCAGGAGCTGCCAAAGACAAATTCATAGTAAAGACAGGCAACTCAGGGACCACCTAATTTAAAAGAGCAACACAAACAGCTTGGTAGACACTCTGTATTCTGTCTCTGTGGAATACAGTGGGAGGGCACTTGTATTTAAATAGCTTAAGGTGAATGAACGCAAAATAATACCTTTGTGTTTACTGTCAATAATCAATAAAAGAGGAGAGGCAGAGAATTATATAGCTAAATTATCATAAGGGACAGACATCAAGAGATTACACAGGCTTTAAAAGCACAACAAAAACAGGGGGTGGAAAATTCCTATATGCTATGGAACTGTTTTAAAGCAATCAGAACTCCTGAACTAGCCTGACCCTCACTCCCCTTATAAGAAAGCAACTAGGGTTTAATATGACGAGTTAACACAAATGGCAATATACTTACCGGAATTACTATTGTAGGCTTAAAGAGTTTAGCTACTAGACAGATACAGACTATTAAAATGAAGTTAAACACAGATAATAAGGACATAGAAAATGTCCACTTATCTCTGCTTTTGAATGGCCCAGAAGCACCTCACATCAGCAGCAGATCATAAAAATAGCAACAACAGCTTATTGTTTCCTCTCTTCTGCATGATTTATAAAATGACACATTTTATTAAGTTTCCTGAGACTACCATTGTGTTTTGGGGATTGCAAAGTTCATTTAAGGGGGAGCACATGCTCAAGTTATGAACTAAGGATAATTTTAGTAATGGCAGAAATGTGCCCTCAGTTAGCAGTCCAGTGAAATTATATGTCAGACTACAATTGTGTGAGAACTTTCTTACGAGTGATTTTTAACTTTCAAATGGAGTGCAAGGGACATAGCAGAAGCAATCCTAATGTTCCTTAAAGTAGTGACAAAAGAGACTGGAGAATACCAAGGGTCGATGGTATTAAAATGAGCAGGTGACAATTGAAAAGATAATGCCAAAAAACACAGAGGTTGTTTTTTTTTTTTGCATCTTTTTTTCCCAGTCTTTATGAAGGAATAAGAATAAGTTGTTGAAATATGTTTGAGTGGTGATTTGAACTTGTAGGCCATCTTTATTACCTTCTACACAAAAAAGGTAATCAACATAAAACTGAAAAAAAGATATGATATTGGGAAGTCAACAGAAATTTTACTGATGAGCTAAGACAGAACAGAATCAAGTCAATAACAGAGACTTGGTGAACTCCAGAAGTGGGAGAGGACAGTATTGACAAATTATTGCCAAAATGTATTGGATCTATCTTACAGAGTGATAGCTGTTAAACTATTTAAGGGGTTCTTCTGAAAAAGCTTTTTTTTCAAGAGTCAAGACAGAGAGTTTGGAAGTGAGCCATTAAAGGGATATTTTGCAAAATGTACAAGTGCACCACTTAAAGGGCTGATATCAGTGTATGTGAATTTTTAATCCATTAACCTGATTAAAATAGCAGGAATAGTTTTAGAAACTTGACCTAAATCTATTATGCAAATGACAAAGTAGGTTAAAATTTAAGGATCTGTTTTTACACGAGATATTCAAGAATTTTAGCAAATTAGGAAATATTTCCTATAGGTCAGTAGTATTTCTGAATAGCTATGTTGCTTAGGGGAGTGTCTTTGATACTGGTGAACAAAATAGGCACAAGTATTGAGTGTCTTTGATACTGGTAAACAAAATATGCACAGGCATTTGTTAACGTAAGACAATTTAATATTTCAATGTCATTTGTTATGAATGGAAGTATCAATACTTCATGGAGACATCAAGATGGCAAATAACTCAACTGCATGCAGGAAACTAAAGCAATATTACCACAAATTAAGGCACATTATTATCTGCCTGATAATCTAAAAAAGCTGTGAGTAATGGAAAGATCTTATTGAAGATCAAGGTTATCCAAGGTGCTTTTCATAAACAAGGCCTAGTCATCTGCTTTATTTGACACCAAGAAGGCAGAATTCATAATTTATGTCCTGTGCCAGTTCCTTCTTGTCACATTTATCTTTTATTAGATAGATTTCAGTATGTTGTATTTCCCTTTGAGGATGGAGATGCGTTATTTTAAAAGTCATTTGTCATCAGAAACTGTTTTTCCATTATATACTCATTTATACATTAACATGTGTTATGTATTCTCCTGTCCTCTAACTGTAGCATAGTCATTTGCTTTATAAAATAAATACAAAAGTCCATTTAAATAGACAGATACACATTACATGACAATAGAAGCTAAAAAAATGTATATAAAATATCTTGTATTGTTAATGTTTGGTAAGAGGATAACTTTAGATTTTTTATAATCACAGGACAATTTGCATAAGTGACTTCATGATATGACAAGAGAATTTTTTAATTAATGGTAGATGCAGTGAATAGATGCAGTGAATTCTCACCACAAGGAGGTGTAAGACAATGATTTTTAGACAGTCAATTGTACACAATGAAGTGAAAATTGCCCTGAATGAAAATATGGACACATCATCACAGATGTCAATTGATCGCAGTTACACAGTAGTGAATATGGAAGGATAACAGTCATGATGGACTAAGCATGTGACAATAGGACAGGAAGTAGCAAAGATGTCCTTAAACAAGTTAGCACATTTTCTGTACATGAGAACCTCGGACGTTATCACTAACTAAGAAGGGTTAGAGTAATGTTCACTGAGAGTGAACTAATGGATTCTACTTCTGACCAGTATATTTTATACTGAAAATTAAGCATTTTTGCCTGGTTTTATAGTTAGAAGATTTTGTCATTTTAATTGTGATTGTTACTTCATGCTTAAACAAAAGAATGTTGTGGTGCTGCATGGACAATTGTTGAACTTAGTAACCCACAGAACAACAAACAACCACAATCCAAAAAGAAGAAGGAAGAACCTCTGTGCAGCAGAACCAGCTTTCTTGTTAAGCGCTTTCATCTGTAATTTTCCCAGACTTCTTCAGAACAAATTACATCACAACTAACCTCCTTAAATACACATATTAATACAATCAGCCATTTTAATAGAATAATTAATTTACAATTAAAAAAACTCCTTCAAAAAATAAACCATAAAATTATATAAAACACCCATTTCTCTTCATTTAAAATGGCTGAAGAAGTCTGGAAAAATTACAGACGAAAGCGCTTAATGATAAAGCTTTTTAGGGGTTCTTCCTTCTTCTTGTTGAACTGTTGAATTTAGACTAGTTCTGCATTTTCTTTCCATTTTTTAAGGATGTCAGTACACAAGTGAGCAAAGGGCACCATTCAATTTGGACTTTATGAAACTTGGAAGAGTAAACTAAATTCTGAATACCGTACAGTATAACAGTGCAGTATTTACAGGCATCATTAACAGTGGATATTGCTTTCAGTCTAATGGCATTAATGAGAAGCCATTGACCTGTTTGGCAGGTCTGATATCTGGTCCCTGTGTATTACCTTCCTTTAAGATAGGCAGTTCCTTCTAAACCCTCATGTTCATGTCTGGTGTTTGTAACTGATCTCAGTACTGTGCCCCTCTTTCATCCCAGCATGACATCCTTAAATCCCTTTCCTTCATGTAAAATGTGCTGAAAAGTATATTTATGACCTCCATTTTTCTCACCTGTTTTCCATCATCTTCACTATTCCAGGTCAAGTCTAGCCCTTTTTCCCTCCTTTTCCCTTTACCTAAATCATCCTTTTCTCTACCTCGTGATTCCTTCTACTAGTTCTATTTCTAATTTGCACTTTTGCTACCTTCATCTAATTCTTGTCCTTTGATTTTGACTCACTGTAGTCTCTCTTTCACTTCCCCATCCCATCTACCTCCCCCTCACTTGAAACTTTTCTATTGCCTATTTTTGCCCTCATCTAATTCACTCAAACGAAGCTCTGGAGGTTTATACTCAACTCTCAATGATTATCTTCTGAGCTTTTTTGCAAAATCAAGTTATAGCCTCACATTTCATACAAATGCTTATTTATACATCTGCAGCCATAAGGGTTAGTAAAGAAATGTAAATGTCAAACTGTTCAGCACAAACAGATCTCTACAGTGGTATTATTCAATAGATTCTAAGACTTAAAAATGGATTTTGTAAGTCACAATAAGCGTAGTAAATATTAATTTTGTAATATTTTTAAACAGCTTACAATATCTCAGTAACAACTCAAGCCATACATACGCTGTCAGCAGTATTTTGTTTGTGTACCCATGAGCTTTCATGTGAAGCTGTGTGGGTCTGTCTGTGTTACTTGATTGTTGTGATATTTAGAAAAAATATAATATTAATGACAATATAAATAAATGATATATGATCAACAATTAATATCGCTAAAGCAGCAAGAGAGAGGTCCAAGTATCAGTGCAGTTGTGTTGGACATCATGTAAGCTTTAAGATGATCTTTCAATAGCTGTAAAAATGTGAAAGCAGCCACCACGAATATCAGCAGGATATAGGTTACAGCAACTCCCAAGTAATGACCATAGGCAATCCTTCAAAAACAGCAAGAACTTTTATTCAAATAACATGAAATGAGCGCTTTCGCATAGCCAAGCTATGCTTCTTCAGATATCAATTCAAAATGAAATCTGTAATGCTTATATACAGCTTTTGGGCGGGCTCATTAAACATACAAATGCAATTAATCAATTATAAATTAGTAGTCATAGAGACAAAAAACAATCTAAACAGTTTAAAAAACAGTTTAAAAAACAGTTTGAAATGCAGTACCTAAAACTGTTCATATAAATTATGCACATAGCAATGTAATAATGAATCATAACCATCATTCAAATCAAACAACAATATTTATCTAAAAACAGCTCCAAAGAATTCTACAACATCAGATATACATTTTAGTTCAGTATTATGCTGACCTTCATTTTCGTCAAGCATAACAGCCATTGCTGTGTTCAGAATAATAAAACTAAATAAAACAACTCACTGCTCACTAGCGTGAATATATCAAAAATAGACATAAGGAACGCTGAAAATCTACCACTGCCGCATACAACATAAAAATAGAGCTTACTTTGCCTCAGTAGAACATTTCACAATCCAAAACCATGTATATGTTTACAAACCATTTCTACTTTGTATATAGTACACATCCAAAAGCGTTCAGAGCTATACGGAGGATCACGTGCTTCTGAAGGATGACTTGAAGAAGACAAGGCTTCTTCTGGGTCCTAATGCCTAGAGTATACATAACTTTACAAGCATTAAGGCGTGTTTATAACAACTGCCGAAGTTGCTTGAAACTTAATCATATCAATGAAAGGGGCATTGGTTCAAATACCGTAACTAAATGCCTCCCTTCTATGAACATATAAACTAAATACATAGCTAATAAAATGAGAAAATGAGGAAATACATACAGTATGTAAAAATATATATACACAACCATAAAAGATATGTGCAAACAAGCATGAGAGCCTGTATATATGATGAATCCAAGCTCATCATATTAGCAGCTAGACTATAAGACCTCTCTGAATGTCAAATAAAACAATAGCTTAAATAAATATAAATATAAAGGGTGACCTGTCTATGCTGATTAAAAGTGTATCAAGCCAACATAGGCTAGAAACCACCCTGCGATGTGCCTACTAAGAGGCATTAAGATGCATGCATGAAACCTCATATCTTCATGCTGTTCTATATTGGACTTATGAAGAGGAAACATGTAGATATAAAATCAAAAGTTACAAAAAAAAATTACAAAAAAATGATGCCAGTGAATAATTCCTCTATATTAGAAATAATGTTCATGCCATAAGACAAGTTAATATTAATAAACATAGGGTATGTACTGGGTAAACCTCAAAAAAAGGGATGTTAATGGAATGGGAGCACCCTCAGACCATGGCTAAAAAATAGACAAAGTCATACAAGAATATAAATGTTAAAGCCATCATGTCCAAACAGTATAATGGTAAGAGAACCCTACATATTTAGGAACGAAATAAAATATAGTAAACTTATACAATCCTATCTACGTTCAAGTAGTATAGGTTTTAAAGGTATGTAGCTATTCAGGCCCGGGGGAAGGTGTGCTGCTAACTTGAGTATCCAGTGTAACTCAGCCTTGGCTAGCATGTGTTCATTGCTACCTCTCCTAGCTGTGGGTCTAATAATCTGTAAGACTCTAAAGGCAAAACAATGGGAGGGATATTCTTGTATGTGTTTAGCCAAGGCATTGGTCTCATCTTGTCTTCTAATTTCATAGAGATGGTTATAAATGCGATCACGCAATCTCCTCTTGGTTAAGCCTACGTAAAAGGCTGAGCAGAAAAGACAAGTAGCCAAATAAACAACATTTTTGTATTGCAATCTGCATAAAATTTAGGTTTAAAGGTTATATCCATGCACGGGTGCTTGAATTCCTCATGCTTTACTAAGGCTATTACACCTGGGACAATGTAGACAAGGGTAAGTCCCTTTAGTTGTTATATCACCCAAGAGTAGACATGTGGGTTTGCTTACATTAGTAATATGTTGATCATTACATAGTTGTTTCCTTAAATTATCACTGTTTTTATAACAGAATCTGGGTGAAGAACCCACTATATCCTTAATCTGCTTGTTCCCAGTGAGAACATTCCAGTTTCTTCTGATGATACATCTAATACTTTCAACTTCACTGGTATATTTAATGACATATTGTAAGGTATTACCATCACGAGTCAAATCCACAGGGACTTTATTTCTAAACCCATGGATTGTATGTGACTCACAAATGTTAGCAGAATCTACGTCACCAATAATTTTCCTCCTGATATCTCTAACCATCTGCATATCATAGCCCCTTTCATTAAATAGATATTCTAACTTAGTGGATTCTTCATGTAAATCTTTCACATTCTGACAGAGTCTGAATACCCTGGTGAACTGACTGGTTACTATCCCACGAAAGGTAAATGCTGGATGCATGCTATCAGCAGCCAGCAATGCATTTCTCCAGGCAGTTTTCCTAAACAATGTAGTGGTAATGAGTCCTTCATCAGTCAAACGTATCGTAACATCTAAAAAATTTACCTGGTAATGGGAGCTCTCTACCGTAAACTTCAAAAAATTAGTGGTAGTATGCAGATGTTCCAATAATACTAAGAAATCTGTCCTGGGTCCTTCCCAAATTAGGAATATATCATCCACAAACCTTTTATAATATTTAACCTGGTTAAAGGATGTATGACCAAACAGAAACTGTTTCTCCCACCAATAAACTACGAGGTTAGCATATGTGTTGGCACAGGGGGTCCCCATAGCTACCCCCCATGCCTGCAGGAAGAACTCATCTCCAAACATGAAAACATTATTGCTAAGAACTATATCCAACAATTGCGTAACCAAAGTGATTCTATCAGTGGAGAATTGAGTTTCCTTGTGTAGTAGTTCTCTAATATATTGAATGCCTACCTCATTGGGGATAGATGTAAAAAGTTTCTCAACGTCCATGGTTACAAGTAGGTAACTTCCCCTAGATTTCTCTAAATGTACACTTTTCAGGGTCTCAAGTAGTTGGTAGGTATCCCTAAGTATATTACTACAGCTATCTACCACTGGACGTAAAATACTCTCAAGAAAGGTAGAAATATGGGCGTAACCCAACTCCCACCTGCTACAATGGGTCTCATGGGAATGGGCCATGTCTCCTTATGGACCTTCGGGAGGCCCTTAAGAATGGGTATAATCGGGTCAGTTTGCAACAGATACTCATATAACTCTAAACTGATCTGCCTGCATAGCAGTAGATCATAGATGTTATCCTTAACATTGTTCACAATGGTAGACACATGGTGTGTGGAAATACGAGTATACGTGTTATGATCAGATAACAGTTCAAACATGCACTTCTTATAATCCTCTGAGTCCATTAATACTACCCCCCCCCCTTTATCTGCAGGTTTCACAACTAATTTATCATTGCCCTTAAGCCAAGTTAGGGCACAATTTTCTTCTCTATTGAGATTATAAAACCTCCCTTTCCTGTTATGTTTTGAGGAAAACAACATATATAAATCATTTTCACAAAGATCCAAAAACATTGTAACATTGGTTGTAATGGGGTGAAAAGGTACTCTTTTCTTAAAAATATGTAGTGGTTCATTTGAATTAACACTGCTATCATTATTCGCAAAAAAGAGTTTAAGACTAACACGTCTACAAAAGAGTCTCAAGTCCAGTAGTGTATCTTCTAGTAAGGCTCTGGCAGCAGGAATAAAAGAAAGGCCTCTGTTGAGAAGGCTGAATACAGCTGGATCAATAGCAACATTAGAAAAATTAAACACCAGAGTCAGTACCTTGTCCTTCTGTTGGACATGTTCCGTTCGACAGAATATTTGCGTTTTCTCGCTCCCCTGCTGCTGGAACGCCCCCTCCCTTGTGGGGTAAACTTCCGTTGATAGGGTAAAAAAGGGGGATTCTTCATATCTTTCTCATTTTTATTCTTGGATATGGCTCCTGTACAATGATGGTTCAGCAGGGCTTCCTGATTTGGTGGTGGTGTGTCCATACTCTGGATCTCAATAGGGTCCAAATCACTAATCCGGTTAGAAACCGTCACTGTCTGCACCGTAGGGTGGAGATCTAGAGATGATGATATAGGATCATTGGTAGCTTCTAAGCCAGCAGAGACATGTGCCTGATGAGTGGTATTACGAATGGCATTAGCTTGTTCACCCTGATGTCTAGGCCACACAAACACTTGGCCATTTTGAAAGTCTGTGTGGTCTCTCTTTAATTTATGTTGCTTGGTTTTACTCAACCTTTCACCAAAAGATTTAACATGTGTAAAAACTGCACATAACTTCTCGCTACAATAATCAGAAGAGAAATTGTCGAGAATATATTGATAAAGAACATCTGTTTTGTTCCGAAGTTCAGTTTCTAATGGTGAAAAATAGGACAACAGGAGTCTCACATAATCAAACCCTAGATTAATATTTAAGTCCTGCCATTGCTTTAACAGAGACGGATGGGAGTCCCCATAGGTAGGCATGCAGAACACCAAGCATGCCTCTGGGGACTACCTTATAGTGCAGACACGCTTCTAGGTGTAGTCTTTGCCACAAATATCTTTGTAGTTGATAAAGGTTGTTCTCTAGCATTCTCAATTGGTCATGGAACTCTTGTAAATTTTCACCAGTGTCATTAGCATTTCTTAAAGTTGGTGCCTCATTCAAATCCAGTGACAATAAAGGGTTAATGTCTTGTACAAACAGACCTGTCCATAGGCGAGACGTCTCCCTCGACCCTGGAGTGGAAGCATTCCCAACATTTTGATTATCCATCGTGGGCACAGAGTAGTAGACAAACAGCAGATGAAGATAACAGTACCAGGAATACTACTCACAGCTGAAGGTGCTCTCACCAAACAAAAGGAAGAAAAAGCTGTAAAAATGTGAAAGCAGCCACCACGAATATCAGCAGGATATAGGTTACAGCAACTCCCAAGTAATGACCATAGGCAATCCTTCAAAAACAGCAAGAACTTTTATTCAAATAACATGAAATGAGCGCTTTCATAGCCAAGCTATGCTTCTTCAGATATCAATTCAAAATGAAATCTGTAATGCTTATATACAGCTTTTGGGCGGGCTCATTAAACATACAAATGCAATTAATCAATTATAAATTAGTAGTCATAGAGACAAAAAACAATCTAAACAGTTTAAAACAGTTTAAAAACAGTTTGAAATGCAGTACCTAAAACTGTTCATATAAATTATGCACATAGCAATGTAATAATGAATCATAACCATCATTCAAATCAAACAACAATATTTATCTAAAAACAGCTCCAAAGAATTCTACAACATCAGATATACATTTTAGTTCAGTATTATGCTGACCTTCATTTTCGTCAAGCATAACAGCCATTGCTGTGTTCAGAATAATAAAACTAAATAAAACAACTCACTGCTCACTAGCGTGAATATATCAAAAATAGACATAAGGAACGCTGAAAATCTACGACCAAGCGTACAACATAAAAATAGAGCTTACTTTGCCTCAGTAGAACATTTCACAATCCAAAACCATGTATATGTTTACAAACCATTTCTACTTTGTATATAGTACACATCCAAAAGCGTTCAGAGCTATACGGAGGATCACGTGCTTCTGAAGGATGACTTGAAGAAGACAAGGCTTCTTCTGGGTCCTAATGCCTAGAGTATACATAACTTTACAAGCATTAAGGCGTGTTTATAACAACTGCCGAAGTTGCTTGAAACTTAATCATATCAATGAAAGGGGCATTGGTTCAAATACCGTAACTAAATGCCTCCCTTCTATGAACATATAAACTAAATACATAGCTAATAAAATGAGAAAAATGAGGAAATACATACAGTATGTGAAATATAGAAGCCATTGACCTGTTTGGCAGGTCTGATATCTGGTCCCTGTGTATTACCTTCCTTTAAGATAGGCAGTTCCTTCTAAACCCTCATGTTCATGTCTGGTGTTTGTAACTGATCTCAGTACTGTGCCCCTCTTTCATCCCAGCATGACATCCTTAAATCCCTTTCCTTCATGTAAAATGTGCTGAAAAGTATATTTATGACCTCCATTTTTCTCACCTGTTTTCCATCATCTTCACTATTCCAGGTCAAGTCTAGCCCTTTTTCCCTCCTTTTCCCTTTACCTAAATCATCCTTTTCTCTACCTCGTGATTCCTTCTACTAGTTCTATTTCTAATTTGCACTTTTGCTACCTTCATCTAATTCTTGTCCTTTGATTTTGACTCACTGTAGTCTCTCTTTCACTTCCCCATCCCATCTACCTCCCCCTCACTTGAAACTTTTCTATTGCCTATTTTTGCCCTCATCTAATTCACTCAAACGAAGCTCTGGAGGTTTATACTCAACTCTCAATGATTATCTTCTGAGCTTTTTTGCAAAATCAAGTTATAGCCTCACATTTCATACAAATGCTTATTTATACATCTGCAGCCATAAGGGTTAGTAAAGAAATGTAAATGTCAAACTGTTCAGCACAAACAGATCTCTACAGTGGTATTATTCAATAGATTCTAAGACTTAAAAATGGATTTTGTAAGTCACAATAAGCGTAGTAAATATTAATTTTGTAATATTTTTAAACAGCTTACAATATCTCAGTAACAACTCAAGCCATACATACGCTGTCAGCAGTATTTTGTTTGTGTACCCATGAGCTTTCATGTGAAGCTGTGTGGGTCTGTCTGTGTTACTTGATTGTTGTGATATTTAGAAAAAATATAATATTAATGACAATATAAATAAATGATATATGATCAACAATTAATATCGCTAAAGCAGCAAGAGAGAGGTCCAAGTATCAGTGCAGTTGTGTTGGACATCATGTAAGCTTTAAGATGATCTTTCAATAGCATATATGTAGTATGGTTTTGACATTATTCATGCAAATATGAACACGCTATATTAGATGCATAGAGGCATTAGCAGGATGTAACTACAGATGCACCTTGAGACATCACTAGGATGTAATGAGTTCTATGAAACCTCATACGCACATGTAGTAACATTGCCCATCTATCTTTTATATTTGTCCAGTGTCATGAGTACTCCGTGCTTGACCCATTCCATTAGAATTGTCATGATACTTACCTTGTCTTCACTGGTATGTAATTGTATTAAGAAGAATTGGCCTATTCATATGGACAATAACACAATTAAATGGACTGTAGGAGGTTAATCCAGGTTATGTCTCAAGAGTAACAGGTCGCTCAAACAACAGCTCTGTTATAAGTGCACTATAAATGTGAATAGGGTATCAGAATGTACAGGTACTTTTCCAAGTCATTCTTGTAATGCTTGCAGGTATATTTGTTCTGTGAAGCATTTTATCCATCTGGTTACAGGGAAACAATACCTATCCAAGCTGTTTGCTAACTGCAGTAGTACAGATTTAGTTTATTTAGCATCCTGTACTACTTGCTCATGCATCTATATAGGCAAGACGAATTGCTATTTAAGGGAATGCATTTTAGACCATCTATACAATATACGGAAGAGTAAAACATTGAATGCTTTAGCTAAGAGTATCAGTTTACATGATGCTTCACATGTATTATATTTTATGGTGTTACAACCTGTTGCCAAGGATTTGAGAGGGGTGATGTTGTGAATAGAACAGAAATTGCTGAGATGAGATGGATAATTACTTTGCAAGTCAACAAGAGCTTCAGTTTGAATGAGGTTGTGCCTTTAAAACTGACATTCAAGTCACATGGTCTGTTTTATTGATTCATTGACTGTGGTATATATTAAGATGTGTTAGGACATGAAAGTGCTTAGCTATTAAAGTTTTATTTGATTTTAATCTGTGTTGGTTAGTCCTCTCCTTTTATCGTTGATTTCAATAGGGAGCCCTAGAAATTTGACTTTGATAATACCAGTTGCGTCAGTAAATTGCTAAATTAACCTTTAGAGGAACTCATATCCTTATCCTGGTCTTTAGACACCTAGCCATCAGCTGTATGCCATCCCACATCTCCACACCTCAGATTAAATCTGACCACAAGTCAGTCTTCTTTGTCAGGCCTTGTGGTAAATTGTTTATTATTTTTTTCATTAATTTTGCTTTTGTTTGTTTGTTTGTTTGTTTGTTTGACTGTTTGCATATTTATTAACTTTTTTGACCAAGTTACTGGTCAGGTCCTTAGACCATTTTCAGCTATGACCTGGGCCAGTTAGGTCTTTACAAATTTCAACATACAGTAGTCATTCTGTATTTGTGTACAATGCAAAGTGGATAATATACACATATGTATTAAAATAAATGTTTGACATAAAACAATACAGATACAGATAGCAGAGCTAGTCACAAATTAAATGGTTTTGTTCAATGAATTCAGTGTAACAAGCACCCTATTGAAGTAGAAAATAAATATTGCCCCCATTATGGCTGAAAAATATTTTCCTTTGGAATCACCTTGATACATGTCTTAGCAAAAGGCCAACAGTTATACTTCCATGGTACCAGACAACATATCAGACTTGAATTCTCATTAGTGCCAAATAAGCACTATCCAAGTCTCTAGTTAAAATAACTGCTGACAAAAAAAAACAGTTATAATCCAAAGAAACCCAAAAATCAAAGAACCAGACAAAGATTAACACAAGCCCGTTCATTTCTTCTTTATTTCAAAGCGGAACTTCTTCAGATTAAAGAACTACAGTCATAACATACTACTTTTGAAAACCCAGCCCACCAATCACATGCAGCTTTAATACACTCATAATCAATTGTTAAAGGTGTCCTTACCAAAACAATCTACTAAATAACCCTATGTATTCAAATTGTATTTAAGACATTAAGTCCTATATAACCCCCTATTTTAAAAAGTATTTACAAATTCTAAATTTTTAATTCAGAGTTTATCATCTCTGAGGTTCAGTACACTGGTCAGTGAAATCTTGTCATTTATACCAGGGAGTTATGTGGAATTTAACAATATCTGCCAATAAACCTCCCTAGACTCAAGAAGAGCTGACCAGTTACCTCTCCTCTAATTCTGATTCACCTTCTCCAAAATACAAAATATGAATTTCTGAAAATTTTCACAATCTTTTGAATGCTTGTCCAATGCATTAGCTAATGGCGATAACTTGCTACAGGATTGGTTTAATAGGGAGTTTACCTTTGAATGTAATACCAACCATGAACCACCAATACAACATCATGATGAGACCTTAAAGGGAAAAATGTATAAGTTTGAAAAGTTACTTAAAAAATATCAAGGTATATGACTATGCTGTTTCACAACAATCCATTGGTCTAGAGCACGTTCCAAAGGGAATTTGGATTTATAAATTTCCCAATGGACTAAGACAGGGTTGGTTATTTGATCACGAACTTCTTGAGTTATTTGACCGCACTGGTTTGGATGTTTTGTGGCTGCTTATTAGAGACAAGCTTTGCACCATGGAATCCCTGACATTGGCCATTTCTTTACAGAATATCATCACACAGTATTTTTTATTTCCTTCTATAGAAGAACACTATAAAATAATTTTTTATGGAGTTGCTTTACATTGTACTGAGGTCACAAAAAGGAAAGAATGAAAGTTTAAAAGAAATCAACAAGAATATGCACAGATGTGAGCTTATCCCTTACCTTACAAAATCACTAAGTTTAATTAAGTTTTGGAAAAAATTTCATATCCTAATTTGGAGCAACATGTCAAGTCATAGGATGAGGTCTTGAATCAGGATTTTAACTCAGGAGATTCAGCATCAAGGAGATCTGCAAGATTACAAACCAGCACTATGCTGCCCCAGAAGGAACCAATCAAAACTAATCCATTTTCACACCAGAATTTTTTGAACAAGAAAAGGCAGAAGAAGAAGGGGAAAAACAGTCATGACACCTAATATTATGGACAATCCAAAACAATGCATTGTATTATTTCAGTTTGAAGGTTTTAAGATTTTTAACTATAGTGACATTACTAATACAGAACGGCATGAGAACCTTTTTTAAGGGGTTTAATTTTATCCCTACAACCAGCTTTGACCTAGTAGACAACAACTAGCTTTTTGACCTAGTAAACTCTATTTTAGAGTTAAATCTGTTTACTAGAAAGTTAAATTTGGACTTGATTTTGGGTACTATGGTTAATGAAGGGGTTGAGTCCTTGGAAAGAAGGAATATTTATAACCCATCACTATTACTGTCTGTTTCCCTTTTTGAGAAACTATGTGAAGCCAAAATTAGGGCTAAAAGTTGCAAATTAGCCCTTGAATTGACAAGAAATTTAACTAAGGAGGAAGGTTAGCTGCTTTATGAACTTTGTACTAATGGCAATCTGTGCATTATGAAACCTGACAAAGGTGGACGGGTTGTTATTATAGACAAATTAATTTATATAGCAAAAATATTGAATTGTTTGTATGACAGCGACTTTTTTACAACTTGTTCTATTTGTTTAAATTTTTTGTATATTTCCACTTTTAATTTTTTTTTGTCAAGTGTTTATATTTTTATTTGACTGTATTAATTGTGGAGCTTTTCTCCCAGGGCCTCCACTGAAAATGGGTTCCTGACCCAGTGGACTTTCCCGGTCAACAAATATCAATAAATAAATAAATAAATATAAATAAAATAACTTAATATAGCATATTATAAGTTTGACTTGAATTTAAATGATTTGTTTTCTGAATTTAACTTTTATTCTGATGAAGTGAGTTATCTGAGGGTCAAGAAGCTCTTTTTTCCAATCGATTTTTGGAATTCTGAAAGTCCATAAATCCTTGACAGATCCACTATGAGGGCTATAGTAGCTGCAAAGGGCTCTTAAGACCAAGCCTTCAGCAAAATACTTAGATCATAAGCTAAAGAACATCTTCACCAACAAACATCACATGTTAATACATTCTTGGCATTTATTAAGAGTTTTGGGTCTTTGTGATTATAAGGAAGACATTCAATTTTGTGTATTGATGTTAAAGATTTGTTTTTGGTGATCCCACGTGACCAAGGTATGGAAATTTTCATTGAGGTATTGACCATAGGTACAAAATTCAGCTATGTTACTATAATGGTTTTATATACCCTCATGGACTTAGTATTAAAAAATCATTTATTTTTTTTTTGAAGGAGAACTGTTTAAGCAAACCACAGGAGTGACTATGGGAGCATCAGCTGTCCCACTGTTCACCAAAATTGTTTTGTAGTGGTGGGAGGAGTGTTTTGTGTTCCTCCAAGTATATGCAACATACCTAACAAATATTTAAGATATTTAGATGATATTCTAATATTATGGAATGGAGATGATGAAACTGTTGCACAGTTCTTAAAATACATCATCTTGACCACCTTTTTAGCCTTCACATACCAGGTTAATTATGAAGCTTGTAATTATTTGGCTGCTAGAATATACAAAAACAATGAAGGAAGGAGTTTTGAATTCACCATATATAGGTAGCTTACCTACTCTAATTGTTTCCTTCATTAGGATAGTTTTCACCCTCAATGGCAGAAGAAAACGTGGTTAAGGGACAGATGATACGTTTATCTATAGAGGTTGATAACTGATGATTCTACATTTTTGTTGGACATTAATAAGTTAAACATATGTTTTAACAGAGAAAGTACCTTGAATGGTTACCTTTGTTTCAACCAACAGATACACACAATACCATCCATGTTGCGCTAGCTTACCTCAAGTACTATCTCTCCCCCTCAACCTTCCCTCAGGAAATACTAACAAATATAACTTCCCCTACTATCACTAGGGAACAGGTCCTTAATGCTCTCTCTAAGACCAAGAACACTGCATCAATGGGCTTAGACAAATTCCCAGGATGCCTTCTAAGTAGAATGAAACATGACCTACCAGGTCCTCTGGAAATACTATTTAACTTTAGCTTCCAAATGGGCTTCATGCCTCATGAATGGAGAATAGCAACAGTCATTCCTCTGCACAAAGGTGAGCCATCTACAGACCACGGAAACTACAGACCCATAAGTCTCACTAGTCTTATATGTAAAGCCATGGAAAGAATTATCATGGAAATGATTAACAGAGATATAATAAACCTCCAGACACTGGACCCAACCCAGTTTGGTTTCATCAAGGGAAGATCATGCCTACTCAATGTGGTGGACTTCTTTGTGAAGGTAACCAAAGCAATGGATGAAGGAAAAAGAGTTCACACTGCCTACTTTGACCTGCCCAAGGCATTTGATACAATACTCCACTCAGGCATTGTTGACAAACTCAAGAGGTTAGGTACAAACTCTTATGTCAACCACTGGATAGCCAGTTGGCTCACAGACAGGACCCAGGAAGTTAGAATTGAGGAGTCCACCTCTATAAAGAGGCCAATCACAGGTTGTAGTGTTGGGTCATAGGAGGAGAGGGTTGTCTGTGTACATGAGGCAATTTCTACATTGCCTCAAGATGCCCAGATTCATCAGATTGACAGGACAGAACACTGGGAGCTGACCCTTGGACATGCCTGAATAAAAAACTATATTTAAAACATGCATTGAAAGATCTGATATGTCACTCTACATATCCCTCAGGGTTCTGCATCTCAAGTCGGTGACTCATGCATGTACCACTATCATGTTGTAGTCATATCTGTTAGGACTTTATGTCCTTAGGGTCCTTTACATACCAGAGATCCTAGTGCCTGAAGTTCAACTCACTGCAACCCTTTCCTTGTCCAGCCTTGTAATGATTCAGCATGCCTAACAACAGAGTCACCAATCACTAAACATTTTATTGTTGCTATGGTTCAAAGTGTTTTTGGTCACAGTCACTCTTCATGGGAGGTATGCGTGAGGTGGATAAGTGGATACGTGGATCAGTCTTTGGACCACTCCATTTTGGCATTTACTTCTCAGAAGTCAAGGTCAATGTCAGTGGTCTCTGGATGACTAAATTTACAGATGATTGCAAATTAACAGCTGTAATTGAATCCCACGCTGACAGAAATGTCATCCAGAAAGGGCTGACATAGACAAACAACTTGTGTCACAGCCATGGACTAAAACTAAATGCCAAGAAATTCATAATAGTATCCTTTGGGAAGTAATCCACCCCTGGTAACTATCATATTGACAACACACCTGTTAGAGTTGACCCAGTAGTCAGGGACTTAGGAACACACATAGACAGTAATTTAGCCTTTGACCATCACATGTCTACAGTAGTGAGGAAATCATTCTATGTTGTGCAACTTATAAACAAAGGTATGGCATCTAAATCCAAGGAAGTCATTTTTCCACTGTATTTGGCATTCATCAGACCTATCATTGAGTATAATGCCCCCTTTGGTATGTACCTAACTAGACATATCCAACAGTTGGAACATCCACAGAAGTTCCTCACTAAAAGAATGAAGGTCGTTAGTAAAATGTGCTATGCAGACCACCTCAAAGCCCTCTCCCTGTATTCTGTCTCCTACAGGCTTTTGAGGAGAGATCTATGCCTGGCATACAGAGCATTATCAGACCCCGCTCTGATGGACCTCCTGCATATCCACAAAACAAACAGCACCAGAATTACCCATTCTAAAGACTTAAACCTTGCCTGTGATATAAATAGGACCTGCTGGAGAGACAGGTATGTTTTCTAGAGACAACCCTGTCTATGGAACAGGCTCCCCATCCATGTAAAGTAGAGCTCCTCCCTAACCCAATTCAAGTGCAACTTGAACAATTGGATGGGGAACAGGAAATTCATCCCTGGTTTAGCACCTATGTCTCTAATGGACACAGACAACTTGTAAATGGTTCATCTCCCAGGCCCCTGTTTGTATATGTTTCCTCCCCCAAAACCCTGCTTACACTTGTCAAGGGTATCAGAACTTGTCAGAGATTTGGGATGCATGGTTAGGTTTACAAAGGCCCTTGTGGTCATTAGGCTAGTGAACACCTATGAACCTAAGACCCTATAAGAATTTTAATAAGACTATAGTTTTGACTTATGGTAACAGCAGTGAGAAGGTGAGATCTATTTTGGAAAGGAATTGGAAAGCTGTTTTTGGAGTCTTTGACTTCACTAGCAAGTTATGCAACAACCCCAATTTATTTTTTAAAAAGGGTAGGAATTTTAAGGATATCTTAGGAAAAGGGAACAAGGAGATGTCAAGTGTACTCAATCACTGGAGAGGTAAGAAAAAAAGGCAATTTTGTGTAGTACATGCCGGTTTATAAATGATAAAACAAATGTAGTACATGGCAATTATCCCAGAGTTTTGAAGGTGCAAGGGACTTATGATTGTAACACAAAAGGGATGATATATGCAGCTACATGCCTGTCATATCCAGCCTTCTATATAGTGAAATTGGAAAAGAGTTTAAAAGTTAGAATTTATCAATGTAACTATGCATTGAAGAAAAGGGACTATGCTAATGATTGGCCAGGTATTCAAAAGATTGTGAAAATTTTAATAAATTCATATTTTTTTATTTTGGAAAAGGTGGATCAGAATTTGAGGGGAGGTAACTGGTTACCCTTTCTTGAGTCTAGGGAGGTTTATTGGCAGATATCTTTAAATTCCACACAACCCCCTGGTATAAACGACAGGATTTCAATGACCAGTATACTGAATCTCAGAGTTGATAAACTTTGAATTTTAAATTTAGAATTTGTAAATAATTGTAAAAATAGAGGTAAATATATATGACTTAATGTTTTAAATACAGTCTGAATACATAGGGTTATTTGGCTCATTTTTTGGTAAGGATGCCTTGAAAATTTGATTTTGAATGTATTAAAGTTTAAGTGATCGGTGGGTTGGGTTTTTAAAATGTTATGACTGTAGCTCTTTAATCTGAAGAAGTTCCAGTTTGACATAAAGAAGGAACAAAAGTGCTCATGTTATTCTTCGACTGGTTCTTTGGTTTTCGGGTTTCTAAGTCTCTACTTAAATTATTCCATCTCAGACTTTCCACATGGTTTGCTACTGATGCCTGGAGAACAACCCCTGTCACTCTACTGCACAAGGGTGACTTCTCTACAGATACGAATAATTAAATGTCCATCAGCCTCACTAACATTATATGCAAAGCCATGGAACATATTATAACAGGATGTATTTATGCAGACACAGACATCTTACGTCGTCTAGACATTAATCTGTTTGGCATTGTGAAGGACAGGTCTTGTCTCTCTGGAAAGATTAGAAGTATGTGGACAATGGTTGCTATGTGCACAATGCTTATCTTGACCTGGTCAAGGCTTTTAATACTATCCTCCATGTTGATATTATTAAAAAGTTAGACAAACATGATGTAATCCATTATGTTGTCCACTTGATTGCAAATCAGTTATCCAACAGATCACAAGTTGTGAAAACTGCTGGTACTCTCTCCTGAGCATAAAATTGTAACTAATGCAGTATCACAGGGGCAGTATTTGTCTCTCTGCTATGTGGCATTTATTTTTCAGTCATCCAAACCAGCATCCCAGAGGTATGGCTAACCAAGTTTGCTAATGACTGAAAGATGGGAAGAGGCTGCAAGCAGCAGTTATCCTCTCATTCACTGATACTAACACCTGCAGAAAGGGTTGGAATATGCACATACCTCATGTACCAGAAATGGTCTCAAGCTAAATGCAAAAAGAGTGTTGTATAGTAGCATTCAGCAAAAAAAGTTGCTTCCATTTCATATGTTATAAATGGTAAGCTTCTTCAATTAATTGTGGCAATAAGAGATCTGAGTACCTCTGTGGGTAACTCATTCACTCATCAAGTCTCACCCATAATGAAGAAATTCTTCTGTCTGCCCCAGTTAATTTCCAGGTGAAGATTTTCAAGATCCAAAGAAGTATCTGGCAGAAGTTATAAAACATCTTCATACTAAAGTGAACCTCAAAATAATAGTTATGGGTGCATAACATACCCAGTAATATGGGTTTTGGAATAAACAGCTACAGGTGTAAACTAGGCAGAGTTGTGATGGGCATTGATATTGACATTTAATTAGCATAGAGGGTAAATAAATCAGGGATTGCCAAGTATAAAAACACAACAGTGGGAGGGTGTGAATGTAGGAAGTCTAGAAAGAAACAATAGGGTACAGAATTTAAATGAACTTTAGATAAATGAGTTTCCAAATTGCTTAATTTCAAGGGTAAGCCACATTGCCCATCTTCAAATGTTCATGGGTAATTAAGTAGCAAGTTAACATTTTGTACTGAAAACACTATAAAATAACACACAAATATGTGTAGCCATTTAAAATGTAATAAAAAGCAAAATACATTTTGAAACAAAAGTCTATATAAAATTAATGTACTCACAAGTTACAGTTACTGCAGAAATAGGTCTGTCTTGCAAATGAATTCACTAGAGAAGAAATACACATAACAACCAAAGCACATAAAAACATTAAAAGTGATGCCAGCCAGTGTCCACAAATGTTACTTACCCATGTAATGTCTGAGTATGGATGATATCAGGCAGAGACAGCCCCAAAGCACACGACTCCTAACTGTAATGCCAAGGTAAGTGCGGAACCTGGAGTATGCAAACAAATGTATAAAGATAAACTACCTGCATACTGTCAGTCTCATTCCTATTCAGTCTGTGCATCAGACATACATGCAACCATAAGTTAAACCCAAATGAACAAAGCCAATGGCAAAGTCATCATCATTCTCACAGGGTTGGGGGGTGCAGTCAGCCAAGGGTGACACCAAAGACACGTGGCTCCCCCAGCAAACATACCATCACAGACAATCCCATCATGCCCAATCCAGTGTCTTACTCATCCTGTCCAATGAGTCACCTACACAGCTGAGGCAGTCACTCGATAGCAAATGATAACACAATTCTGTGATGTAACCATACTAACGTGGACAGTACATCAAGAACTGCCATAAGTGCAGAATTTCAACAGTGACATTTTAAAATTGCATACATTGCAAAAGTATTTTTTCTACTGCATATTGAAATACATTCAAAATAAGAACATGTGAGTGGTTTTTGTAGAGGTCAAACATAACATGAAATGGTGCAGTGATTTGTAGAACAATCTCCTCCAGGTAAATAGCAACAATGCTCTGTCTGTATCCAATCTGTCTCCCCCTCCTTCCACTTCTATAACTACACCATTATCTTTCTATAGTGTAGATGCAGCCCTCTGAGCACTGTGAAGAGGAATGAGGTATGAAATCATTAGCATTCCTGAATAACAAAAATTCAGCTGATGTAGGGGATGTAAACATGGTGAAGGTAAATGGCTACACGATTGCATGCACACTCCCTAGGACTGAAGGGAGAAGCAATAACAACTAGCTGCTAATGGCTTGCAACTGTTTCTGACTGCTCTGACTACCAGAACAAGCAATACTGAAGTGACTTTTCTCTCTGAAGTGTTTGTATCATGCAGAGCAGACTTACAATAAAAAGGTGTAAGTGCATCGAGAGCTATGAGAACAACCTTATCAACTCTGACATCTTTGTACTAAGAGCACATTATCCATGCTCCGTTTAAAATCTGTCTGAAATGCTGATTAGTTATATTATACATTGAAACAAAGATGCAAATAGTTATGATGCTGCATTTCTGTGGTAAAGCTGAGAGGAGGGGAAGATATTCAGAAAATAAAGAAAAGGCGTAACTAGTAGTGTTGACAGCCTGACATTAAATGGTGTGGACTATTATTACTGTAAAGTACTGGTCAGTATAACAGTGATCTTTACATGTTCATGCAAATGAGAAAGCAATGTCACCTAGTCCTGTGTTGGTGGCAAAGAGGAATAAACACAAATGAGTGTGTGTTGTTATTGCACTGTTGAGGATTCAGTTTCAGATAAGTGTGCTATCTAATAGAGATAATGCATATTTTCTGAGCATATGATTAGGATATACTACACATAGATCTAGGAAACTCCACAATCCTGCTTTTTCAATAGTATTACCCAGGGCCGGCCTTAGCTGAAATGGCACCCTAGGCAAAGTAGTGCTGCGGTGCCCCTTAAGCCCCGCCCACACCATAGTCAAGGAACACCCCCATTTGAGCCACGCCCACAGGCATAAATGAGCTTATTAATGACAAAAACACTGCTAAAAAGGTAAGTTGTCATCAGTTTATATATAAACCAGTGCATATGAAATACTCAGTGCTGTGAGATACAATGAACATTCACTCAGAGTACTTCAAATAGAAAACAAATTCACCTGTTTGATATATTTTATAAAGTCACACAGTAGAAATATGAAATCTTCTACCCCATGTTTACAAAGTTCACTGCTACTGCTGTACATTAGGTCTGAAAACATCACTCAGACCCACAGATACACAGTGCTATTTGTCTGCTATGGCAAGAATGCCAAGTAAATTCAATTATTTTTTCATTTATGTTTTAATCAATAGGTATTTTTAACTTCAGCAGCATGTGATCTATGAAACCTACCATCACTACCAAATACCTTTTCAGGTAACTGCACTGATTAACTTCCCTAGAAAATTTCAAAAGGAAAATTACAACTAAATAGCCAGGCACTGTGGTATACAAATATCACACACTTAGTAAATATAGCACGTCTACAGTAAGTCTACATCAAAAACAATCAGTAACGTCATTCTCGAAGCAGAGCAGAATCTCAACAGCTTGTTACAAAATTTCTGAGTGTTAGCAACTCAACAAAAAGCAAAAACGGTGCAGTGTGAGAAAACAGACTCAAACCATAAAAATAAAAAAACTGCACTGTAACTCTACGGTACTAAAGTACAAATTTGAATACAAAATGCAGTTCAGGGAGCGTTAAGGAACTCAACTTTGGCAATACTGACTGCATTCTTTGAGTGATATTGCAGTGGCACACAACAGCATTTTGAACAAATTAAAACTCAAGTGTATGCATGCCCATTGATGCTGTGTTTTTTGATTTGGAGAGGGCAGCTCTCACCTGTGCATCTGTGATCTCAGGAAGGCTACACTCTGCTGGGATAGACATTTGCTCTTTTGGGGGGGAGAAGTTTGCACTGAACCTTTCTGCCAGGATGTTGGCAATGTCTGTGGGTTCAGTGTATTTTTTGTCATTTTGCACTAACTCAGAGCATATCTGGGAGTTGCCTCCCAGGTTTCTGACATAACTAAAGAAGGCCTTGTGATTATCTTTAGTGTCTTGTGCAATTTTTCTTTCGAAGCTGGCCTTAGATGATTTTATGAGGGATCGTAGTTTCTTGCTAGTACTGATCAGAGACGCCTTCCCTTTTTGGGATTTTGCTCTATCATGTAGTAGCTTTCTCCTTCTGTTGTATAGCTTATTTATGGCTGGGGTCCACCAGACAGGTCTCCTGCCTTTGGAGGAGTGAGTCTTGGGTTTATCTGGGATAGCATGCTCCATGCATTCCTGTAGGTGTCCATAGAATGCTTTTGTAAAGGATTCTGCATTTTGGGCCGTATTTTCCACTGGCCCCGGGGCTTTGAAGGATTCCACCTCAGTTTTGAGAAGTGTGAAGTTTGCTTTTGAGAAGTTCTTCACTGTGGTTTCCTTGGCTAGGGGTGGGGATGGAATATGGATGTCCAGTGAGATTTGTTTATGGTCTGATCTTACCAATGAGGGGTATACCTCTCGTGTGGAACATAGAGACCCCATGTTGGTGATGACCAGATCCAATATGTTTTCCCCTCTTGTGGGAGTGGTGACCAGTTGTTCCATAGCATTTGAGTTTATAAATTCTAGGAACCATTGGGTGAGGGTGTTTGGGCTTGAGTAGTTTTCCCAATCAATGTTTGGGTAGTTGAAGTCACCCAATATAATGGAGTTTGGAGAGACCTTCATATTCTCCAGTGTTCTCAGGAAAGCCGAGTGAGGTTCCTGTGTTTGGGAGGGTGGTCTGTAGCAGGCTACAAACTGAAAGGCAGTTTTGCCCATTATTAGTTGCACATGGATGGTCTCCGATGCTTCGTGCAGTGCCACTAACCTGGAGGTGTGGGTATCTTTGATAAATATGGATACTCCCCCTCCTTTTGTAGTTTGGTCCGAGTTTTGGGGCCGGAAAGCATGGTATGAAGTATAACCTGTTAATGCTGGGGTGCTCTCGGGAGCCTTGAACCAGGTTTCTGTTACTGCACAAATATCGATATTCTCCATACTGAGGAGAGACTCGAGTGCATGCATCTTGAGGTTTAGACTTCTGGCGTTACTGCACAGATATCGATATTCTCCATACTGAGGAGAGACTCGAGTGCGTGCATCTTGAGGTTTAGACTTCTGGCGCTGAGCAGCATTACCCTTAGTTTTATGTAGTATGTAGTTGTATGTATAAAAGAAAGGTTAATACAAGCATAGTTCCTGATGAACAGTACATACAGTACTCACATAACATCTGTGCCATCTAAGATGGCATGTATTCTAAGAATTAAATAGCAGTTATTTACATTGTTACAGTAAAGACAATTACAGCAGCATTACAGCACTAAATATACTTTCATTGTATTACTTTTGACTCGCCGCATACATTTTCAGTGAATCAAATCTACATTTTGTCCATGTGACTTCACAAGTCACTGCATTTCTTAGAGAGAGTACAGAAACCCTCATGACCACTAAAATCATAGGTGTTGTGGATTGCCCCCACATAACAGAGGTTAGTTTGATTAGAAAGGCTGACCCAGTCATGGTTCTAAGAAAAACCTGGCACTGTACTACAGCCATTCTGCAACTTCAAATACTACATTTACTGTCATAGCATACATCGAAGTCGGTTGTCTCTAGTGCCCTCTTAAAATGGGCACACCGGGATCCCACTAACAAAATGCATATAACTTTTTTCCGATTTGGGTTTACAAAGAGGAAACAGTGACTTTGCTCCCCCTCACTATAGTTTCTACTCAACTGTGTAGACCACATACCTTAGTACAACACTCAAAAGCAGCAGCAGCAACAACAACTTGTGGGGTTTGCACCCCCCTCACCACACAATATAAGAATTGATGTCCCTGGTAAGAAATTTTCCCAATACATACTCCAGAATTCACCCCAAACTCTTTTCTGCTTACCAAGATACTGCAAACTGCCATATAAAAAAGTAGTTCTAAAATGTTTTTTTTTTTTCTAACATAAAAAGTAGTCGTCTGTGCCTCACACACACACGCCCATCTATCTACACAATATAGACTTCAAAACCACACATGCCTATTTTTAAAACCTGCTCTCTTACTTTACACCTGCTATGCTTTAATCATCCCACCATGGAATTGGACAAGTACAGCTTTAGCGTCACTATGACTTGTATCAGCAGGGTAATCCAGGGTGATGCGTCTTTGAGAAAGGGCCACCAGAGGTAATGTTAAGTGCAGTTTTCAGTCTCTGTTATTAAGCCTCTACTTCTCCATACAGTCAGCACACACGCAGCATGACAGGTTAATGTATGCTCCTGAACACTTATCCATTCAGGATAGGAATATTAGAGGAGAAGGATCCTGTCCGACCCAGTTAAACTCTTTACAACCTCAGCTGCCCTCAGTCCAAAAGGGATGACTAATTTGGGCAAGCACTTTTCTCTTATGGTAACATACCACACTTGCAAATAATCTGAGCTGTGGTCAAAAAAGATGGTCTGAAATCAGCCAGAACTGAGAAAGGTAATAAATATGAACTCAAATCAACTACGATTATGCATAAATAAATGCAGGCTATCACGAAGGCGCATAGATTAAGCACTAATATCCAGGTATTTTATAATCACTGTCAAAAACCGGCCTTCTCCAATTTGATACCTAGGAGTATAAATTATTAGTTTACAAACATGTTGGCATTCACAGTAACAGAAAATAAAAAAGTCAATTCCCCTTGATGTTCCCCTCGCCAAGATGGCCTCCAAGAGGAGCAAAATATCGAACAAGCCATCGCTGGTACCAAACGGCTGGATGCAATGATGAGGCAACGATTCCACCAACGAACATGGGAAAGTAGAAAATAAAATTGTATTAAAACAAAAAATAAACACCATCTTCACAACATAACACTGATCGAAGAAAACGAAAAAAAAAAGTGTCCAACCACTGTCGACCCGAACAACCCATCACACATTTACACTACAGCAAAAGCAATAAACACTATTATATATATGCACTATTATATATACACACGCATATGCACACAAACAGCATACTCTACAGAATGCTCAAACCCACTGCTTTCCTCTTTACCGACAGTTAAGCTTTCCTTTCAAGGGAGTCCTCTCCTCGTGTTAAGCTAATGAATAAGTAAAACCACACAATTACTCTCCTTAACACAACACGTGAGCTAAAACGGACTGTATTCTAAATTACTTTCTAACTCACTAACAGTCACAGAAATAAATTCTCGGTGTCTCCATTTCTCTTCATAAAAACCCATACTCAAGACCCCTCCCCCACTACCAGATATAACAAAAGTTGGAAAATTCTTACTATTTACCTCCAACATCGATGCCATTGCGTCCATGGTGAAACCTGCAGCCCAAACCGATCACAAAGATGTGGCGGGGGGGATGGAAGAACACAGTAGGGGGCCATGCTATTTGCTGTGGAATCGTGCTTTGGACTATGAAAGTGGGGGAGGGTGCAAATGCTACAATATGGGCGTGGGCGGTGATA
This sequence comes from Protopterus annectens, assembly GCF_019279795.1. NCBI lineage: Eukaryota > Metazoa > Chordata > Ceratodontiformes > Protopteridae > Protopterus > Protopterus annectens. The sequence continues at coordinate 231,091,056 of NC_056750.1, forward strand.
CTGAAAATTGAAGAAGTAGTAAAAGAAACTAAGTAAGTTAAGTCAGTCAATTTGCGCCCTTTATGAGGCCAGAATGTACAGCGCCCTAGGCGGTTGCCTAGTTCGCCTATGCCTAAGGCCGGCCATGGTATTACCCTGTATTTGTTACTACTGACAATTGTATTTTCTTCTTTTTTGTGTGTATTTCTCATTTGTGCACATTTTGGCAGAACACACTTTTGAGTAGCAGTATTACAAAGCAGTAAAAGACAGTCCACTGCCCAAGGTACAAACTGAGAAATTTAACTTGTCTTGACATCAGTAGTGCATTTCACATTAGCACAGGTGCTCTTTGTTGCAGCACTCTGAACAGCAGTAAGAGAATAAAATCGACACTGCATCTAAGTATCATTGTAGCTCATGAGTTAAATGAAATGATTTTAAAGAAACATGGAAGAGGATGCAGGGTTTGAAGACACATGCTGCTTGTAATGTTTGCAGCAGATGTAAAAAGATGTGTTTCTTTTTATTCCCCCACTAGTTGTCTCAGAAGTTCTGGACAACAACTCCTTGACATACATAAATCTAACAAAAATATCGGCAAACTACAATTCTAATGTGTCTTTAGCCTGGAACAAATTTCTTAGCTCTATTAGAAATACCCCAAATACAAATCAATTCATTAAGCAAATAAAACTGTTTCTTTTAAACTCATGGACCTGCCCGTGCCTCAAGCCTACATGAACCCTCCCACTTCTCTCACCTTTTCCTCTCTCTCTCTCTTCCTTAAACTGATTTTATTTTTTTTCTCCTCTGTAATAATTTTTAAGGTTACGTTTCCTATAAATCTGCTTTTCTCTCAAATTTAAGTAGTTATACTCATGTAGTAGTGTGACTACTTACCATCTACTATATCATAAAAATATATGTCATTTAGCATATTGTTCATCTGTTTTGTTTTTTTCAGGAATTATTGACTCTTTTAGTACAGTGACTTTGATCTACTTTTTCATTTTACATTCCATTCCTCTTTTGTAATTTACATATTCTGTACTTTTGATATTGGCATATGTCTATTATACTGATGTCATTCTATTTTGTTTTTTATAACTGTGTTTTACTTAATTTTTGTGCATATTCCTTGTACTTTTTTTACTTTTACTATATTGTATCATTTAAATTATATTTATCTTTGTTCAATTAAATTTTCTATGTAATGATCTAGAGCTTTTTTCCTCTGGTCTCCACTGAAAATGGGCTTCTAGGTCAGTTGGACTAACCTGGTTATCAAATGTCAAATAAAATAAACTAAATAAAAATAAAATGGAGCTTGTGATTTCTTGTGTGGAACATAAATTGTTATATATGTTCTTTTGCTTATATAATTTCAGCACTGCTTTGCAAACAGGTCTCACAGTTGATCGAAACAGTGAACAACTGAGTTTCTGTAATCTTAATTAATGCAAACATGTCTAATGAGTGAGTGATGTAAATATTTTATCTATCTGTTTCTGTGACAGAAGCTGTAATTGCAGTGACTTTGGCCCCTTAACACAGTTTATCTGGGGTTCAAATCCATTCCGTGTGAACAGACTGTGGAAATTATTAGTTCCAATGTAGGAATCACTTTCATCATATCTTCATACAATTTTTTTCCTGTTTCTTGCCTTGTGTACTTGCTCGCTGCTGAACAGCATGCAGGCAAGCTTACCTGCTTAAGGAAGAAAGCCTTCTATAGCACAAGCATGCTTAGTAGCAATGTGCAAACACCAGCACTCTGGACAGTACTGAGTGGAGAACATCCACGTGCTGCGTAACTGTCTCTGTGGCACAAGAGGTAAGTGAACAGACTTTAGAGACAGAACATAGGTGATACATGTTTCAAGTCTAGATAACACTTTTTTTTACAAATTTGTTAGAATGCAAGTTCTAACAACACATTCATTAGGAAGGCAGCATTACATGCAAATGGCTATCCTAATTATGTTTATTGCAATACATGTCTCATCAGTGGTTTCATAAATTAATATGTCATTATTTCTAAGCAGCATATGCCATTACTGGCTTAGTTACAAAACACAGTTGAATGTGTTTTTAATTGTTTAAGCAGGATAATTTTGATAACGGAACAAAAATGCATGTGCATATTTATGAATGGCAGAATACCCAAGTTAAAAATATCTTCTCTCCTCGTGTAGGCCAACTCTGTGTTTGGGACACTATGTGTAGCGAGGTACATATTCCTCATACCCCAACCTGTAATAATCAGCTACTGAAAGTCTACCCATCTGATATACATTCATAGACAGTAATACTTCCTCTTTCACAGGACTTCCTAAAGTCACACACATATAGGCCTATGTGGGGTAAATCTCAGTTTATACAGAATTCAGTTTAATTGTAATGAACTTGGTTAAAAATGAGTTCTCCTGTAACACTGACAAATGATAACCTTGATTTAAGGTATGCATTTTTTTCTTCCCTAGGTTTGATTCCCACATTTATCAACTAACTTTTTACGGAGTGTAATTCCAGTTGTGTGCCAAGTCATCCTATTTAACATCCAAAACATAAAGAATAACAAGGCAAGCCACTGAGGCTGTCAGTGTGTTGACCATCTGAAAAAGTGTGAATATGTTAAGCATCACACATGGCAAATCTCACTGCCATGTTTCACACCTTCTTTGCTGCTTGATAAAATACCCTCCATTTTATTTACAAATGCCTGCCTGTGCGTACCATTGCACAAATGCAGTTGTTATGTCATACCTCTCAACTGTCCAGATTTTCACAGAATGTCCGGATATCTGGTTCATATTTTGATCCATTCCTCATTAAAGTTGTGGTTTTCTGGGAAATCACTGGGATGATCTGAGGATTAGATTCACTAAACAATGATATACATTTGCGTTTCAGACTTCAAATCCTTCAGAAAATGTTTGTTAAAACAAACCCTGTTACTCTAGCAACTTTCTAAATTTATAAGAGCAATATTTAAAATACGTCCCTATTTTAGAGCCTTTGTCCCTCCCATTTTGTCGAGCTTTGTTGATTTCATGCTGTAAAAGGTTGAAAGGTATGATTATGGTTGCGCATGTTTGTGCACTAGCCATTAAATGCGATATTGGAATTTGGTGCCGATTCATACTTAAGAGTTGCTGCTTGATTTCTGCAGGCATGGCTGGTGTGGGAGATGATAGTGCGGAATTTAGAGCACAAAGGTGAGGTGCTGAAGAGTCCAGGATATTTCTGGTACTTCTTGTAAAGCACTACAGCCATAGGCTGCGGCAGGGGGACTATACTGGGTCTCAGTATAAGGCTGAGGATTGGAACAGAGTAGTGAAGACTGTCTCCATTGTAATTGGCATTCCACGCACTGGAGATAATTGTTGTCACCACTATAGTAACCTGAAATGAAGCAAGAGGTACCTGCTTAGCTGATGGGTTGATCAGTTTAGGACTGCTGATATCCCACAGTTGTGTAAATATACTGACCTATCTTGTATTAAACGATATAGAATACAGGACCCAGCCAAGACTGTTAATCAATAGAATTCATACCTATCAGCTTCTTAGCAAAAGAAATCATAACAAATCATAAAATAATGGAGGGAGAGAGGCCCAAAAATAGGGACAAAATTAAATATTGTGCCTATAAAATTAGAAAGTTGCTAGAATAATAAAATATGTGTTAGCATGCATTTTCTGAAGAATATTAAGTCTAAAACTTAAATATATGTGAAATTTTATGAGGAACAGAAAAAAATATGAGGCAAAAATCTAGACAGTTGAGATGTCTGCTTTCATGTCTCTTCTTGTCTTCCTCTGTTCTGTACAGCTACTGAAGACATTGCAGCGAAATGGAGGTGCTCTAAGAGAGGTTAACTCACCTCAAAGAGGCACTAGGTATGTATGCATCAGATCTTACTGTAAACCTAATAGCTATTGTAATTGTATGCAGTATGACAGTACTGAAATAAACAGTTGTATTTATGATATCACTACAATGCAATTGATTAATGGTACAACAGAGTAAGACCTTCCCATCATGCCTGGATGTGGCAAAGGTGTATAGACTGGGTAATCATAACTGTTTATTTTCTCAAATTATATAGTGACGTGATATGTCATGGATCTAATTCTCTCTTTTTTTGTCTCAACCCACCCCTTCTCCCCTAATTTTTTTCTTTCTTTTTTTTTTTTTTTTTTTTTTTTTTTTGCTGGGGGGATAATTTATATGGCTTAAAATTTTTCTTTTGTCATACCTTTCTACTTAGAAAACCTGATATAAAGTAAGAGAGGTAGGCTGACCACTACGGATCTTCCCACCATCCCTCCCATTTTGCAGAAGTGACACCCAATACTTCAGGGTCCCAAGCTGTCAGTGCTTCCACCACAACCCCTGTCCTACCTGCCCCATCTACATCAAGTAGCTCTGCCCTGGCAGCTGGTTCACTAGTATCCACTGGGAGTAGTAGTAGTGGAGATGGCGATTTTGTCACCAGCAAGGAGCTGAAAGGGCTGTTGGAGGGTATTATGGAAAGGTGCCTTAGTGCCTGGATTGGTGATGTGGAAAAGTGCTTCATCACATTGCCAAAATTATGTCATTTTGAGCATTGACCCAGGGGAAAAAAAAGACAAGAGACAATGATGAGAGTTCTAAGGGTGAGGACTAGACTCTTACTTTTCTCAGGCTTAACGTGGGTGCCCCTACGTATCCTCAGTCATGGTGTCCCAAACCTTTTGTGTCTGTCAACATCCGTGTCTATCTTGTTTGTCCTGTATGTCTGCGCCTGCTTCCTCACCTACCCTTCCTACCCCACCCATACATTCCTAAGCATCTTCCTCAACATTCCTCTCTCTTTGAAAGAAAAAAGTAAACAATGGGCACCTGTCCCACAAAAATAAATAAATAAATAGCTAAATAAATAAATAAAGACCCATATATAGCTCTCCACTTCAACTGTGTATCTTCTTGACACACTTGATTTGGTACAATTGCATGTATAACATTATTCTATTTTCACCTACCATTGCTATGGTGACAATCCAAAATCAGTAAATTCTGGATACAATTCTGCATTTATGTTGTAAAGAAGTTGATAGCTATGGTTCTCTCCCACAACCATCCTCCAAATTCCTCTATTCTTTCCCGTGTCATTCCTTCTGCTTACAAACACATCCATGCCCATAAGGACAAATTATTAAACCATCCTTATTCTACCCATGTCAGCATCAGTCCAGCATTCTGTCCTACAGCTTTTTATCCCCTCAGCCATCTCTTACTGATACAGATTATGACTGATTAATACTGGGGACACACTATAAAGATGTGCATTAATGACCCATAACACCACCCTTTCATATGCGTTCTATATCTGTCTCTATCTTTACCCCGTCTCTCTCACCCTTTGTACTGTTGACTATTCATTAGGCTGATGGATGTAAATGTCATGTTATGGCACTGTCTGTTTGACATCACTTTGTTGAAGAATAAAACCTGTAGCTGTGACTATGTGAGGTATTGCCAGCTATGCCAGGAGAAGCAGAGCAGTGGATGTGCAACATATGCCAGCACAGCTAGATGGAATTTTGTAAATAATTATACATCATTTCTATATTAAGCTGATTTGTACAGATGATTGTGTTTAAAAATGTATTTGTGAAGTTGTTTGTATTAAAAATGTATCAACAGTGTGCCCTGCTAGACAGAAAAATAAATATACATACATTATTGTAACTGTTTAAATGTATATATTTTAACAGAGGTTACTGGAAGAGATGATGTTAATCTCAAACTTTAAAAATAGTAAAAAATTTAATCACTGAGCCTAGGCCATAAAGATGTTTTCTCACAGTTTTGAATGAAGCCAGAGACACAGTGTCTATAAGAGGTATGGTTTATGAGCACTTGTAGGAACAGTGGAAGTGTTTTATGGTTTTATGACTTCCAGGAGCTGCAGCAGATCTTATCAAGGTTTCCTGTGTGTGTATTATTGACACATAGGTTCTAAATCCTGGCAATGTCTAGCAATGGGGGGTTGCAAGGGAACCAGAAGTCAGATGGCCTGATGTATGTGATATCATTCTGTAATCTAGGACAAAAATAATGTTTTAATACTAGTTGAGACTGTAGTCTCATAGCACTCTGTTTTGGAAACCTGACATAGAAGGATCACCAACCTACTTCATCAGTCAGGAAAATATAGTGAGATTAGTTGAGTACTGTTTTTTTTGTATCTTTGTTAATCTATTCATCTGTGTTATTTTAATATTTCCTGTGGCTGAAACTCTGGTGTTTATTATAAATGTATATTTATCATTTTCATGTTCTTTTATTATTTATTATTAAATATATTTAAACTTTCCATTGTGGCTAGTCCTTTAGAGAATATTTTAACCTTTGAGAGTAACTCATATCTGGTTGGTGACTCTGTTGCCACTCCTGAAAGCCTTACTGCATTGGTCAAACTACCATATGTATTAATATTAATTTCACTCAGTATAATTGGGTACCCCTGTAAGAGCCTAAGAGTAGCTGGATTGGGAGTTTCTGGTGGCAGTAACTATATTATAGTCTGGGCAGAAGGGGGAATAGCTAGTAAACCAGTGCCAGCCTTTCCAAGGTGTGTGTGTGTGTGTGTGTGTGTGTGTGTGTGTGTGTGTGTGTGTGTGTGTGTGTGTGTGTGTGTGTGTGTGTGTGTGTGTGTGTGTGTGTGTGTGTGTGTGTGTGTGTGTGTGTGTGTGTGTGTGTGTGTGTGTGTGTGTGTGTGTGTGTGTCAGATACTTGGAGCAGTGACACAAAGAACTGGTTTTACAGAGAGAGTGGTAGAGGACATGGCTTGGACACTTGGCTGAGGACTTAACTCTACAACTGTGCCAGTGGGGAGCCTTACTGGAGACCTGGAGAGAGAAAGAGAGAGAAACCCAGACCCTGGATTCTCTGTGTTGCCTGTGTGCTGTTATGGGAAATTGTGCTTGATGCAGAGAGCTGCATCTGGAATTACTGGGTGTATCCATTTTGCTCCAAGTGAACATCCCTCTACAATGTCAGTGGTGAGGATTCAGACTCCATGATTACTGGTCCAGAGAGGGGACGTCACATATTGGTGGCAGCAGTGGGATATTAATAGAACTTCTGTAGCTTGTAGGCAGTTGTCACTAAAGGTATGTCCTCTCAGCAACCACAAGGTAGACATTCAGAGTTTCATTTCACAACAGTTTTATTTATTTATTTTTTGTTAGTTTAATTTAGGCAGGGAGAGCAGGCAATGATGTCAGCAGATGATTATAGCAAGCTGACAAAGAACCACTTGGCCCAGGTGTGTGAAGCCAAATGAATGATGCATGATACCTGACTAAAGAGGAAATGATTTCTGCCTTAGTCACTGCTACAACACAGACCAGCAAAATGGATGACAATCAGTTTGGTGATGAGGATGTGCAGCCCTCAGAAACAGGGCAGTTCACCTTTTCTTCAGATTACTTAAAAATCCATCAGGAGTTAAAGAGACTTGAACTGGAGGCCAAAATTTGGGAATTAGAATCAGTAGAGAGACTGCAGCATTTGGAGGCTGAAGAAAATGAGAAGCAGGTCAACATGAGAAGGAGATGCTGACTCTTTGACAGGGTCATGGAGGTAATGGAGAAGGGAATATCCAAACCCCAAAAGCAATCACGATCAGTAAATTTATTCCACAATTTACAGACTGGGATATTTTTGATAGTTTTATTAATATATTTGAAAGGGTATGTAAACAGTGTAATGCTGATCAAGGGCTCTGGGTACTGTTCCTGACCCCCTTACTCCATGGTAAAGCTGTAACTGCTGTTTCTAAATTGACTGATATTGAATGTTTAAACTACAACAAGGTAAAGAAATGTTTACTTGAATGTTTTAAGATAACACCTGAAGCTTACAGAAAAAACGATTTATGAGCATATACACAATACAGTTAAAAGTGCGTGTGATTATATTGCTGAGTTAATCACTTATTTTCATATGTGGGTGACTGGGTGTCAGTTCACCACTTTTGAAAGGCTGGCAGACCTTTTGTTGAGGGAACAAGCCATTAGCACTTTGCCTGAGGACATGAAAATCTGGTTGGCAGACTGAGAGTGTAACTCTACAGATGAGCTGGTGGAAAAGGGGATCTCTACTTAGCAAGCAGCACAGGGATAGAAATGAACCCATGATAGGCAGCCTAGACCCCAACAGAGTCCACCAGTAACAGGGGAAGCCATTAGTTCAAGTACATAGCCAGGATCAAGGGTTAAATGTTTTAAATGTAACCAGTGGGGTCACGTATCATATAAATATCCACAGAGGCAAGGTGGGGAACAAAAGGTGGGGAAGTCAGCAAGTGGGAATAACAGTATGCCAGTGGTAAGTTGTCTGGAGACAATAGGGGTACCAAACTATCACCAAAGTTTATATCCGATCATAGTGGGATGGAAAACAGGGCACTGCTAAGACAAACACAGCCTCTAACATAACAACTGAGAAGCCTGCATTGGGTAAAGAGGAATAGTACTTGCAATCCACTCCAGTCAGAGCTTTAAGAGGGACCCCATTCCAAATGCCTTTGGCCAAGGGTCACATTGACTGGGAAGGTGGAAAAGGAAGCAAGCAACTAGGTATGTTTGGCAATATCCCTACAGATGTCTTGCTAGAGAAAGAGTTTAATAAAGCAGTACCTCGTGTGCATGCAGTTACATGCAGTCAGGCTTGGAGATAGGCATGTGGGTCTGGCAGTCTGAGGGAGACCCAGACAGACTGCACACCAGAAACCAGGGCTGGTGAGGTGGCTATTTCAGGTAGGGTGCTACCCTCTATCAGTAAGCTTAAAGGTGAGCCATAGCTGCTGGTAGGTACTGATGTTTCCTTGAACAGAGTGACTGCAAGGGCAGATGTGAGTGGTATTACACAGGCTGACAGTGAGGCACTGCTGTCAGAGGATACCAGACTTGCTGTGGAAAGGGAGCTGGGAAAAGTTATAAAGATAGAGTTGAGACAAGATCAGCTCTCAGACCCTACACTAAGAGGCTTGAGGGAGGTAGCTAGGGAGGCACCTGATTCTCAAGGAAAATAGAAGTCTGTATGCTGGAACAAAGGGCTACTGCACAGAGAATGGACCCCTGAGGGAGGGCTAAAGGGTGAGGTAATATAGCAGTTGGTAGTGCCTAGAGCCTACCACCTGGCCCTTCTAGCCATTGCCCATGACATTCTTTTTGCAGGTCATATGGGCATAAAGCATACAACAAGACATATGCAGAACTTTTACCGGCCTGGGATTGCAAGGGATGTAACAGGGCACTGCAGGACCTGTGAGCAGTGCCAAAAAGTAGACAAGGCAGGAAACAAGGTCAAGGCTCCTTTGATGTCTTTATCTGTGATTGAGGAGCCATTTCAGAGGGTAGCTATGGATATTGTGGGGTCTCTGACTACCCCAAGTTCCACAGGGAAGAAGTATATTCTGATTGTAGTAGATTATGCTACTAGATACCCTGAGGCAGTGTATCTCTCCTCCATCTAGACAGAATGTGGCAAATGCTTTGTCAGAGATTTACAGCAGAGTAGGTTTCCCAAGAGAAATACTGACTGACAGAGGTGCCAATATCATGTCAGACCTGCTGGCTTTTCTTTGGAAGCCCTGTAGGGTGAAGCACCTAAAAAACACCCTCTACCATCCCCAGACTAATGGTCTTGTGGAGAGGTTAAACTCTACAATAAAGACGATGCTATGGGCATTTTCAGACTAGTTTAAGAGATAATGGCACAAATATTTGCCCCTTCTGCTGCTTGCAAACAGAGAAATACCCAGGAATCCATAGTTTTTTCACCCTTTGAGCTGCTGTATAGACATAGGGTGAGGAGGGTTTTTTTAGATTTGCTTCATGATGAGTTGGATAGTGAGTGTGAATCCCACAAGGAGTCTGTTGTAACATATGTCCTAAACCTCAGGACAAGGCTTAGGGAGCTTATGGGCTTCGCCCAGGAGAACCTGGCAAGAACCCAGCAGCAGAAAAAGGTTTGGTATAACAGGAATGTTCCAGACAGAGAGTATGCTGTGGGGCAGCAGGTTATAGTTCTCATTCCTGCCAGACAAAATAAGCTGCAGGCAGCTTGGAGGGACCCTTTAAGGTAGTAAGGAAGGTCAGTGATGTTAACTATGTGATAGAACTGCTAGGCAGATGACAGGTGCACAGATTGTACCATGCTAACATGATAAAACCTTACCATGATAGGGAGGCCCTGGTGCTGAGTATTTGTAGTGGATGGCAGGAGGAGTCTTAGGGGGACCTGGCGACTGATCTCCTCAATGAGGCTCAACTGACACCTCAGTGGAAGGGTTAGCAATGTCCCAGATGCTATCTTCTACCCAGATTCGAGATGTCTGAGCAGTGTTACAGGAGTTTGGGGGCATGTTCACTGGGAAACCTGGATGCATCCACTTGGTGCAGCACCATGTGGATAGACGACCACAAAGGCCTATCAAGCAGGTCCCTTACAGGGTGCCTGAGTGAGTCAGACAGACTCTAAGGGAGGGGATACAGGAAATATTGGAAATAAGGGAAATCCAGGAGTTCAGCAGTCCCTGGGACTCCCCAGTGGTACGGTACCAAAGAAAGATGGCAGCACCAGGTTCTGTGTGGACTAAAGGAATCTAAATAGTCACAGAGAGTCAGGTGCCTATCACATGCCTAGCATAGATGAATCCTTAGAGCAGCTGGGTGGGGCTACGTTTATGACCACTATTGATCTGACCAAGGGCTACTGGCAGGTGCCATTGACACCCACTGCTAGAGAGAGGTCAAGTTGTGTAACTCCTTTCAAAGTATATGAGTTCACAAAGATGTCCTTTGGCATGAAACATGCCCAGTGACCATCCAGAGACTGGTAGATGGTATCCTAGCAGGAGCAGGAGATTATGCCCTTGCTTACCTGGATCATATTGCCATTTACAGCCATTCCTGGCATGAGCACCTTCAGCATGTCAGAGAGGTCATGAGCAGACTACAAAGGGCAGGGTTGATCATTAAGCCCAATAAGTTTCAGGTGGATATGACAGAGGTGTCCTACTTGGGATATAGAGTAGGGAGTGCTAAGATCAGGACAGAACATGCCAAAGTGGAAGCCATTCAGGTGTGGCCTGCCCCTGTTACCAAAAAGCAGGTGAGGGCATTCTTGGGGACAATGGGGTACTATAGGAAATTCATTCACAATTTTAGTACAATAGCTGCTCCCCTCACAGACATGATGAAAAAAACTAGCCAGACAAGGTAGTGTGGAACCCAGCCTGTGAGCAGGCATTCCAAAAGCTTAAAGGGGCTTTGTGAAGACCACCCTGTGTTAGCCAGTACAGATTACATTAAATAATTTGTTGTGCAGGTGGATGCTTCAAAACTTGGGGTGGAGACTGTACTCAGCCAGGTTTCCTCAGGAGAAGAAGAACATCCAGTGGTAATTCTCAATCATAGACTCCAACCTAGGATGTTATGCAGCAGTAGAAAAAGAATGTCTAGCCATAGTATGGCCACTGGAGAAATGTCAACCCTATTTATATGGAAGGAAATTCACTGCGATTACATACCACAATCCCTTAATATAAGTACATCAATCAAGTCAACCAAATGCCAAGTTGTTAAGGTGGAGCCTACAGTTGCAGGCATATGATATGACATGCAGCACCATAGTGGGGTTAGCAATGTCAATGCAGTCGGGCTCTCAAGACAGAGTATGGGTTAACATCTTCCCAGACAGGCCTATTTCTCTCAAGCAACCATTTCTCAAGGGTCACTTGAAAAACTAGTTTGAGTTTTCAAAGGGAGAGAGATGTGATGATGTGAGGTACTGCCAGCTATGCTAGGAGAAGTAGTCAGTGGATGTGTAACATATGCCAGCACAGCTAGCTGGAATTTTGTAAAGATTTATATGCCATTTGTATATTGAACTGATTTGTACAGATGCTTGTATTTAAAAATGTATATGCAAAGCTGTTTGTGTTAAAAATGTATCAACAGTGTGCACTGCTGGACAGAAAAATAAATAAACATGCATTATTGTAACTGTTTAAATGTATAAGTTTTAACAGAGGATACTGGAAGAGAAGAGGTTAATCATAAACTTTGAAAACAGTAAGAACTTAAATTACTGGGCCTAGGCCATACAGATGTTATCTTACAGTTTTGAATGAAGCCAGAGATGCAATGTCTGTAAGAATCATGGTTTATTAGCTCCTATATGAAGGGTGGAAGTGTTTTATGCTTTTATGACTTCCAAGAGCTGCAGCAAATCTTAGCAAGGTTTTGTGTGTGTGTGTGTGTGTGTGTGTGTGTGTGTGTGTGTGTGTGTGTGTGTGTGTGTGTTATTGAAACACGGGTACTACATCCTGGCAGTTTCTGGCAATGGGGATTGCATGGGAACCGGAAGTCAAATGGCCGGATATATGTGATGTCATTCTGTAATCTAAAACAAAAATAATATTTCAATACAAATTAAGACTGAAGTCTCATAGCACTCTGTTTTGGAAACCTGACATAGGAGGATCACTCACCTACTTCATCTTGCCTTGCTCTAGTAAGTGACTAGGGAATAGTAACTCTTGAGAGCAGTCAGGAAAATATAGTGAGATTAGTTAAGTACTGTTTTTCTGTATGTGTGTGAATCTATTTATCCGTTATTTTAATATTTCCTTTGGTTGAAACTCTGATGTTTATAGTAAATAGATATTCAATATGTTCATGTTATTTTATTATTTATTATTAAATATATTTAAATGTTTCATTGTGGCTGGTCCTTTAGAGAATATTTTAAGCTTTGAGAGTACTCATATATCTGTTTAGTGACTCTGTGGCAATGTGATAAGCCCTTTTTACACCAGGGAACTAACTAAGGAGTCTCAGTCCTCACTATTGTCTCCAGTAAGGGAGTGTCACTAAAAGCAGGGATAGAAATACACAATTTATCCTAAGAGAACAGGTTTCAAACCTGGGACTGGACTGCATGCTTCACTATAGGTCCCCCAAATGAGTCTCCACACTAACCACTGCAGAACACTGTGTCCCAGTTCTAGGTATCTGACACACTCACTCTTAAATGTCTGATATTCACACATACATACACTCTTTGGAAAGACTGTCACAGATTCACCTGCCATGTTTCTTTGCCAAAATTACAAGCTGATGGCTGCTACCAGTCAAATACCGCAGTACCCTTCAAAAGGGATGTTCAATTATACTGGATAAAATAGATATTGAAACAAATGCTAGAATGTATCCCAAGAAGTAAGGCTTTTCAGAGTGGCCTTGGTGTTATCACAATAAGCATATACACTCTCAAGTTATTAAAAATATTAACTAAATAACCAGCCACAATGAAAGTTAGTAAAACATTTAATTATAAATAAAAGGATTTAAAACATGTAAACACTAAATAACTGATTCCACTAAACATCAGAGTTTCACACACAGGAAATATGAAGACAACACTGTAGGATAGATTTCACACTGATTTTAGAAAACCTTTAACTAACTACACAGGTGCCGGAACCATAGGGCGAGGGAAGGGAACACCCCCCCACACACTTTTACAGCTGCAATACCTGAAACAACATGAAGTTTTTCTTTAAGGACCCAGTGGAGGACTCATGCGTGCACAGCATGCTAACGTAATTTAAACACAAACGTGCACATAAAAACTGTCCACAGAATTGCACACCTGCTGTCAGAGTCAACACCCAGTAAGCTGCCTGCTTTTATTCATTAAGTGCATAAGTGGTGAAAGCTCCATTTGTATTTTTCCACTGTAAGGAAGCTCCTCTGCTGTAAGGAAGCTCCTCTGTATTTTTATGCTGGAAGCATTTGTATTTTTCTGCTGTAAGGAAGCTCTATATGTTCAAATAAATCTCCACAGTTTCAATTGTAAATGTAATAAATCCAATAGGCAGTTTGAATGACAACAAAACACTCAATATTTATTAAAACAAAAAACAACCGGTAAGCGCTTTCATTCACAAAGAACTTTTTCAGACCTCCATATGTATTTTCTGCTGTAAGGAAGCTCTGTATGTATTTTTCTGCTGTAAAGAAGCTCTGTTTGTATGTTTTTGCTGTAAGGAAGCTCTGTATGTATTTTCTGCTCTAGGGTAGCTCCGTATGTATTTTTCTGCTGTAAAGAAGCTCCACTTGTATTTTTCTGCTGTAAAGAAGCTCCACTTGTATTTTTCTGCTGTAAAGAAGCTCCATATGTATTTTCTGCTGTAAGGAAGATCTGTTTGTATTTTTCTGCTGTAAAGAAGCTCTGTTTATATTTTTCTGCTGTAAGGAAGTTCTGTATATATTTCTCTGCTGTAAGGAAGCACCATATGTATTTTTCTGCTGTAAAGAAGCTCCGTTTGTATTTTTCTGCTGCAAGGAAGCTCAATATGTATTTTTCTGCTGTAAGGAAGCTCCATTTGTAGTTTTCTGCTGTAAGGAAGCTTTGTGTGTGTGTGTGTGTGTGTGTGTGTGTGTGTGTGTGTGTGTGTGTGTGTGTGTGTGTGTGTGTGTGTGTATTTCTGTGATATTGCAGCTATGCTTCACACAATGTGTGTAGAGAAACAGGGAAAAACTGCTTAGTGGATTTAGTAGCATTTGCAATTCATTTTGTTCAGTTTTATTATTTACTAGCCCAAATATAGGCATGCATGATGTACCACATATAGAGAATCTTGAAAACAAGTCTGGTAAATAAGCTAGTGTTATAAAAACTAAAACTGGTTGTGTTTTCTTTATCAGCACTTTGCACAGCATTGTACATTTAGTTATCCCAGTCAATGTACTGTAAGGCTGTACTTTTACAGTTAAAATACCATGCCTTAATATTCATCACTGCAGTGTACTAAGAAGCAGCAACAAATTTAAATACTTTTAAGTTTACTTTATGATAAATCAAATGCAGAGTCATTGCAAAAACATAAGATGTACCATTAAAGTTGCTCAACTTGGCTTTCATCTGTTTTTTCCTGCATATGATATCACTTTGCAGAACTATGCCTGGTAGCACTAGCAGCGTTTAGTGTAAAAGCACAGAAAAACATTCTAAAATGTCATTACCTTGAAATTAGTGGCTTTAGAATCTAATCAGATATAAAACAATTTCCTTGAAGAATGTCTACTCTTCCATTTGGAAATTACTGACTGTGGCTGATGGCTGCATTTGAGAATACTGTTCACACTCTCCAAAAGCAGAGTTCCCTTAGTTGTCCAGATGATGGAAGAATTTAGAACCACTGACATTTAAGATATTCAATTACGCATAGATATGATCCACTAATCCTGTATGAATTGTAAGAAGTACTTTCCACTTATAGTGATGCAGTAACCTTTAATGTGAATGCTAACCATTCACTTGAAATAATGAATTTCTCTTCTGAACAACAGATGAAAGTGGATTTCTCAGATATGCTATTAGCCTTTGGAAACGCATGGGAACACAAAACAGTATTTTAGCAACTTTCTAAGATTATTCAAGCGATATTTAAAATGTGTCCCTGGTTTTGGGCCTTTGCCCCTACCCCAAAAATACATTTTGGCTTTTTCCACATTTCTTCTGCTGTGAAATTGAGAGGTTTAGTTGTGTTAAGTGTATGGTGCAGTGGTAGTGTTGCCTGACAGCAAGAGGTTCTCTGGTTTGATTCTTGGCTCAGATGCCTTCTGTGTGGAGTCTGTATGTCTTCCTGGTGTTTGTGTGGGTTTCCTCCCATGTTACATATATATGCATTTCTCCTCGGCCTCTGCTGAAAGTTGTCTTTGTTCCAAGTCAGACTTTCCCAGTAAACAAATGTTAAATAAAACATTTTACAGGGAGCTGAGAGCTTCAGGGGAAGAGAGGATTAGTGCTACTTGTTCCAAGTCTCTTTGTATTGTTAGTAGCACAACAGGTAGTAGCCTTACTTTTAATGCAGAAGGCTGTGGGTTCTACTCCCACAGTATGCAGATGGATCACTGATACAGTACTGCACTGTAATTTAAAGAGAATGGATACTGCAGTCCTGTGACTGTCCTCCTTTGGAGGAGTTACTGAGTAACTATGAACTTATCAATTTACCATCCATTCCCTATTGCAATATTACTAGCTTATCATTTTTTTAATGTAACATAAACAATTTATTCTTCAAGGGCAGCAGTCACTTTATTTGTAGATGAAACAATGAAATATAAAGTTGTTTCCTAGCAGCAACCTCTTCATTAGTTAGAGATCCCTTAAATGTGGAATTATTTACATGACTTACTTCTGTAGAGATTTTGCATATTTACTGATATTGGTGGAGTGTAATAACATAAGTTTGAGTGGCCTTTTATGGTTGAAATTTTCTGAAATGGGTAGTTTTGTCATTATTGGTTTATAAATTTTATTTCATTGCTTACTAGAAGATTGTTCAAAACTACAACTTTAAAATGCATTCTAACAACTGGTGCTGTATTATACAAGGAATATAATTTAATACAACCAGGAAGGTGAATCAAAGAATGCATACATATATGCATGGCCCTAAAAATATGTTTGAAATAATTCAAAGGAAAGTGTAAAATGCTCAAAATCATGGGCAAATTTTAAGGTTTGCTCTTGTTACTAAAACAATGGATGAAGGTGAAACAGTTCATACTACATTACCTTGACCTGACCAAGCCTTTTGACACAAACCCCTATTCAGGTAGAGTACAAATGATGAATAATGTAGGAGCAAACACTTGCATCTCTAGATGGATTGTCAGCTTGCTCACAGGATGCAGGAGATCAAAATAGGGCAAGAGTCTAGTCACCAATGGAATCCCCAGGGTTCAGTGCTGAGACTTTTTCTGTTTGGCATATAGATCTCAAAAGTAAAAGGAAACACCAAAGGGCTTTGACTGGCTAAGTTTGAGATGACTGCAAGCTAGGAGCAGTTATTGAATCCCCAAATGACTTAACCATCATGCAGGAAGGTTTGCCCCAAATAATAACTGGCATCAAAATCATGGCAATGCCCTCTGAGAACTGACCCAGTTGTTTGGCATTTGGGAACTTATGTGTACAGTGATCTAACTTTTGACCAACATGTGCCCAGAGTTATAAGAAAGCCTTTCTATATTGCACAGCTTGTAAACAAATTGATTGTGACTAGATCTAGAGATGTTGTTGTCACCCATTACAAAGCTCTCATTAGGTCAATCATTTTTGTATAATGCCCACATTGGCATGTATCTGTCCAGCCCCATGCAGCAAATGGAATATCTTCAGAGATACCTTACTAAAAGGATACAAGTCCTAAACAATAGGTCTTGCATGGACCACCTCAAAGATTTATTGCTATACTCAGTATCCCACAGAGTGCTTACAGGTGACATGTCTGGCATACAAGGCATCCTCCGACTTAATACAGATGGACCTACTGAAATCAGCAAGTCAAATGGCATCAGAAATACTCAGTCCAGGTATCTAAATTGAATGTTATTGAGAGCTGGATATATTATCACACAGACTACCACTGTTCCAGAACAGATTATTCATAAAAATAAAACAAAGCTCATCTGTCCATATTCAAATGCAACTTGGATCTAAGGATGGGTAACAGAAAATGTACTTCAGCATTGCCCCTCATGCCACTAATGGATAAAGGCAGTTCCTAAATGCTGCATCCCTTACATGGGTCCCCTCAAATTATCTATGGTATGATCACAGTTATTCTCACTAGAGCTAATATACAATTATCAGACATGGGGATAGGTAAGACCAATCAGAAAATGTTAATTCAAGCACCAAAAAGGAATTGGCTAAGCTTAATGTCCTCCAGGTGAACATATGTTGTGGTAGTAAATATTCATAAAATTGCCCTTTTCAGATCACTGAGTGACCCTCTCACCCCCCCCCCCCAGTCTTCAACAGCTTCCAGCACCTATGACTAACTAGCTGTAGTTCCCTGATTATCTGAAGATTAAATGTCCCTATCTAATCTAAATAACCCAGCAAGGCAAGATTATATTCTTACTTCTGCAAGGCAAGATGAGGAATTATGTCTGCACTCCAGGCTGCTTTATGTCATCAGTCACTGGAACAACTACTCTGGAAACAACTGAATAACTCTGGAAACAGCTGAACTACTACTACACAACTACTGCACATTAACTGACTCTGAACCTGCTTTTATAGCAGATTTTTTGTAAAAGTAACAAGGAACTGCTGTGAGAATTCTACTCTCTCACATCAGACTTTGAAAAGTAAACAAACAGCTGCAGTGAAGATTCTATTCTCCCAGCTCTGGCACACAATGACACCACATCTATGTCATCTGACTCTGGCATAACCTACATTTAGAATTCTCTTTAAAAAGAAACATGTACATTTGGTCAGCCAGAAGACCACTGACATTCAAACATCTTGCATAAATTAAGGTGATAATCAAAAGACATAAACTTATTTACAAAATTATAGCTAGTCATGTTGACATATGTAAAACAGGGTAATTTATAATTATTTACAGAACTTCAGCCAATCATGCTAGCACAGATAAGAATATCTAATATACTTATAGGCCACTCTTGAAAGTCTTACTGCATTGGCCAAACTGCCATTTTCATTAATATTAATTTCACTTAGTATAATTATGTACCCTTGTAACAGCCTTAGAGTAGCTGGCTTGGGAGTGTCTGGTGGCAGTAACTACCTTATTGTCTGGGCAGAAGGTGGCATAGCTAATGAACCTGTGCCAGCCTCTCCCAGGTGTGTGTGTGGGTGTGTGCGTGTGTGTGTGTGCATTCAAATCACAAAAAGTGTATGTGTCAGATACTTGGAACAGGAACACAAAACACCAGTTTCACAGAGAGAGAGTGGTGGAACACTAGGCTTGGACACTTGGCTGAGGACTAACTCTACAACTGTGCCAGTGGGGAGCCTTAGTGGAGACCTGAGGAGAGACAAAGAAAGAAACACAAACCCCATGCTGAGTGTGTTTCCTGTGTGCTCTTAAGGGAAATTGTGCTTGATGCAGAGAGGTGCATCAAGAAATACTGGATGTATCCATTTTTGTTCCAAGTGAACATCCCTCTACAGTGTCAGTGGTGAAGATTCAGACTCCTGCATTACTGGCCCAAACAGGGGATGTCACAACATCTTTCATTGGCTACATGGTGTGACTGTCCCTTCAAAGTTGTGATTTTGACATGTGTGAAGTAGAATTTCCTTGGTGGGGTCTAGAGACAACAATCAAGTCTGTAGACTTAATTGTTCATCTTGACAATGGTTCATATCAAGCATTAGGTGAAACTCATACTGCCTGTTTTTATGTGTCTTTCTTGTGAATGAGTTGCCTACATATCTCTGTAAGCCCATTCTGTCTTATCACTTGTAGTACCCAGCAGTTGCATGAGGTCTGGCAAAGAGCAACTTTAGCATGTCGTGCAAAATGAAATTTCAGGTCTTATTGCATAATGTGGTGAGCATTTGCCTTACATCTCATTATACACCCAGTTAACATGTGACTTCCCTTGAAGCATGTCTCATTTTTAGTAGGTATAAAAGATTATTTCAGTAGCTATTAACATACGCAGTTTTGCCAGGCAACATATTTATAATAGTCATTCCTAAGAATTCTTAAAGTCATGACACTAGGCAGGGAAAGTGTGCTGATGAAAACAGGCGCAGGCATGAATGAAAGAAAAGAGGCAGAGGTTTTGGTAAATATTTCAACAACCACAAGACAGGCTATGTCAATGTATATACACTTCCCAGACAAGTCAGTAGCATTATAATAAGCACATATGTAGATAGCACAGTTATGTCATCACACATGATAGCATATCCACCTCTCTCTCTCTCTCTCTGTGTATATATATATATATATATATATATATATATATATATATATATATATATATAAATGGGTCCCTATCAAATGATAGAAAACTCATTTGATGGAAAATCATTTGGCTGAAACCAAAACATAGAAAGCTCAAAACACTGAAAACTCATTTGACTGACACTCAAAAAATTGAAAATGCTATATGCCCTTTTCCCCACGGTAGTGCGATCCTGGAGTTAGTATATATAGTTAGGGGGGTGTGGGGGGCACAGCCCCCCACAATGGGGGGTGTAGCCCCCCACATACTTCATACATTTTAAACCCTACACATGGATACTTATAACTACAATGAATAACTGTTTGGAGAAAACAATATTTACATAAACTATGCGGGGGAGCTACACCACCCACACCCCCCACTCTGGGGGGCTGTGCCCTCCACACCCCCCCCAGCTATGTATACTAACTCCAGGATCACACTACCGTGGGGAAAAGGACATATAGCATTTTCAGTGTTTTGAGTTTCAGTCAAATGAGTTTTCAGTGTTTTGAGCTTTCTATCTTATGGTGTCAGTGAAATGAGTTTCTATCAAATGAGCTTTCTATCATTTGATAGGGACCCACATAAAATATGTGACAGTCACACAATGGAGATGAATGTTTGTGATATAAACATCACTGACATGCTCAGCTCACTCGAGAGGACATTTAGCAAGGACAGTATATCCAATTGGGGATGTATGCATTGTCTGAGCATCTGCAAAATGACTTGCTTGAATATGACTGGCATGTCAGCATACCACTCATCTGATCATGGACACATCGTAACAGACTCCTGGACAACTGTAGACAGAAACAGGCACACTAAGGGACATTTTTAAAATATTGCAACCATTAAGCTGCAGCATTGACAGACTATGTCAGTGCAACTTATCCATGTTCTGCAGAAACAGATGTACAATTGTAATGATTGTCAGTATGCTGCAAGGGAAATTCACCACCCCTTCCCCAAAAATAACCACTTTTTGGAGGGGTTAAGAGGGATAGTGTTAAACCTGAAATTGTCCACTTTTAGAACCCCTACCTATGTAATTACACAAGTTAGAGGACACAGTACTTAACATTTGCACCATCACACAATTCTAATTTTACCAATGCCAGAGTGCACTTTATAGAGGATGACATCATCATCAGTGTATGCTGAGAAGAGGATGTTGGAAGGGCTATATGAAACTGCTTTGGAGTCATGAGTCAGTGTAAAAGCATTTTCTGGATGCTACTTGAGAGAAAGTGGCAGGACTCAGATTCATACTCTTCAGACGACACACACACACACACACACACACACACACACACACACACACACACACACACACACACACACACACACACACAGTGACTGCTGTGAAATTAGAACCACCACCTAATTATACAAGTTAGAGAACACAGTATTTAACAGATGCAACACTGGCCTAAGTTCAACAATTTCATAGTGCACAGCATAGTTTTGCAGGTTACATATACCGTTATGAGACTTGTTTGCAAAGGCAGAACTTGTGATATGATTGTCTGAGTGCAATTTGCAAAGGTACATGTAAATACATTCTGGCAACCTAAGTAAAAGAAGCTATCATGAAAGCATATTGCAGAAGTGAGACAGACATGTACCTTTTTCTCAGGGTGTTGTGTAGATTGCGCGCACACGCACACACACATACACACACACACACACACACACACACACACACACACATACACACACACACACACACACACACACACACACACACACACACACTGGAAACAGCAGTAGTGCAATGATGGAGTTATGTGTCTTCATATTCAGATGTCCACATTAATACAAGTTATTGACAATATTAATTGGGTATGATCATGGATGACCAATGTCCAGTGTCACTATAAACCCATACTAAATGTAACAATGCAGTTATGTTGTATAATTCTGGAGCCTGTATAACAATGGCCTAAGTCCTGATATATCATTTGGAAGTGCATTGCTCCAGGGCACACATGAATGCTAGAAAGCATGTGTCCAGTAAAGCACGTCACTGTCCTTCTCTTGTATCTATGAATACTTTTACATGTACTGGAGGATTACAGCACAGTAACCAGAGTTAGACATGCTGAATACCTGTTCACATATCGCATCACCAAGAAACTAATTTGTGAGGATGATGGCAAGGTATTGACGCATGCATGATTCAAATTTCAGGAATTCAGCTTGGATTTGTGCAGTATAAATGTCCACTGGATTTCATTGCCAAAATGTGTGCAAATAGGGACATACAGTAACTGACCTAATTGGGGTTAACTACAAAATACATCTGTTTGTTGTTAATGTTTCACGTGTCATTCTTGAAAGATATGTTATTTGAAAAATTTTTGGCAGATTCTGTAATGTGCATGCTGTATACTATGATTGAAATGTTGAGGCCAAAGTTTTATTACATAAATTACTGTTGGCCTTGCCTTCTCCATTTGCACAATGTTAAGCACTGAGCAAACATGGTTATCTGCTTAAAGAAAAAATATATAACATTTAATTTGGTTTGCCTTCCTTCATGCAAACAGGCTTGGCGATGAGGTGTAACTGTCAGCACTCTGGACAATACTGAATGTGGAAAATAGACCTTCGGTCTAGCTTTCTCTGTGGCACAGTGTGTAAAAGGAGTAAGCTCCTAATCAGAGCACAGGTAAACCATGGTTTAATGTGGATGATTTTTTTTTTACAACTAGTATCAGGATGTAATTAGCTAAGTAAATGTGATCCGGACTGCAAATGTAAGAATAACTATACTAAAGTGTGCATCTTTCCCAAATTGTATCAGTAATGCCTTCCTCAATAGTACACTTGTACAACTATTTGTTATTTTGCAGGCCTCACTTCAAATCAAAAGTTACTTGTGTGTACAGCTTTTCTACAAATGATCTTTTGGAATGCTTATTATGACCCAGCAGATATGACTAACTATTTGGGTAGAGCCAGATATCCCAAGAAGTCTGTACAGTGGTATGCTTCTTCACAGTAAGAACAGTATCCACATCATATTAGATAAGCATTTCATCCATCATCATCTGAACATGACACATAGGGAATCCTACAGCAAATTTTGAAACCTTGAACACTACTGGGGCACTGATCACCTATTTAATCAAGGTAACATGCTGGTATCATCCATCAGCAGAGTCATGCTAGTATGCAAGCACCCTGAGATGACCTGTACGTCCATCGGGTTCATATTACATTGTCGAACTTTACAAGTCTGAACGCCATATGGTCGAACCCATACATTCGAACTTTCAAAAGTGCAAAAACGTAACAAAAATAAAAATAAAAAACAGAAAAAAAACTATCTGACGGTTGTAAGCAGAGGGGCAATCCCCCCTGCACCCCCCATGTGGGGAGCAGCACCCCACACACCCCCGATCTTTAAATATACCAACTCCAACATTGTACTACAGTGCAGTAAAGGGAAATCTTCCCTTTCCGCACTGAACTGAAATCCCCATTGAAACGTTCGAACTTCTAAAATTTTGAACATATGGGTTTGACAATATGGTGTTCGAACTTGTTATGGTTCGACAACGTAATATGTATCCACATCCATCAGCCTAATAGACACACGTACATAAAGATGAGTGGGAGTGAAGGGGTGCAAACAAGGAGAGTTAGACATACACATAGCAATGTTTTGTGTAATGGAACATTCATGGACATGTTTTTGGTCTGTTCTCATTACAAAGCTTCCATGTTTTGCAGCACAATGTGACTGAAATGGGGTAAAGAAGGGTTAGTAGAGGGACAACATGCTTATGACAGGCAGAGCAAGGTTGGATAAATATGTCATAGCTGTGGGGATGGATGTCAATGCAAATAATATCCAATACATCTCCTTTACAACTCATGACTGATGCAAATGTTAAGATGTGGGTGATTAAACATCTCATAGACATATAACATCACAGTAAGAAATTATTTGAGAAGCATCTGGGATTGAATCCTTGATGCTATGGGCAAAACAACTTCAGTCAAGTGATTTATGTCAGCAGTCCACATAGGAAGTTAAACATTCTTACATCCATCAGTGTACAGAACTGTCAGGCCAACTGTTTCATGACAGTGCCTTTACTCTATGTAATCTCTGTGTTCCTAGAGGGCAGCAGTGAGATAACCAGACTAGTGTGGCCAATGTCAAAAACTCACCAGGTTTTGGCATAGGACACGGAGTCATTCACTCTCACTTGGCATTGTTGTGTGATATCAAACTCTGCACAAATGCAGAGGACAAAAAGTGAAACCTTTTTTATGGGCTAGTTCTGGCCATGTGTGGGTAGTGTGTGATTCTATATTTTGACCAGATCAAATGTGTGAAAACAGGCTAGATGGGAAAGTGGTGAAATGGGGGGAGGGGGGGCTGAGTAGGGGGAAGAACAAAGGGGAAGCAATAAAGGAATTTGCAAGAGGGGATTAGGAAAGAACCATATATCTCAACTTCTTTGACAGAATAATGTGCTTATGTAGACAAAATTTGATTAATTTAGACTGTCTCCACAGCACAGGTAGGTGACAACAATGCAATGATGTTGTACAGCCAATTGGACCAAATCAAGTGGGTCAAGAAGACACATATGTGGAGTGGGACAACATTTTTGTGGGACAATTACCTGTGTTTTTCTTTTGGATTTAAAAAAGAGAGCAATGTTGGGTAAGGGACATAGCAATGTGAGGGTCAGGTAGGTAGGGTAGGTGAGGAAGCAGGTGAAGACAAACAGGACAAACAAGACAGACACAGGGATGGTAATGGACACAAATGGTTGGGGGACAGTATGATTGGGGATAGGTAGGGGACATCAGAGATGCATGCCTGTCAATCATGGAAACAGTGAGAATCTAGCCCTCACCCTCAGAACTGCCACCAATGTCCACTTCTTCAGCTCCATTTCAATGAGCAACCTGTCCAAGCAGTTGATGAGGCCAGTTTCTATTACATCACGTACCATCCCTGGCATGTCCTGGTGGTGATGTAATCACTGCCTCCACCAATACTCCTGGAGGGTACCAATGTACCAGCAGCCAGGATAATGCTATCTGATGTGAATGGGTCAGGTGGTGCAGGCACTGCAGAGGCAGTACTGCCAGGTTTTGTCCCAAATATGCTGTATGTTGGTGCAGCAAACAGGGTTAGCAGGCCAAGCTGCAGCAGTTCGCCTACCTTTCTGTCCTGAAAAACATTTGGTTTGTTGTCATAAAGGTATGACATCAGAATAGTGTGATTCCAGGTAACTCACAAAAAAAAGAGATAAGGGTTGGAGTGAGGCAAAAAAGAAAAGCGATGATTAGAACCATGATATGTCACATTCATGCTTTATTAGAATAAATATCATTTTATTATTATACTAGCTATACAGGTTTCAAAATACAAATAATTACTGTGAATTGTTACATGCAATCCTTAGATATACAGATATTCTGTATGTGCTTTACAAGTTACTACAGATTAACTTAACAGCATGGAATTAAAGTCAAAATTGCGACATGTTAAATATAGAAGTGATATTTGCTGAATGTCATTCTATAGGTTACTGCATACATTCATAACTTCATACTAGGCTAACCACCTTTGGGAGCCATTTTAAGCATAGCCAAATAACCCACGTGAGAATCAAACCCTGTACCTCACATGTGTAAGGCAAACATCTTACCCCTTATGCCAACCTTGAACCCACATAACCTGAATACGCTACAGCAGACAGCATGCATGATTATGTTACAGTTAAGATATGCATGCTGAATTTGATTCTGATCTATGGGATCACAATATATTTACTGCAATCAGGGTCAGTTGTCCTGCATGTATACAGCCCTTGCCTGTCTGAGTTGCTCCAACATCTTAGCATGTGCCTCCCTGTGCTTCAAGATTCCCTTTGCAGCTGTAAAACAGAAATTGAAAAAAGAGACATAAAAGCATTATGCATGCCAGTTTTGGTTATCTACAGCATTCCATAACATTTAAAGTTGCTTGATGTGTATGCTTATACAACTGGGGGGTGTCAGCAGTTCAAACCATATCCAGCCACTGGTTGAGTTGTGCCTGCTTGTGCCTCTTTAGATCACTGTAGTGGTGTCTACACTGCTTCCCAGTGTGTGGTATGCCAGTCACACCAGAAACAGCCTTGGCTAGGCTGTTCCAAGCCCCAGCTTTATACTGAGTCCTGATATATTCCCCCCTACAGTAGCCTAAGGCTGTAATACTTCATGAAGAGTGCAACAAATATTTTTGACTCCTCCACATTTCACCTTTGTGTCCTGAATTTGACACCATCCTTTCCCTCTCCTCCCATGTCTTCAAAGGTCCTCCAACAACAGTTGTAATGTTTTCCCACCAATTTGTGATATCATGTTTTATGACCAGTGCGCAGACATGTACAACCATGCCAACCACATTTGCATGATGGTAAGTGAAGAGAAACATTGCCAAACAAAGAGGAAGGAAGTGTATAAAAGAGCGCTGATTAATGGCATGTGTGCTGCTACACCTGGTCACACTTTGTCCAATGGTCAACACTGAAATGCTAGTTGACTTGACTCTTAAGCCATGACTTTGGAGGGATAAATGTGATGACTTTACATGTTTTGTGGATATTTACATAGTGTTAAAAGTAATTTGTACAATTTGAGATTCAAACCTAAATAAAACAGAATGTATATGTTTCCACATGATTATTTCTCATGGCCACAGAAGAAGTGTTTGCCACTATGGTCATTGCAGGTACAAAGTTTAAAGAGTGACAGGTGCCATACATCAATTAACCCTGTATGTGTGAGGCATTAAAAGGTCCTGGCTTATGCATTCTCAGCTGTGATGTGGGATTAATGTCTGATAATAAATTGGAAATGGATAGACTTGCATGACTTCAATAATGGGAGTTTGGAGTTATGATACATACTTGACAATACATTCTGGTTTACAGTTATACTTGTGTTATGGGAGGGGTGTAGAGGGTCATCAGTAAACTACAGTGTCCAACACAGATAAGCAACTGTGTTTTTATTACATAAGCATCATTATCATGCTAAACCAGCTACACACATAACACATATGATACCAACAAATGTACGTGTATGCAAGCAGTAATACCTTTCTGTCAATCAACCTGTTCTACCTAGCTACCACTTTCTTTAGTCAATTAATTGACCCAGTCTTGCACAAATTAATGGGCATCTCCCCATTTCTCTTGCCGTTACTTTTATGCAAAAGTTATCCCTTCCAGATTTATTTTTCAAGTCATCTATTTTAAAACGTACCTTATATAACCTGGTCTTAATCTCCAATACTTTACATTCATTTCTCTCTGCTTGTTTAATGATTCAATTAAGATTCAGTTATTGCACCAATATTGTTTTTAAGTCTACATTCTAACATGGCCCATTATGGTCTCCATATTTCCCAGATGAGGTGTAATGTTGTCTAGTTCCTTTAGTGTTGCAGTACGTATGTTCCCTTGGTTTGCCATTTTACCCTCCTTCCTCCTGGCCAACATCACTATATAATGCAATATATTTTGTTATACTTACTACCTCTTGCCAGGCGACCTCTGTAACACCTTGTAGATCATCTTCTTTGGACCTACATATACTGATGTCCTTTTTCAGTCTCCCCATGTGTATCAGTGCCACTATACCCGGTTCTCTTCTCCAGACTCTTCTCTCTATGTTAAATAATGGCATTAGAGAGTCATTATTGCTAATTAATGCCTGTTCCTCTGCCTTTAAGTAGACTGTCTCATAGCAGTTAACATTTTGGCTCAATGTGCAACACAGGACAATCAGTCTTCTTCATATCTATGATTGTCTATCTCCCCCATCTCATGCCATTCACATGTATGTTGTCTCTCTCCTCCCCCTTCAGTTGCACACAGTAAAGGTTTTGTTCTCTCTTTACCCATCCTGTGTGCCACTAAATTATTCACATTCTCATTACTCTTACTTAAAACCATTATTTTATTGCCCAACTACTTTGCTCCTCTACAAGCCCTTTACCTGGGTACAAGCTGCGCTCTTAAGTGACCATCTTCCTTAGTATCTAAACAGCAACCCCAAGCTGCAGTACAAAGTTTTTAATTGTCTTTCTCTCCAAGTTTTGTTAGTATTACTGATTATTATATTATTTAGATCTCTTTTCAAAAAAAGCAAATTTTTTTTCCTTTTCTTGAAAGTTGATCTTCAGTCAATTGAAAAGTACCTTATGGTATGTCACCTGTGGTAGGATATCTTCCCCTTGATGGTCTGCAGTCAGTCATCCCATAACTGTGTATATTTTCCAGCACTTCTACTTAACTGTAGTGAAAAAAATTGTCCTTCTCCCCTCATCAAGATGCCGTGTTCATTGAGTTGATTGTGTAAACTTAGACATTTACTGACCCCTGCACACAGATAGCTATGGGTTCAAATGTTCTCCTGCAAAGAATGCTGTTCTGTACAGCATTATGAATGTTTTCCTATAAGTACATGAATTTTGTCAGACTTATGTCACTGAAATGAGGGTCAGTGAACCACACACAACTGAAACAAGCTAAAACTGTTTTAAATTGTCAGATAACCATCATTAAATAGGGCTGAAAAGAGAATCAGTATGTTTTATGGTACCATCTTATGATTACTATACCTTCAAGTGGAGAAAATCATTATACATTATGCAATAATGTAAGTACTTAACTTATATCATTCTGACCAAGAAAAAATACTCATCAGCATTAACTTTCAAGAGAACTAGACTCTAATTTATATATTTTTTTTATCTTTTATGTCTGAAAAAAAACTTTGGAGTATTGCAAGGTAGCAAAATATTAGGGTACCTGGAAAAGAAAGGGAATGCTGCTTTTAAATTTAACAAATTAGTAAATATTAGCAATAATAAAACATGATCTATAATTAGAGA